>NW_028270165.1:64939118-65273701 GCF_037043375.1 Chiloscyllium plagiosum
TTGCCGTCTCAGTTAGTGCCAACAAATGCAGTTTATCAGGCTCCACAAATTCCGAATGAAAGCCTTCAGTCTGAAACGTCGATTCTTCTGCTCCTCGGATGCTGTCTGATCTCCTGTGCTATTCCAGCGCCACACAGTTCGACTCTGATCTCCATACTCTACAGTCCTCACTTTCTCTGATGAAGTGACAAACTTGTTCCATTCTTGTATAACTTAGTCTACTCAGAGAGTCGTAGTGGCGTGGAATGCACTGCCTGAAACTGTAGTAGACCCGCCAACCTTAAGGGCATTTTAATGATCATTAGACAGACATATGGATGAAAATGGACTCCTGTAGGATAGATTGATTCCACAGGTCGGCTTTGGATTGATTCCACAAGTTGGCGCAACATTGAGGGCCAAAAGGGCCTGTATTGCGCTGTAATGTTCGGTATTCTACGTTCTCTGCTCTACATGTACAGTCACAGTTGCCATGATGTCAGGCCGTGCAAGTTTGAAAGATAAGGCATATCAAGAGGAAATTTGATATTTGGCAAACTTGAATAATTTGAATAATTGCTGTATTGCACTGTATCCGTCCCCTAAGAGCTGACCCTCCAAGGAGGGAAATCAACATGATTTGAAATTTGAGCAGAGTTTGCATAGGAATAGCAAAAGAAAACAATTATTTCCTCTCGCAACTAGGTTGGACAAATTCTACAGAATGATCCTGATGAGTAAAATATTAGAAAGTATAGTGATGGAGACGAGGGAACAAGTTTGCAGAAGAGACATAGAAATTACGAACTGTAGTAAAAATAAGATAAGATTTTTGGGGACTTTTAAAAGTTTTTCTAAAAGTTAATTCAATGGTTAAAACTTTTAGAATAACGGAAAGCTGATTTTATAAACAAACAAGACCAACATTTGAAGAAAACAACAAGTTGAGCAGCATCTGTGGACACACAAAGCGAGTTAATATTTTGAATCAAATGTGATTATTCTGGATAATGACAGTTTTTAATAGTGTGCACAGACGGGGGAGGAGAAGAGACTGAAACGGGTGGTCTGTGTACTCAGAGGATAAACAACGGACTGATAGTTATAGTAATAGACAGAATTATGACTTAGAATAGGTGCTAAGGATTGGGGGAATGAGATTAATGTGGGTCTGCTGTGCTGAGACCAATGTCGACAGGACAGGAATATATAAGGGAGGAAAGGGGTTACTTGTAATGTAAAGGAAGGGTAGAGGTTCAGCTCTGAAGTTGTTAGTTTGCATTTTTAGTCCTGAAGAGTGTAAAGTGAAGAAATGGAAATTGAGCTCTTTCTCCAGCTGCTCGTGGAGCTGCTGAGTTGCAAAGTATTTTCAATGAATCTGAGACCAATAACCTCCTGTGGTTGTGTGATTCTGTGATATGGATTCCGGCGTGGGGACTCGCTTCCTCGTCAAAATCTGAAACGTCATTGATCTGTTAAGATGAACTAGTGTTTGGAACCTGGTTTCATTGTACCCATTAATGGTCACATCATTTCTCATTGGTGGAGAAGACAGAGTTTACTTCATAGTCGGCACACATTAAAATCTATTGGTTGATGGAAAGAAAGACGGGCCCCTGGAAAAGTCGTGGTGAAGGAACCAACTGTTACAGAAATCGAGGAGTTAGTTGATATGTTAATTGCTGCTCAGTATCTGTGAAACAGCCCTCAGCTAAAGTTCCGATTTGATCTGGAACCACCAACTGGGACGATGTTTGTAACCCTCGTGAACTTACTTCTTCTGCAGCTATTGAACTGTGAGTTATAGTCTCTTGAATACATTTTCGCAACCATTTATAGGTCAATGATTGGTAACATATATGTGGCAAAAATATAATGATCAGTCTATGCGAGATAAAATATTGGCATGATAGGGAATGAAAACTATTTTGTCTTCATTATTTTCTGACTTTTTATGGAACTGTTTCTGAGGCTTCAGAGCTTCCCAACCACAACCCCCATTAACCCCCAATCTTGCATTTATTCGGAGTTTTTGTACAGCTCAGAGTTGAAAACCTACTCAGACAATTCGGGTGTGTTTGGAAACAGTGCCCATCGCTGCTTCAACAGTGTGTGTAGTCGGGAAACCTGGTGAACAATATTTACCTAATTTATTCGTCAATATTTGGGAGAGTGTAAAATAGAAACTGAATATTTATGTATTTCTAGGAGCTTGATGTTACACTGATTTTAGTTAGTTTTTCTTCTCTTTATATTCGAAAACTTTCTTGATAATGATGCATTTATATAGCGCCGTTGACAATGTCAGTGAAACAAAGGAACTCTGGGCCAATTTGGTACATTTTGTTGTTGAGACAGTTCGGCAATTTTGGAAACGTGACAGACAAGTTCCTCCGAGGAAACTGTAAGAACCATTGCTGTGATAAAGGGCGCAGTTAGCCGTTCGCATCCTCAGTGGAACAAAGGCGCTGGGTGCTAATTTGTTATATTTTATTGTTCAGACAGTTCTGCGATTTTGGAAACTTGGCAGGCAATTTATTCCATGAAATCTGTTAGAATTGTCGCTCTAATAAAGGGCACAGTCAACTGGTCATCTTCAAATAACCAAAGCGAAACATTCACGCTGCTTTCTGTCTGCAAATGTTGCCAGATCTGCGAAGTATTTCCAGCAATTTCTCCTTTGGTTCTGATTTCCAACATGTACAGTTCTTTGACCTTCTTTTGTTCACCAGTTTTGTTATTCAGTGAATTTAGTTGAATGATTGCCACTAGCCAGCGCAATATCAATAGCTCTTCTTCCTGTACTGGGGAAGTTGTTGAAGAATTTCAGTAGGATTACTGTAAACATTTTTACAGAACGATATCTTCTTTTTTCCTGTCTCCATTTAAAAACTTTATTCATATAAATACCTTTACATGCATACTTAGTCACTGAAACAGGTCACTTCTGTACAGTAGTCAAAAACTGTGGTGCTGGAAAAGCAGATCTGGTAAGGCAGCATACAAGGAACAGGAGGTTCGACGTTTCGAGCATAAAATCTTCATCAGGATAAAGATCTTCTGCTTCAAACGTCGATTCTCCAGCTCTTCGGATTATGCCCGGCCAGTTGTGCTTTTCCACCACCACCCATTTAGACTTTGATCTTCAGCATCTACAATCCTACTTTTCTCTTATTTCTGCACTTTCGTGTATGAAGGATAAACCAACACTGGAATTTGACTCTATCCAGCAACACACGAAAGTCATGTATTGATATATACATGAGACATCCGGGGGGTGCGGGGGGGTGGTCTGATAACTGAACGGTACGCCATATACCTTCAGCAGTAAGACCTCAGACAGTGGTCTTTCTCCACTGCCTTGGAGGCAGCTGCCTCAACATTTAATGCATTCCTAAACACATAGTCCTGCACCTTGGAATGTACCAGCGTGCAACTCTCCGTCGGGGTCAAACGCTTGCTCTGGAATACCAAAGAGTTTCATGCAAACCAAAGAACATCGTTCAGCGAGTTGATGCTCTTCCAGGCGCAGTTGATGTTTGTTTCAGTGTCGGTGTGTATCGTGGGCAACTGATCGGAGAGCAGTGTCCTGAGTCAAAGAGCTGCTTGTGAAAAGCCTCGACAGAATTGACTGCATCTTTCTCCAGATATCGTTTGCAAAGGGCAATTCCAGAAAGATATGTTTTACGGTCACTTCCCGTGTCCCCTGCCATCCTTCCAAACCCTGCATCCACTTAGAGAGCAGTGTGGGTAGTCGCAAACTGGCCAGGTGTACATGAGGGATCTCGCAGTTTGTGCCGTTCTCACCACAAGCCAAGCGACGTCTTCGTGCTTGTTAGAACGTTCTGGTGATGAAGCATTCTGCCAAATGACTTGGACAGTCTGCTGAGAGAACAACCCGACAGGGTTCACCCTCTTCTTTTCCCACAGAGTGTCTAGGACTCAAAGATACGTGCATCAACTGCTCCTTCAGCGCTGAATTTATGCTCAAACCGGTTGAAACGGGTTTGAGCAATTACCTTTCTGTGTCGAGGCAAGAGAGCTGCAAATTGAGGCAGGGCTTACAGTAATATCATTTTGTTGGCAGAGTCAGCTCGTCGAAAACTTGAACTCACTTTACACATATCTCCTATTCCCTGGTGAGAGCTGTCCCCATTCTCTGATGGCAGTTGTACTAGACTTACTTTTCAACATGATCTGAAAAGAAATATGGAGGTAGTTTAGGCGTCTAATCTTGTTTTGATTTTTTGTTTTGCTAACGGTGTTATCACTGAAGGCAAGCCAAGAAGAAAGCAATCTCAATCTTCTCAACAAAATCTGACCAGCTGTAACGGTTGTCTGTTACATTTGGGTGCACCAGACTCTGGGCTAACAGTGAATATGGTGTCAGTAAAACACCAGTCAGCACTATGTCACCATTAATTAAACTCATGCACAAATGGATTATACTCTCAGATTATACTTATGGTCTGCCTGACCGTTTTGTGATATTATTTGTGGACCGAGGTTACTTTAATGTGGAGGAGCCAGTGTTGGTTTGGGGTGGACAAAGGTAAAAATCACACAACATCATGTTAGAGTCCAACGGGGTTTATTTGGAAGCACTACCCTTCAGAGCGCTGCTCCTTCATCATGTCGTTGTGCTGATAGAGGAGCGGCACTCCACAAGCTAGTGCTTCCAAATAAACTGGCTCGATTGTAATCTGGAGTTGTGATTTTTACGTATGTTATTAAATTCACGTTCACCGCATTCGAGGTTTTTTTCCACTATTTGATGTGGAATTAACATGTTTACCTCAATATTGTTTAACATCACAATTTTCATCACGCAAGCCTTTCAAAAATGAAATATCCAAAATAAATCCTTTTCCAACTTTCTTCTTAGTGACAAATGGGAGAGGTGAAAATCATTATTAGGATATTTATTTCACGACACTTTTTCTATTTGTTCAAAACTGTGGGAATGTCTGGTTTGGTCAATGTTACAGAAAATCCTTCCAGGTGGCGGTCACCTGATCTCATGGTCCACTGTATTAATTGACCCTCTGTACATCATCATATGTGAGGAGAGAATTGCAGATCTTGACCAAGTATCAGTGAAGGAACAATGTCCCCATCCCAATCAGGATGGGAATTTGCAGGTGCCGGTGCTTTTAATTATCTGTGCACCTTGTTAGGTTGTGTGGCTGCAGTTTTGTTCAGTTCGGGAAGGAGTTTAGCTGAGTTCTTGCAATTAACATTGATGGCGCAACTTTGGTGGCTGAATCTTGGTGGTGAATGCTTTAAGTTCTTCAGCTAATGCAAGGGTTGTAAGTGAAGCCGATTTCTTTGTGCCAAGTGCCTTCCAGCTTTTGAAAGTGTGTTACAGTTTATTGCAGCAATGTAAGTAGCGAATGTCTGTTCATAGCGCTGGCTTGTATATTGCTCACAGTTATTACTCTTGAGGAGTCAGAAAGTGAATAATGCTGTAAATCTGGCTCCTGTTCTGGACTTGTAGTGAAAGGAAGGACATCCCAGTTCAGATCATTATATGGAGCGGCATGGTGGCTGAGTTGATTCCAGCCTCGGGCGATGTCTGTGTGGATTTTACACATTGTCCCTGTTTATGCATTGTCCCTGTGTATCCAGGTGCTCCGGTTTCCTCCCACAGTCCAATGATGTGCAGACCATGCCACGTTGCCCACACTGCGCTCGGTGAATTAATCAGATGGGAATGGGTCTGGTTGGGTTACTCTTCGGAGGGTTAGCATGGACATGTTGGGCCATTTGGCCTGTTTCCGCACTGTAGGGTGTCTAAGTTAAACAAGGTTCTGTAAATGCTATGGCGTAGTATGTTAAGAGAGTTCATGTACACGGAGGTGTATTACTTTGTGGTAAGTTCGGCTTCTCATTCTCTAGAAAATTTACTCCCACTTATCCAGCATCATGAATTATCGAAGGTATTGAAGCCTTCTTTCTCATTCTTCTCCCGTTGGTTCTCCGATATATTTCCATGTATATTAATGAATTAAGAACTTAAGTCGGCATGTTGTGGATTATTTCCATAAAGCAGATCGCAGAGGTTAAATCACTCTCTCGAGATCGAAATGTTGGGTTAGAGTAACTAGTGTGCCTAGATTTTATTGACGTGCTGCATTTGGTCAATCCATTTACACCCATATAATGGGTACAGTGACACTGAGAGTGGATTGCATTTTATATCCAGAAGATTAAACTGGTATTATCTCCTTTAAAGTTTAGTTGCTGTCTGTTTTGTCCTAAGCTATATGGCAGAAGATAAAAAAAAGACATGCATATCAACACAGCTCAAGTCGTTCAGACTTAGTTTCACATTCTCTATGCGTGAATACTTTCAACATTATTTTATTAGCTGATATATGAAGAAAGGAGGTTGATTATACATTTATTAACATGAACTTTGCGCAGTATGCATAACAGCTTCATACCTTAAAGAAACTTGGAAAATTTTGTATAAACTCAGGAGATCTGTCAACATTAATGAAGAGTGAAACACAGATAATGTTTCGAGTCTGATATGATCACTCAGAACAGAAGGATAGAAAATAAGGAGTCCCAACAGAGTCGCAACTTTAACACTGTTCCTCTCTCCGCATGTGTTGGGTTTCCCCAGCATTCTTCATATTTGTTTCAGATTTTCCATATGCACTTTTCTTTTCTGCCAGCAGCCTGGTGTCTCAATTGCTTTGGCTTAATTTGTGAAATGGTTTATGTTGTGAGTTTGACGACCAGAGGCAGAACTCCTGACGCTGTTGCATATAATTTAATTAAAAGCATTTGAAGGAGACTTGATTGGGGCCCGATGCAAAACTAAATTTCCGGAGGTTGCTCAGAACCATTGAAAGAAAGATTTCTGAGTTTAGTTTTGTGTACCTTCGAGATCAACAGTCTCAGTGGCTCCTAAGATGAGACAATAGATTTGAAAGAGAAGTAATTTTACTCTGGTTCTGCATCACTTGTACACTATTTTGTTTCATCTCGCGCTTTGAAACTTCTCAATTTGTGAAACAGTAGGACAAATTGGATTGCTTAATCTCATATTTACTAATCTAGAAGTAACAACATTCTTGGATCAGATGACAAAGCACGAGATGGTGAACGGCTCCACCATTATGTTTTGTAGATCTTTGTTGAGCAACTAGGGAAGTGCATGAAATATGAAATTGTAAGTTGCATGAACCACTTTAATATTCACCTCCTGCAGAAGTAATGGATAGCGGACTTCTTAATCCATTATTGCTCTTTTATAAATTCGATATTAGACAAGAAGAAATACAAGGATCACTTCCAGGCACCCATGTTCAACTCATGGTTTTCAATTTTACTAAGACATTTTTTTTTTATTCTCGACATAATTCTACTACTCGGGTAGACTGTAAAGTCGAATTGATACTTTTTCTTAAAATGAATGAGTAAAGTCATATCAAATGGGAGGTGAATGCATTATTTAGTTTCTAAATTTTGTATTTAATTTGTGTTCAGTTTTAATTCGCGTTCAAAAAGGACAGGTATTCTGCATTTTTGCTGCTATCAGTAATTTTGTTTCTTTATATTCCCTGCCTTGATTGACATTTAATTAAATTACAAAATATCAGTCAAACAAATGACTATTTATTGAAATCTAAATAAACACTACAGTTACGAAGTGACGTTCATATCCCTCATGTCCGGCTGAAGCAGACTGAAAATCAACTTGACTTCTTTCTCAATACAGCGATTCAGTTTGAAGTAGGCATTATTCAGTGTTCGAGGAGTAATATACTGGCAGTAGAGAGATAGCGGAAAAGGTTCACAGCATTGATTCTGGAGAAGAGAGGTTTGGCCTGTGAGGAGAGCTTGAGAAGACGAGGACTACGCTCATTGGAATTTAGAAGAATGAGTGGTGACTCCTACAGAAACTTATACAATTATGAAGGGAGTAGATATGATAGCAGCGTGGAGGTTTATTCCACTGACGGGTCAAACTAGAACCTGGGAACGTCGCCTTAAAATAGGGAGAATGAGATTTCAGACTGAGGTGAAGAGTAACTTTTTCACCAATTCTGTTGTGAGCCTGTGGAATTCCCAGCCTAGTGAAGGAGTTGAGGCTTGTTGGATGCATTTAAAACAAGGATACATAGATTATTGAACAGTACTGGAATTATGGGCTGTGGAGGATAGGCGGGAAAGTATAACTGAATCCACGAAAGGATCTCATTAAATGGCGGCGCAGCCTTGATGGGCCAGATGGCCCACTCTTGCTCCGAGTTCTTATGTTCTTTTATCGGTGTGAAAAGTGTAGGACACTAATTGTACCGACTGTCACTTGATTCAACGCTGAAAGTTATGTCCTCTGCAGTGTTTCATGTGAGACAGTAAATGTTCTCAAAAGTAGTTCAAAAGGACAACATACGTGTTCAAAACCAGACAAGTTTATTCCATAGTGACATCTGTCTGAAATCGCGACGAACAGTCTTTCAGTAGATTTAGTTTGCATCAGTTCTCCCATCAGTGAGAGAGTTCACAATGGTGTCACTGATCTGATCCGGAATTGTTGTTTTCCAAAACTCTCCAGTTAGTAAGGAACATCAAACGTCTGATGAACGGGCCAACCTGCAAGACATTCTTTTAAATTTTTCCTGTTCATTTCCTGCAACAAATTACATTAAAAAACAATTAGGATTTAGCATTACATTGTAAGGATATTGCATACGAATGATAAAGAGGTGAACGATCAGTCAAGTCGGTGAATGCAGGTCATGAGAGAGGTTGTTCAGCACGGATTGAATACATCACAGTGAGCGACCATCTATTAACAAATGGACAGATGACCCGTGTTGTCTGATTGCTTGAAAGTTTTAAGGAAATTATTCTGAGATTCAAAACAAGCAATTCAAGGCTTATCGAATTTTTGAAAAATTGTATGGGATAGTATTCTCAGGAAGCTAAAAATCATCAAAATATATCACGCATTGGGAGAAAATGTAATTAAATTTAAATTGAAAATATATTTCGATTCCTCTGTCAGCTTGGGAGAGGAGGACAATATATTGTTAGTAACATCAATAACAGGGCAACTCAGTAAACACTCGAATATTCCTTTAAAAAAGAAGTACATAGCGTGTTCATCACCATCCTGTCCCAAGTGCAGTTGAACGTGGGTGGAACAAGTTAAGCAGTTTGTTCAAAGATGTAGCACAGGCACCTTGGACCGAATGACCTTCTTCCTCTGTTGTGATCACGGAATGGTTTGTGGACAGTGACATATTGAACTGCCTCTTTCAATCCATCGTAAAACGTCATGTTCCAGAATTGGGAAAATGGAAAATTCCTGCTGGATATTGTTGTTGAGTGAATCTCGTGATACTGTCGCCATGTAGAGGGGAACATAATAAAGTCGAATATTAAAGTTGGTAAGCACTTAAAAAAACACTTTCGGAAGTTTGTTGCTGACGAAGCACTGTTAGTCATTGTTTATTTCAGTATTGCTGATACACTAAAGTTTCTAAAATGCTGAAAGCTTTGGGAACTGGGGAGCATTATCGCTCTTTTTGGCGATCATCACAATGTTAAGGAAGGAGGAAATGCAGTGACGAGTAGACCAGTCAGAGAATTGGCAGCGTGTCTCTCTGTGTGGAAATAATTCGGTTAACTTTAGAAGAAAACAGACAATAATTGATAATTGCAGTAATTATATTTCCTGCTTTTATCAGCATTGCATGAAATGAGGATGTGAAATTTCCAGATATCATATAGAGTCATAGCACGGAGATAGACCCTTTGCCCCAAACTGTTCCATGTCAACCAAAATGCCAATCCACACAAAACCTATTTCTCTGCACTTGACTCATATCCTTCTCAACTGTCCCTATCCATATGATTGTCTGAACCTCTTTTACACGTTATTAATGTTCCACCTCAATCACTTCCACTCGCAGCTTATTCCCGACTCACACTATCCTCTGTGTAAAATAGGATTATTTGGCAAACTAGCGATAATTATTGCCCGCATTTGTTGCATTTGTTCAATTTATTTCTTCGTGTTAAATTGAATTGTAACACTTTAATTTTCATCCCCCTATTTCAGGCAGACGTGGCGACACTCAGGCCGATCGTAAAGGTAATTGCACTTTTTTTTCATATACAGGCAAAACCTATATTCTGATGAGTCCATTCAAACACAAACTTGTGCTGATGATCTCCTTGCCTTAATGTGCAAGTTGAACAGCTGTGTGTTCATAATTAATGGGGATGCATTATTCCTGAAGGTTTCTTATTTCAGGGGAGCAGAGTGTGAAAACTCAGTTCCTCCGCACACTGCCGTTCTCAGATAGAGAGACAACACATGGAGATACTGTGAAGATGCACCTACACACGCAGTGCTGCTGTCGGAAATTTATATAAATTATTTCACTCACAATTGAGCAGTGACATCATGCTCACATGACTGGACATCCCACAATATCTCTGGCCCTGGGAGACGGAAATGCTGTTTCATTTTCAGATGTTCGCAGGGCGGATCAGTGTGTTTTTCTCGCTATTCAGCGTGCCCACATCCCATGAATGAGAAATAAAAATCTTCTCATGTTGGCCAGTTTATGGATATGTTTCCATAGAAATTGATCTCTGACCCTCGCTCTCTGTGAGTCGGCATCATTTTTTTTCAAATGACCATTCGCCCTTCTCCATCCACATTACGTATCCTGAGTTATATTGCGATAGCCTGCATTTTTGCCATGCCCTCACTCCCGTTGCGTTGTGAGCCGGGAATGCAGGCGATGATTCGATATTTTACAATTAAGCAGTGTTCACGTTGGTGACCACTTCTATATTTACAGAGACAGTGAGGCTGAGACTTGAGAATGGGGGCAGTCCTTGCGCTGGCCGAGTGGAGATTCACTACAAGGGGCAGTGGGGAACTGTGCTTGATTATAAATGGGACCTGCCAGATGCTGCTGTTGTGTGTCGGGAGCTGGACTGTGGGACCGCGGTCTCTGCCCCGGGCGGGGCTCACTTTGGACAAGGATCCGGACCCATTGTGACATTGGATGTTGAGTGCAGCGGGACCGAGCGCGCTCTGAAGGAGTGTCAATCAGAGGAATGGCGTCACTACAGCTACTCACACGACAATGATGCTGGTGTCGTCTGTTCAGGTAAAAATCTATTGCCATTTCTGTGTAGGTTTATCACTAGTCAGTGCTGTCTGGAACCAGAAAGGGATACGATAACACAACGACAACTATCCAAATATTATTAGCATGATACTAACAAAACCCCCAATTTATTCGGTGTTACAATGCAATTTGTGAATATTTGAAGACAATGGGAGAGGTGAATTCCTGTTACCGTTTCCAATCCGGTGAAGGGGCAGGATAGGTGTCGATTGTGAGGTCATTTGAAGCCACATTGAGAGAACTGCGCTGCAGGAATTATCACATTTACAACCCAATGCATACTGACGTTCGACATTGAGTTGACTGGCAGAATCACTTTGTGCCATTTATCTCGAGATTGAAAGTCGCTTTCTGTCAGATTAGCTGAGGGTTGGGGTTGTGGGTGAACATGAATGAGATCGACAGGGTAGCAAACTGATTGCAGGAACAATTTATTTCCAGATGTGCCAGACATAAAATTAATCACATTAATGTTTATCAGAAAATAATCTAAGTCGCTGTTGCTAAAAATTGCTCTGATTTTGAAAAAAATCTCAGATCACAGAGCTCCGAGGTTGTTACCACAAAATTCCCAATGCTTTGGAAGACTGGAGGTTCAGTTCGGTGACACCTGGAAAACAATGTGTGGGCTTGAATGGGATTTGAAAACCGCCAATGTGGCCTGTGCACAGCTTCATTGTGGAGTCGCAGTGTCTGTTTCAAGCTCGATGCATTCTGGAGGCAGTGCTGTTCTCACGGCTACTGAGGTGTTTAAATGTACGGGCAATGAAACTCAGCTGGGGAAGTGCCCTCGGTCTTCAACCACGCACCAGGATTGCACTGGACACAACAATGTCACCCTGATATGTTCAGGTGAGTACAAGCTAACCGAATGAAAAAGACACATTTCCGCTTCATGTGTGTAAGAGTAATGTCGCTGGCATTCCTGACATTGCTTTGAATGTGACAAATCTCAACTAATCCTCAAAGTTCTCATATTCTCTGGCACAAGAGTGATGAGGTAAAATTTACACGAAATTATTGAAAATTTAAACATTTTAAAACGTTTGCGTTTGGATTGGGAAAGACATTTCTTCAACTGTCCACAGTCAATACACTTTAGCGTCGACGTTGACTAAACGTCGCTCATGGAGGATAATATGAATCGTTGGTCTATACAGATACATTGATGTGAATCTCAGACAATTAAAGTTATGACAAGACAATTGTTTATTTTCTGAATCTCCCTGACCCGATTATATTTTTTAACAATACGAACAGACTGTATGACATCATTGAAGATCACTCTTGACAACAACTTCTTCAGCAAGAAGTTCCAGCTCACAAACACTCGTTGGTTGATAGATATTATCATGGTAATTTATTCACCGTTCTGTCCCTTACTTGCGACCCTTCTCAATCTCTGAACTTTCACGTTGCTGTAAATTTATCTTGCCTTCGTAACACGTTGTATTTTGCATGGTATATGCACTTTGTCAACAGTCTGATTCACTACATTCCAATATGTAATACTGTGCACCTTTTGTCCGAAATTGTAACATTATTGCCAGTTACTCTTTCGATGATCAATTGGCAGGTCCCGTAATTTCTTTCGTTTGCTGCTTTGTTCATCAAGTAATATTCTCGTACACCTCTATCAGTTCCAGCTTCATTGCTTCAATATGATCCATAACCTGTACAATACACATTAGTCGAAAATAGAAGCCTGTTCGCGTATCTCTTCGAGTATGCATCTCCGCAAGAGCCAGGACACACTTTGTCAATTATGTGTTCCACATAATTATGAACAATGTTTTCCTATCTTCCCAAACGCAAAGGAATTATTTCTCTCTTTCTGCCCTAAATTCTTGTATTCTTAAATTTCAGTTTAAGTTGCATTGCTGAGTACTCTACCAAGTATTCTGTCAACTTGATGTATCTCAGCTTTTGAAGCTCCAGCACTTCTGTCTAAGTGCACTTATTCACAACATGAAGATGGAAAAGGTGAAAACATCTAAATGCACGTTGTAAGTCATTTTCCAGGCTGCCAAAATATACTGCCTCAAACTTCTTTGCTTAAAGTTTCATCTGTCACTTACTTATCTGTTCTGCTCTCTTTGCATGCTCTACTGAAATTGGGAGATGTCATGAATAATGGTTTGAAAACATTGATGCATGGTACCAGGGGCTAATTTTGAAGTGTTACTCTGCATCTCAATACAAATTCGGGGAAGTCCATGTCACATTCTACCAAACGGTACACTTTCACAGGTTATAATTGATTTCATTACTGTAGGTTCGATGGGAGAATAAAGGTTAATATTATTGAAACTGCATATTGCAGCCAGCATCTGATGCACTGGTCATGATTTGGTCACCTGGACGCTCAACATCTTACTGCAGAAAAAAACTTTTAACATTATAATTATCTCAATTGCCTCAAACTTGTAAACTCATTTGTTGCCCATGTTTCAGAAATTGCTTTCAAAAATAATTATTTAATACATTCGCCTCGTTAGCTGCACTGTATTGTAACACCCTGATGGAATCGACTACCTCAGTGGGCTGAATGACTGGTCTTTGATATAAGGTTATGCCATCAGCGTTGGTTCATAACCCCCACAATCTGAAGTTGCCATGATGGTCCTCACCTTCTGAGCTCAACCCTCGGCTGATGAATAGTGACCATCAGGTTAAATCACCATCAACCACATCTCTCTAACAAGAATGCAGCCACGTATTCATCAGTAAATTGAGTTAAGCATTACTGCATGATTGCAAAAGTCAATCTAACCTGCACGAGCAATCGGGACCAAACGTACACTGCTGTTATCAAACTATGGACTGCATCAAGTCAACCTTTACACCCTCGTTTCATAGGTTTTCCAGGACTGAGGTAAATGATCATGATCACTATCTTGGGATACCCTTTAAATGTGAATAGTGGAAAGAGTTTCATGAAATAATCGTAATTATTTTAAAGACATTGTAACTGTCATGTGTTGTATTGGGCAATGGAGGATGAGATTCGATTTATTTTCTCTTTTGAATCTTGAACAAGTGCGTGGATATTTGCAAACGTTTGTTTCTTTATTTGATCCAAAACAGGAAACAATGGGCCCCGATTGGTTGGTGGGGAGAACAGGTGCTCTGGGCGAGTGGAGGTCCTGCATGGAGAGCAGTGGGGAACGCTGTGCGGTGTTTACTTTGGCTTACAAGACGCCAATGTGGTCTGTGAGCACCTTTTTTGCGGGACTGTAAAGTCGATCCCGAGAGATGCTCGATTTGGGAGGGGAGCCCGACCAGTGTGGAAGGAAAACTATGAATGCCATGGAAACGAGCGACGATTGTGGAACTGTCCAGTTTCACATGGGGAAAGCTTCAACTGTTTACATGGAAGTATGGCCAATGTCATCTGCTCGGGTGTGTCCTTTATAGCAATTGCTCTTTTGCTAAACAGTGTTCCTGTGTACTTAAAGTTTGGAATTATTTTATTTATAACTTAATGGAATGTCATTGGAGAGCCCATGGCCTGTTGGGCCTTTTGTGATTCATCTCGGTTTAACTGGTGCACTAGTTCACTTCAGGAAGTCATTACCTTTCAACTATATGGTTAATAATCCGCAGTCATATGTCAGTCAGAAAAGGTTAGACCGGGGCAGATGTCCTTCCATAAGGAAAAGTATTAGCCAGATGAGTTGTTAGGAGAATTGATGATCGTTTGACTGTCACCATCGCTAAGACGAACTTTCCGTTCCAGACTATTAACTCAGTTTGATATTTATCAGCTGCCATTCTGGAATTTCGGGCACTCTCAGCAGCACCAGGACTTAATTTCTATCTCCACTTTGCAAATCAAGAGGCCATGTTTGATTTGGCACAATGATGTTCTGAGATGCAACACTTGAGTTTTCGGAAGTTTATTTGTATTAAATGTACATTATGTTTTTTTAAAAAATTCTGAATGCCATCCAAGATGATAATTAATTTCCTAAATCTTTGCATATAACTGCCGCATTCTTCAAATGTCAATCCCCTGTCTCTCCAAAAATGCATCCATTCTGCCTGGGTTACTAATTGTGTTAGTGCTTCTAAACTCTCTGTACTGTTTCAGATTTGGAATATTCCACGAACATTTAAACAATAATTATTGTGATACTTAGTCTTTCAGGGAACGGAGATGTAACTGGTGAGGCAAGGATTTGTGCTGATGCCTGATTTCATTTTAACTAAGTTGGTTTTACAGGCCTTTAGTTATGATTTTGTCACTCTTTTATGAGCCTGAAGACCTTGTCGGGCAGATCAAATGTGGAAACCAGATTTGATTTCCTGACAAACATTAGGAGCTTCATGAGTTTTGGTTTCAATATTTCTTCATAGTTTCCCTGTTCACGAGCTGAAACTGGGCTCCAATTCCAGAGCATAAATTTTCCAACATTCCCCAGAGAATGCATAAAGCATCTGAATTTCTCCTGACAACATTTTTATGACATGACATTCTGCCCTCAACTCCTGGCAGGGAATATCAGGATCTACACAAATGGCTCCGCAGAAATCAGATGTATTCATACCTTCTTACAAAAAGGTTTTGACGTAGCAATAACGTGGAGACAGTTTTCAAAAGATAATGGAGAATATTGGCAGTTACGTTAGTGAGTGACAGCATCACGTTTTAAAATTTAGGAGCTGTCCCAAATCTTCACAAGTGTTTTGAATGTCATAATTCTCAAACAGACTTGTTCCTAAATTTCCATTATATTCTTGACCGTTGTCTCAGTCATGTTGCGGGTCATTTGCTCAGTGCAACATGCTCTGCCATCAACCATGAGAGGAGTGGCAACATATAAATGGTCAAAGCATACGAGTAGCATTTGCAGACTGACAGTCGGCCTGAATGGATGAGGTCGCTCGCTGAAGACGAGACTTTATTTTCAAACGAATGCCAGAGTAGCAGCACTTTTATTTCCACGCCTCTCTCAATTTTGTTGACAGAAGAAATGTGATGACATGATGAAAGTATTTGAAAAAGTAAATGGACAAAATATCTTTATGATTGCAAATCATACATTTTCCTGTGATTGTCAGTTCTCGAATATCTGTGTTCATTTCAATCGCTGTTCTCAGTAACTCTTATTTTGCAGATGAAAATTGGGCGCTAAGACTAGTGAATGGAGAAAGCCGCTGTGATGGCCGAGTTGAAGTTTACTCTCATGGAAGCTGGGGCGGAGTGCAGGACACCGTGTGGGATCAGAATGATGCCAACGTTGTCTGCAGACAGCTGGGATGCGGTTATGCCTTAGAAATATATAATTCTTCAAAGTACGGGGAGAGTGATGGTGGTTCGTGGGTACATGTTGTCCAATGTCATGGACATGAATCACAGCTCCAGGACTGCAGGATCTCCAACACATTGAATTCGTCTGACATCGAAGGCAGTAGCGTAGGGGTCCTCTGTTCAGGTAAGTAGACTCTTCACATTTAAACCAGCTCAGATATATCAAGCCAAATATTCATCTGCTGAGTAAATTGAGAATGTACACCACTGGCTTGTCAGTGTCACTCGAACCATTTATTCATCGCTCGGATATCAGCAGACCTGAGGTGGGCGGCGGGTGCAGATGGATGAATATGAGAAATTAACACCATTTTTGTGTCAGATACAAGCATTACGTGGCAGGTCAGGTGAATTGGCTATGCTAAATTCCGCAGATTGTCATTTGCATTAGTCCGAGGAAAATGGGTCTGGGTGGGTTAAATTTCAGAGGGTCGGTGTGGACTGGTTGGTCCAAAGGGCCACTTTCCACAATGTCGGGAATTTAATCTAGTCTTAAGGGGCGGCAGGCTGGCACAGTGATAAGCACTACTGCTCACAGTACCAGAAACCCGGGTTCAATTCCCGCCTCAGGGAACTGTCTGAGTGGTTTGCACATTCTCCCCGTTTCTGCGTTAGTTCACTCTGGGTGCTCCGGTTTCCTCTCACCGTCCAAAGATGTGCAGTATAGGTGAATTGGCAATGTCAAATTGCTTGTCGTGTTAGGTGAAGGGTTAAATGTAGTGGAATGGGTCTGTGTGGGTTGCTCTTCGGAGGGTCATTGTGGACTTGTTGGGCCAAAGGGCCTGTTTCCACATTCTAAGTAATCTAATCTAATTACAGTTTCTTAACCCAAAAGTAAAGTTGACACACGTGCACAAAGAATGCGTTAGTTCAGATAAAGAGTCACTCGACTTGAAATGCTAACACCACTTCCCAAAGAGGCCAGTAAACCTCCTGCATTTCACCAGCAATTTCTAATTTTGTGAGAGTGACGTTGGCGTTGCGATTTGAAATTTTGATGAGAATGATTATAAACAGATATTGTTCAGACAGGCAAAAATGCCGAGGAATGGGAATTGGAGTTTAATTTAAATAAATATGAGGTGAGGCTTTTTATAAGTAAAATCCGAGGAGGATTTATACTTTTAATGGTAAGGTCCTGGGGATTGTTGCCAAACAATGAGACCTCGGTGTGCAGACTCTAAGTGCATTGAAAATGGAGGCATGGAGAGACAGTGCAGTGAAGAAGGTGATTGGTACTCTTACATTCATTGATCCGTGCCACTGAATACAAGAATTCGAAAGTCATGCTGTGGCTGTACATTGGTTGGCCACTTTTGGAATTATGTGTATCATTCTGGCCACCCTTTTAGAAGAACAATGCTGGTAAACTTGAAAGGATTCAGAAAAAAATTGCAGTGATGTTAGCAGAGTTGGAAGGATTGACATATATATGGAGAAGATAAACAGACTGGGCGTTTTTCCCTGGATGGTCGGAGGCTGAAGGGAGACCTGACAGAAGTTTATTATATCAGGAGGAGCATGCATAAGGTGAATAGACAAGGCATTGTCCCCAGGATAGTGAAATCCGAATCTGGAGGGCAGAGGTTACAAGTAAGAGGAAAAGATTTCTAATGGAACTGAGGGACAATGTTTGTCACAAAAGAGGCTGTACGTATGAAATATCTTGACAGTGAGGTGTTGGAGGATAGTACAGTTACAACATTTAAAAGGCATCTGGATTTGTGAATAAATAGGAAACGTTTAGAGATATGTGCGCGGAATGTTGTTAAATGGGAGTGGATTAATTTAGAATATATGATTGATATGGAGGAGTTGGACTGAAGGATTTGTTTTTGTCCTGGATATGTCTAGGACTCCATTACTTGAAATGATCGCTTTTCTTTCAATTAGTAGAGCTTTTTATCTTCTCTGAGAATCTTCTGATCTCGTGCAGCATTGCAGAGACTGAAAGCGCAGTTTGAATTTTGCAGATAATGCACGAGAGACGTATTCCATCCAAAACAAGTGTCTTGAGATGTTTCACATGCGAAGTCGCCGCACTGCAATTATATAATATTTTGGGAGTCGTTGTGCGTTATGTAGCTCGGAATGGTGATGAGACCCTGAAGGAACGCTTTCATGATCATTGAAATGTCGAGGCAATGGCTTCTTGGTGATTGTGTGTTAAGTACTCATCTCGAATTACCACCGGGGACATTGCAACAGCATTGGAACTAAAGTTAGGGGACTGCTGTGCGGTAGATATAAGCAACTGTGTGACTTGCCATCAATCAGAAAAGCAGTTTGCAAGCAGTGAGCTCAGGGAAGGTCTCCTCTCGTGTCAGGTCCAGCGCACAAGTTGTCAAAAATTCCATTGTGCAGAATAACTTACAAATAGCTGTTATGCTGTTGACCTGATGGAAGCTTCACTTTTCCTCTATAAAGATCATAAAATGGTTCGTTAGAAGCTGAAGACAGTGTTTTAAGGCGAAAAAGTTTATTCTCAAACTGCAAGAAGCATGATTTAGACCAGAGCAGAAAACTGTGTGCAGTTAAGGAATCCACATCAGAGGATGGATTTGACAGTAATGGAGACAATGCAGGGGGAAACGTATTCGAGATTTTCTTGAGATGAACAACATTTAGCTATGAAGACAACTTGGCCAGATTAGGATTCATTTCCTTTGAACAGAGGCGACTGAGTATGGGCGGGATTGAGGTGTATAATAAGCAACAAGAAATCTTTCCCCTATGTTATGCAATTGCTTACCATGTGGCATAGAGTTAAGGTGATGGACAGAAGGTTCAGAGGGACCTGAGGATACTCTTTTTCATCCACTTGGGGCAGCGGAGTAGTCTGGAACTCACTGCTTGTAAGTTTGGTAGAGGCAGAAACGTTAGTGAAATCTAAGATATATTTAGATGTGCACTTGTGATGCGAAGGAGTTAAGGACGAACCCAAGTGCTGGGAAATGAGCATAAAATATTTAGGAGCTTGTTTTTGACAGAAGCAGAATGGGTGGGCCGAAGGTTCTTTCTCTGTGCTGAAGACTTCTTAAATCTGTGATTCTGTGAATTAGTTCTGGACCTTTGTATTTAAGTACACGTGATAATAACCTGAAATGACTTTTCGTCCCCTTTCAGTATTTACACTTTTACAACTACTCAAAGTGCTATTGCTGTCATGCTAATATATATGTTGTCTTTCAGTTATATTCTCGTAAGGTATAGTATTCTCATGTGCGCTGATGAATGAAAGCTGAGACGGTATTTATATTGGACGAACGTACAGTTATGTGCACTATAAAATAGGGTGAGCATTAGACAAAGTAACGCATGGACAGACATAAACGGAGTGGCAGGAAGAGAAAGCACAAATGCAACTGTTTGCAAAATATTTCACAGAATATTCAATATAGAAAGGGAAACTGAACCTGGCAGTACCAGGTGCAATAAGATATTTTGAAACATTCATGTGCTGTACATTCTTGCTAAAAGGTTACACTTGATCTAACAGTTTTGTAAGAAATTATGTTTAAGCACAATAAGTACTTCTCGTGATAACATTTAAAACGCTCTTTCCTGTATCTATATACTATGTTGCCCTGAGTGATGAAGGGAATGTGCATTGAATGTGTAATTGTTTCACAGAGCACTTTCAGGTAAGGCTGTCAGATGGTGGAAGCCCTTGTGCTGGTCGAGTGGAGATTTACTACAATGGAATATGGGGCTCAGTTTGTGATGATTCATGGGATGTGGTAGACGCTGAAGTCGTTTGTAAACAACTGGGTTGTGGAAAAGCACTGGATATGACACCCCCTTCCTCCTCTGGACCGGGCTCAGGCCACATTTGGTGGAAAGATGTGAAGTGTTTTGGAAACGAATCATTTCTCTGGGAATGTCCTTCAGTACCATTGGGTCACCAAGACGACTGTTCTCATAAAGAGGATGTGAGAATTATGTGCTCGGGTGAGGCCATTCTTTAATGCTCTTACTTTGCTCGAATGTTGTAAGTGAGACGTCATGCTGACGTATGTTCACTGAATTCGAAGGAATGTAGAGCAGCGGCAGTAATTTAAAGAAACGATCTCTGACACTTACATGTACACAAAAAGTGAAAGAACAATTCGTTTCTCTAATCTAACTTGCTTTTCTGTCAGTTTTTTTCACCTTCTATTGATACAAGACGCGTTTGTCATGAAAAGTGTCATTTTTGATCTGTTGTCACTACTCCAAGTGGATGCCAATATTGTCCTGATTGTCATAAAGGGTTTACTAAAACTTAATTCCAAATTTATGATCTTTACTTTTGTATCGGGCCACCAGAAATATGAGACCTGTTCGTGTGTCTATCGAACTATTTGTGACTCGAAAATGAAGGGAGTTTTTTTTCTTTATGTTTCCGAGCAGACTTCACTGTATCAGACACAGCTCCTGTACAATTGTATCTGACCTGTCCTGCCTGTTTATTACTGTGCACTTGCGTTTTTCATGATTTTTCAGAACAGTAAAAATATTCCGTAATTTGCTTCCAACTGAGCAGTTTGAAACTTCCCTGGTGATACAAAATTAAAATTGATTGCATATATATCTATATATATATATATAATTGAACAGCCATGATATCAGAACCAGTTCCAGTGGACCGTCACTTCTGCAAAGTGGACAATTTACTTTTAACACAGGCTTTCTGTTTTCTGTCAGTTTCTGCTTCTCGACCATTTCGGGTTCTCAAACAGTTCGCCAGATTCTAGTAGTGCCTTGGTCAAGTCCTTCTAAACTCCATGCACGATACACATTTGGCTCACTCCTTTTTTCATTGCAATATGTGTCATGAAGAAAACTGAACACAACGATCCGCGGATGCAGCGAATCTAAAACAAAAAAGGAAAATTTCTGGAAAAACTCATATGTCTGGCAGCATCCGTCGAGACAAAGAGACAAAGTTTCATGTCCAGTGACACTTCCTCAATTCAGAATACGCGTCACTGGACCTGAAGATTTGTCTGTGCTTTCTCTCTTCACAGATTCTGTTGAGTTTCTCCAGCAATTCCCTTTGTTCATATCATGCATCCTGCTCGTTTCGGCAATCACAGGACACACCAGAGATATGAACAATCTAACAATCTGGATATCTGTTATTGTTTGAACAGGACACAAGGAGCTGCGGCTGGTGAATGGAAAGCATCGCTGTGAGGGAAGAGTGGAGGTGTTCTACAATGGGACCTGGGGAACAGTGTGTTCAGACACTTTGGATCCACACGTTGCCAAAGTGATTTGTAAACAGCTGCACTGTGGTGCGTTCCAGTATGTTGAGTACGACGCTCAGTCATTCGGAGCAGGAACGGGAACTATTTGGCTCGATGAGATGGAGTGTCTGTCACACGAGTCGACACTGTGGCAATGTCACACAGATCCGTGGGGTCAACACGACTGTCAACACCGGGAAGATGCTGGTGTAGTTTGTTCAGGTAACATGACAAGCCTTCTCAATGTTCGGGTGTCATTTCAAACATGAATTTCCAATAGACTGAGCATCTTTCTCCTTCCAACAGAGAGCAATGTGACAAAGGAGCAGACCCTCAGTTCAACTTACTGCCATCAACAATTAGGTGCGTCTTCGTTCTCTATGTGCGAATTCTTGGAGATTCTGCTTTGTACTGCATTCAATAATAATCAGTTCTGTACCACAGATACGCAAGACAGTGTGCACTTGCATGGAGGAAGCAGCAACTGTTCTGGCAGAGTGGAAATCATGTGCGATCAACGCTGGGGAACGTTGTGTGGCAATTCCTGGGATATAACTGATGCAAATGTTGTCTGCAGAGAGCTGGGATGTGGCTTCGCACTATCAGCCCGAGATGAGGCCGCTCTCTCCCAGGAGAAAGATGTTATCTGGCAGAATGATGTGAAGTGTAAGGGAAGAGAATTCTCTCTGTTGGACTGTCTCTCCGCAGCTCCAGCTAAAAGCAAGTGTAACCACAAGGAAATTGCCAGTGTAAAGTGTTCTGGTAAGATTGATGCTGACTGACGTGCGCCATTAATGTTAAAAATCAGGGCAACTATTTGATTTCCTAAGTTACATTGCCCTTTATAATTATTCGTACTTTCTGTTCCACAGGATCCGAGTTGGTGACGGTCTCCCCTTCACCTCCACCTGCGGGTATTTATGACTGATACTCTTATTAGTATTTGTGTTCGCGTTCGCCAGTGCCATTGTTTCCTTAATGATGATTATTTACAATTTTCCATGGCAGACCTTAACTATGCTAAACCCATTTGTACTCCCTCCTTTAAGGGCAGGAAAGCCCGTCTATTTCCATGCCTGTTGTCGTCTGTTCATCTTTGGGAGTCTTGTTAATCTGTGAGTTAATCGCATTACTGGTGGTCATGCAGAGAAAATTGCAAATGAAAGGTAAGCATCATATCTACCGACTGAGCTAACACTGCGTCACTTTCACTGTTGCATATGTTCTCGGGGCTGTACGTTTTTATTGCAGTTTTCGAGCATTTGACTGAGATGGTCACGATTGTGCGGCACTTCTTGGCTGTCTGTTTTCTTCGAGGGACTTTGCCCAATGAAACGCGAAGTTTTAATAAACACTCAGATAAATGCATCAAATCTGTAAATAGCAGTTAAAAGAATATTCTAACTGTGTGAAGTATGCATCAAGTCGCTCAGTATATTTGGAGAGAAACTGAATTAACGTATAATGTGGAGTTGCTACAGTCATCATTGGGAAAGAAATATAATGACTGCACTTTCTTATCTTTCAGTTAACATATACATGACATTCCAGAGCAGGTCAATGATGGCAGCAATATGTCTCCGTTTCATTGAGTTATTTGCAGACTGCCTCTAAATATTTCTTCATTAGTCACTATTATTTATGGTTCTTCAGTGTCTGGGTGCTGCTACCACAACCCAAGATCATTGAGATGATTAAGGGTCCTTTTAAGGGAACTTCCAGTTAGGCAACAATTGGCTTCCTCTGACTGAGCAAATGATACTTCTGTACTTTGCACAATAATTTAAAAGCGTTTGCTTGGGGACCATTTTCCACGAGTTGGCAATGAAAATCAACACTAATAACAATCATTTTCTATCCTTTCACATGCTCTTAATTTTCCTTTACATATAGCCAGAAAAACTAGGCACTTAGTCTATCACGATCAATGTCATCAAGGTGCACCTTATTTCATTCGTCTCACGTTTTTGTTTTTAACTAATTGTCATAATTATGCAATTGTTTATTGAAATTAGTCCAATTCTAACAACATTATTATCAACCTTGTTTGTTAGCAACACGGTATGTTGAACATTAATTTGTAATCTCCTCAATGGTATCAAGTCTTTTTTAAAAATATAGGTTATTAGCATTTTCGTTTTTTCATTGCATTAAAGAGTTTCATTTTCTGCACTCAACATCTTCACTCACATGCACCATTGCGAGCTGAGAATTTTCTTGAATAGATATTGAACCAGCAAAATTAGAACAAAACACCCAAATTTATACCAACAAGAACATCTCGCTCTTTCTGTTTAACATACTAGGTTCGGTAACTGATGTGACATGGAAATTACTCATGGCCTGTTCACTTGTTTTTCCAAGATGTTCTCCCTTCAGCGATCAGTTAACGTTGTGTGAAGATTCTAATCTACAGCATTGTGTGAACTCGTTCTTCTCTCCCCTGGTTCTTCAGATATAAACACCTTGTTTCTGCGAGTGTTCAGCTACAAATGCTGACCAGTCTCTTGTTTATTCAATAGAACTTTTCCTTGCTGGCAGAGGCTCACGCCTTGGTTTGTACCAAGGAATTTATGAAGAAATTGAGAATATTCCCCCTGGCAAGAGGACGGATCACAAACATGGACCAGGTATATATTTCCTATTGTATAGTGAATCATGACTGGATAAGCATAGCTTCCATTTAATTTGCAGTCTTCCATGATCAATGACTGAATGAACATGATCATTAGTTAAAACACAGTCGTCGTGTGTGGGAAGCTATCTCATTAACTGTGTCTCTGTCCGCATTTCGTGAGATGAAGAATTTCAATATGATAATTCCCACTGGCCTACATTCCTGATAGATTATTTCTGGCATGCATTTGAAAAGGCAAACAGAACTATCAATTTCACTTCTACGCTGGTTTCACCCTGACCCCTTCAGATGGGTGGACAACTAATCAATTCGTCATTGATTTTAAAATAATATAACTTTTGCAATAAGTATGGATTACACAGCACCAAAGAGCGGAAGCAAAATTGAGGAATCAATGTATAAACAAATATGATGAATCACAGAAGATGAGTGGTGCTGAAAGTGTGCATATGACTCTGAAACTTTGCAGGTGTTCAGATACAGTGTAAATGAATGGAAAGAAAATGTCTGGTAGATGATAAATGTGAAATTATCCATTTTTGTTGGAATAAAATTAGAAATGACTGTTATTTGAACGGACATGGCCTGAAAAGTAGAGATAGCAGATTTAGGACTAAATTGAGGAGGAACATTTTCACCCACAGGATTGAGAATTTATGGAATTCCCTGCCTCATCAGATGTCTTTAGAACTGGGGTGAATAATGTTTTGAACGTTAAAATCGTGAGTAAGTCGAACTGAAGCCACGAAAAGATCAGTCACGATCTTATTGAACGGCGGAACTGGCTGCAACGGTCAGATGGAGTACTCCTGCTCTTAGATCTTATATCATATTCCTTCCCGCAGTGGGTTCACTTGACATTATTCCAGATATTTCTACAGGCACGATTAAAGAACAATACTTTCTGTTGTCACCCTACAATTAATAACATTAAACCTTCAACTATAGTCCTTAAGTCTACGACATACAGGATCAGGATTAGATCATTTGGCTCATCGAGTCTATTCTGCCATTCAATAAGGGCTGATGTGGTTCTCAACCACTTTGATTTGCCTTCTCCTTGGATGTTTTATCCCCTTATTAATCAATAATCTTTGTATTTCTGTTTTAAATACACACTGTTTGGCCTCAATAGCCATCTGTGTTCCATAGATTCGCAGGCCTCTGGTTGAAGAATATTTGACTCATTCTAAATCTTATTGGTCATGGCTTCTCTTGGAATTCGAGTTTGAAAGTAACTCTCCATTTTTATTTTTAGTAATTTATGCTTCCATTGACTCACTCAATCGCATTGAATACTACACCAGCCACAACTTGACTGACAATAATCCCGGATCTGAAAATCTTGAGGTGAAATCCAACAGCATTCCAGGTGTGTATAGCATCACTTTCTGTCAATTAATTTTCGTCCAACACCCTCTAAGCTGTCCAAAACTTAACGATTGCAACCCTCACAAGGTAGTGTGACCACTGGAATGTTGGTTAAAGAGAAAATCGCTGTTTTGATACCACATGATCATGGGCATGGTCTGTCCGGCTGTCTTGTTGCTCACAGAGATTATAGAGCCTATGACCTCGACTTGTAATGTGCAAAGAGACGTGCGTTCGATGTCGTTGCTTTCAGGAACTGCACTCACACCCATTCCCGAAGAAGAATACGTCTCCTTAAGCTGAACATTACAAAAACAACCAGGTTATCATTCTAATCGCATTTTTCCAGCACACCCTGGCCCACAGCCTTGTTTGTCTTGACATTGCAAGTGCATCACTGAATACTTTTTTGAGCGTGTTTTGCCTCTATCACCCTTCCTGGCAGAAAGTCGAAGATTTCCTGTTTAATTCTCCCATCACTTCTCTGAAATGTATGGCCTTTGGTCATTGATCTCTCCACCATAGAGAGATGTTCCTTCCTGTCTTCCCCAACTACAGTCGTCATCATTTCATGACTCATCGCAGGCATGGCAGCAACTCTGCATGCTCAGCTCCAAGTCAATCAATTGCAAGACAGATACAGCGGTAGGTCTCTCAGCCCTTCGTAACTCTTCCTCCTTTCAATGAGATAATTCCAAACTATGGTGTGGCCGAAATCCAGCTCCCTACCTTTGAAGCATGTCCATAAATACCTTTGATCAACAATAATCTCGGCCACATTTAAAATTAAGAATTGATCAGACATCAGCTAATATTTGGGAAATATATTTCCAAACCCTGTACAGCTTTATCCTTTCTTGACATCTTCCCTGAACGGTCTGGCATTAATTCTGTGTATAACACCTCTCGAGCTAAAATAGTCTCATCAGTTGAAGTAGTTTACTTTATGTTACCTGTCTTATCCGGGTTATTATCTTGAATAATTCAATCAGATAACCTTTCACCTTCTCATTTCCACAGAAAACAATCCCAATTTGCATCAACTCTGCTCATTCCGTAACTTCAGAATTATGACCGAACTCTTCTGGTCTCAGTTTCCAGCACTTTCTCTCTCTGAGACATTCGTCTCGTTTTCTAGTTATCGTTGTTGTGTATTTCAATTTGTATCAGTGATGCTCATCTTTCTCTCCAGGTCGAATTCGTGGTGAGTATGACGATGTTGAGACTGAAGATGCAGACTGTCATGATGGAAAGTTACAATTGGACAGTGATCCTGATGAACACCCTCACACTTACAGATGATGACAGTGGTCTTTGTTCACTCGGTGAGTCGAATAACAGATACTCACATCTTTAACCACCTTTCTGTGCATTCACACTGCCATAATTCCTTTCCATTCCATGATAATATTATATTTACTGAAAATCCTAGAACAACGTCCAAACCTGTGCCTCATTTCCACAGCTTGTCACTGAGAAAGCAATGTATTATTGGAGAACGATTTTTATTTCAAAAGCATAAAGAACCGTCTTTAAAAATGAATTCGATGCGATTCATCATACACTGCGTTTTGTCAGTTCTTCGAATCGCTGATCTTCACCCAATTTTGGAATTACATATCTACAAAATTGCTGTTTCAATGCGTCATCAACTGGCTGTATGGAGAATATGAAAGATGGGGTTTTACGTGCTCAACAGTTTGAACGGTTTATCTCTTGTAGCTCACAGGGAATACAGAGCCTCGGACCTTTACTTGTAATGTGCAAAGAGACGTGCGTTGGATGTGGTTGTTTTCAGGAACTGCACTCACACCCATTCCCGAAGAAGAATACGTCTCCTTAAGCTGAACATTAAAAATGCCAATAACTCACGGTTGCCTTTGAAACCCAGACTATCTGATCAGCTGCTTAACCATTTTAGTGTTTTCGAATGACTTTTCGGAAAAGAAAAACTGCTCCAATGTTCCTTGGAACCCAGTTATCCGCTTCCATTATTCTTCACCTTCTCTCCTTTTTCACAGAGAGTTGTTTAATTACTGTTGTGAGAACTCTCCTGTAACATGTAGCAGTCACCACACTGACAAACAAGCTCCTGTGTTTCTTTGAAGAAGGGTCACCGGGCCTGTAACTTTAACTTTGATGTGTTCCAAACATGTGTCCAGACATGCTGGGTTTTTCTAGCAATTCCCGTTGTTTGTTTCTGATTACGAATGGGCAAATGAGCTTCCCTGCACTGCATGATTCGATAGAACTATGATACAGCCGTTGCCATGTTACCTCTGTTGTGCAATCAGAAAATACATCTGACTTCCCCTGATAACTCGCATATCGGTGGCGCCTTCACTGTTGACATGCACTGGATGTGCGATCCAAACTTTTACAACGTACACATCAAACCCACAATTGCGACGTTTCCCTCTGAGTTCCAATGTTTCTGATGCAGAGGAAAGAATGGGATGCCTTGGCTTTCAGCAAAATTCTGAAATATCTTGAGCACTATGTAATGTTGAAAATCATCATGGAAAACTTGACATTTATTTTTGAGTTAAACATTGAATACTTTCGTGAGGATTGTTTAAATTAATGAAGAAAGCAACTTTTATTGTTTCACAGAGATCTATTAAATTGTTTTAGGAGTGCGAAAGAAACCATAGATATTTGTTTATCTTGCAATTTCAATCAACATCTCACCTGCAAAATCGTGCATGGCCAATGATATACTTTTGAACATTTCATAACTACTATCATTTAGGATATTGCCCAGCCAATATTCGCACAAACCAGAGGCGATGATCATTATATAATATTTTGAGTGAGCTTGTTGATTGTAGAATAAATATTGGCCCAGTGATCACTTGCTGCACATATCTCTCTAATCTTCAGAGTAATTTCCAGGCTGTCGTTTGCATCAGCTAAACACACAGATCGATAAACATGTCAATGTGACTTCCAAATATGGCCCGTCATCAGTCTGACCTTGCTGAGGCAGAATTAGTCTTGTCCCTACTCCATGGAGTGAGAGTTTCAGATAGGGATTGGTAGATTCATGTGCTGTGAATCGAGCCAGAGGCGACTTGAACGCGTGGACTCAAATTATTTTCTTTATCATTTCAGGTAGATTTTAGAAGCTTTCAACATGGGACGTCCCAGTATTGCGAGAAGTCGCCGACTATCGTTTTAAATCTCAAAAATATTTTTCTCACTATGAGCTGCAACTGGTTGTAATTCAGCAGCATGTACTTTGGCATTGAAATATATATATTTGCATATATATACATTTGAAATATAACTGAAAAATTGCATGTTGTGTGTTTTAATGAGTTAAAAGTGGGTATAAACAGAGTGCATCGAAGTTATTTTTTATGTGTGCATATATTACATAATTCATTTCTCAGTGTGAATTTTTGAAGTCACAATAGTGGACGATGGTCCTGTGGCCTGTCAATGAGGTATTGAGGAAATTCCATGTGGAATTGCTTTGCTTTCTCATACCGAATGAAGGAGGCTTTTAAACTTGTCAAGCCAAAGAATTCTATGAAGTGCTGTTTTGCTGTTTATTGAATGAAATGTTCTGTCCATGAACTGGGAATATTTCTGAAAGTGATGTGCAAAATGTAGGACACAATTCATCAATAAAAATGCAGTGATTTCAAGTTTGTTTTGGGATTCTGAGTCCGTTTGTTGATGTCAGTGCCAAGTGTATGTGTGTGAGTGTCAGTGAGTAAGTGAGAGTGGTTGTAATTAGCTGTGCTTGTACAACTGCACCTCTGAATATGAGAATATCTGTGCTTCGGCCAATACGTTGGAAAGCCGATTGCAGGAGGGAAGTACACAGGAAATGGAAGGGAACTTGGAAAGTTAACCTACAGAAGGATCGTGGCTTACAATCTGCTTTTCTGTAAAGGTAGCAACGGAGGTGGGTGTAAAGGTAAGCAAGGAGGCACATGACAAGGTTTCCTGCATTAGTCGGAAAATACGTGGTATACTTTTTATGCAGTCAGGTTGTGTGTTGTCGAACTTTAATTCGGCCACATTTGGAAGATGACACACAGTTCTGGTTGCCACTCCCCCGAAGTGACATGGAGGCGTTGTTGAAGCTACCACTGTAAGAACAGCGTGCAGGTGTGGGACACTACAAAGGGTGTGATGCATGCTCTGTTTGGAGGGGCATGTTTGGTGAGGATCGCCAAAGTTGCGAATGGGACAAATTGTGGAAGCACAATTTTGGCGCGGGGTGGGTGTGGGAGTGGGGGCGAGGTGTTAATTTTGAACGGACAGAAAGGAGGAAACTTCAGAAGGCTATGAATTGAGGCACGGCATGTGTGAGAGTGAGAAATGTGTAAGGTAATATTTTAAGGTGTAAACAAGCAGGGAGTGGTGGGTGAGAAAGACAGAACCGAAAAGTCGAGACAGAGATACAAAAAAAGAGAACACATCCAGAGACGATATCTGTGACTGTGTCTCTTTGCAGTGGAGTCTCTGTTTATTTCAGATGTTGAATCTGTTGAAATAGGGTTAAACCATTCCCCACTTTCTCTCAGTCATCCCTTTTGTTCAAAGTGATATAACACTGATGGTCATGTTGATGCGAGTTTCCATAAGTGTGTCTTTGCATTTTGTTGTGTTTGTACCAGTGTGTCTGTACCTGCCTGCAATGAGATACACTTTATCCGGGAGGGAAGTTTGATTGAAACAATAAACTAAAAAATGCGAGAGTCAAAGGCTTGGAAGTTCTCTCGCTCTCTCTCTCTACCCCCTCCCCCAACCCCGTCCTCCTCTTATATTCCAAGTGAGACAATGCCAACCAATACCAGTCCATAAGCGGCAGATATTTTTTCTTGGATAAAGTATTCAAGCCAGTGAATTTCCCAGGTTTCAATGATACTTTCTTCTTCAAGGAGAAAGTGAGGTCTGCAGATGCTGGAGATCAGAGCTTAAAATGTGTTTGCTGGAAAAGCGCAGCAGGTCAGGCAGTATCCGAGGAGCAGGAGAATCGACGTTTCGGGCATGAGCCCTTCTTCAGGAATCATTCTTTAAATGCTGCCTGACCTTCAAACCTGCGCTTGTAGAACTTTTGTTCAATCGATCTTGCCCCTGTGATATGAGCAGAAGGAGATGAACAGACCAATGTTGGCCTGAGCCCTTCAAATATTAAATTCTTCCGTCACTTAGAATCTTACTCAATAAATTACATATAATTGTATTCTATGGGGAGGGGCCAGAATACAGTTGCCAGCAAATGTTCGATTTAAGGTGTACAATGTCAGGAAACAGCCCAAATATAAATCACTTCGACATTGCAGAAGAAACTCATAGGTTTTTCAACATAAACATCTTTCACTCTGATGGAACCCGAAGTAAAATTGCAATCATCTCACTAGTGTGTGCATGTCTGTGTGCCTGCATCTGTGCGAAGCGTATGTGCGTCAGTGAGCGCGTCAATATAGATGGTTGTCTTTCTGTATCTGTATGCTGCTGTGAGTTGGTCGCTCTCTTTCTCTCTCTCTGATGGTACGCTTGATGGCTTTCACGCTGCAGCTTCTCCTATGCAGTGGCGTTGGCAGTCCAGCAGAGGGTGGCTTTATATCAGTTTTAACACAAGGGAGTAATTGGGACAGAGACATTTCTCTTCTCTCTTTCTCTCTCTGCCTTCTTCTTCTCTCCTCCTCACTCCTCCATCTCTCTCTCTCCCTCTCCCTGTCCCACTCTCACCTCGTTCTTCCTTCATCTGTCCCCTGCTCCATAATCTCTCTACATGTCTCCCGTTCTCCACACCCTCTCCCCCACGCTTTATCCCTTCCTCTCCTCCTTCTGATCCCTCACTGTCTCTCACTCTTTCCCTTTGTCGTGTTCCTGTCTGCCCTGTCCCTCTTCCTCTCTCCCTGAGTAACTCGGAAAATATTATGGGGAGCAATGAATTACGGGGAGGTGGTCACCTCGTGTGATCAAGACACAGGCTATGGTACCAAAGCACTTCTGTTGACCTGGACTGCATAAGGATGTGTACACTTTGCCATACATTTCAGAGGTGCATCGTAGGGTGAGCCACAGGCAGTAATCAAACTAGTGCATTTGCTGCCAATTCCCGCGGATTCCAAGAACACGTCACGTGGGTTATGATTGATTGTGTATGTCCTTTCCATAAAACCAGAAGTGGGAATCATTGCTTGCTCACTGTAATGGATGTGGCTATCAGATTTCCGGAGGTATTTCCACATTGGTGTGTTAAGGAAAAAAGGGTGGTGGAGGAGTTGGTACCTTTCTTTACCAAGTATGGGTAACCCAGAGAGATTCAGTCAGACCAAGACTCCAATTTTGCTCCGCGGTATTTAAGGAAGTCATGGATAAATTGTGCATGCAGCACTTTAAATTAAATGCGTACCATCCTGAATCCAAGGGAGCCTTGGAAAGGTGGCGTCAGACCCCGTAGATTATGTTTAAGAGCGTACTGTCAGGGTTACCCAAATGCTTGGGATAAAGGTATCCCATTCACATTGTTTGGATTAGAAATGCAAAAAGCCTCCACCTCCTTCTCTGGCAGCTCATTCGCAACACGAATCAAGTGAAAAAGCTACACTCAGTTCCCTTCTAAATCTGTCCCCTCTCACCTTGAACTTATGCCCTGTGTGTTTGGTTTCCCCCACCCTGGTGAATGAAAAGCCTTGGATACTCACGTTATGTATGTCAATCGTGACATTGTAAAGCTTTACAATGTCATCCATCAGTCACCTACAATCCGGGGAGAAATCAGTCCCAGCCTATCCAACCATTCCTGGCAACACAAACCATCCAGCTTAGATTCAGCATTGTAAATCTTTTCTGCTTTCTTTTCCAATTTAATAACATCGTTCCTTAAGCAGGGCGAGCAGAATTGAGCGTGGTACATCAAAAGTGGCCTCACTAGATGCTGTGTCCTCACCAGATACATACCTGGAATGCCAACGACAGCCAGAATGGGGTAGTAGACACACTGAATTATCCAAAACACGTCCTGAATTCGAGATGTTAGAGATATCCAATTCTGGGAATGCCAGTACAGTCCATTGTAGAAACTTCAGTCCATTGTCATAATGATCATAATCAGTCACTCTCAGAATCCAATCTCTTCCTCTGTCGAGACGACCATCCCCCATTACTGAGGGAGTTGGCACAACCACTGACATGGCAGGGTAACACGCTGCAAGGAGCCCCTGAGTATTAAAGGAGGAGGGTGCCCTCCAGGTACACAGCGATAAACTGTGGAGCCTGATGTTAATGAGAGATGGAGAACAAACAGGTTCCATTAACCCATTCCATTCCAGCAGCGTTCTACACAGTAACATCGAACGTCTGCCCAGTCTCATTGGTACCTCCGTGGTTCACTGGGTGAGTCAATGTGACACGTTTCAGATACGAGAGTGTTGTCAGAGGACTGGAGAAGTGCAAATTACCCAGGCTGTGTATTCAAAAAAATAGAATGGATTTGTTTTATTTTTAATTCATTCCCTGGACCTGATGTGTCTTTGGCTGGGCCCAGCATGCTGCCTGACCTGCTGTGCCTTTCCAGCACCACACTCCCGACATTTATCATGCCATCCCTAGTTACGTCCATGAGAAGGTAAGGCGTGCGACTTGGAGGGGACTTGAAGGATAAGGAGCAGCATATGGGGGAACACCAATCCCTGCAGGTTCCCCACCGAGGCCCTCACCATCCCGACTCTGAAACATATCGGCTGTTCCTTCTGTGTGAATTGGTCAGAATCCTGGAAATCCCTCCGGAAGGGATATTGTGGGTCTACCCTGCAGCACATGGACTGCAGCAGTTCAAGAAGGCAGGATCGACCCCAGCACCTTCTCAAACACTGAAAAAAATGCATGTACACAGAAGGGTGCTGAGTTCCCAGAAGGAAAATGATGTATTGTTCCTCCAGCTTGCACTGAGCTTCGCAGGGTTATAATAGCAAGCCTGCGAGAGATTTTTTCCAGAGAACAAGGTGGTGATGAGAACATTCCCAACGAGCCTTTGACCAATCCTTTGTCTATCCAACTATCTTCATCTCTCATTGTCTCCACCTCACTCCATTTTTCACTCATTCATCCGTCGCCATACCTTCTCCAGGATATATATCAATAGCTTCAGAGCCAAAGCCAATTCTGAAGGAGGTCAGTGAACCCGAAACGTTAACTATGCTTGCTCTCCGCAGATACTGCCAGACCTGTTGAGTATTCTTTTAAACAATTTCTGTCTGTTTCCGATGAATGTTTCAGTGCAGGACAATTTGGGAACAGTGACCAAAGTTCAGTATGTTTAAGGTAGGTAGAATAATGATCATACAGGTCCTCTGGTAAATGTTTTAGTACAGGGTAAGGCAAATGATAACGTCATCAGGCAATAACTGGAGAAATTAGGTTTTAGGGATTCTTTTCAGGGGAAATGTCATTTTGTCAGGTGGGAATCATTAAAAAGGTCAATGATCAGAATTCGGAATCACGTGGAATCATACAGTCGTACATCATGGTAACAGACTTTTTGATCCACTCGTCAAAACTGATCAAGTTTCCCAAAGTAGACCAGTCCCATTTGCCTGCAGTTTGCCCATGCCCCTCTGAACGTTTCCTAGTTATGTAACTGTCCAAATGTCTTTTCAATTTTTTTAACTGCACGTGCATCAACGTCTTCCTGTGAGGCAGAAAGGTTAGGACGGCAAGATTCGCAAATTGCAAATGACAAGAGATATCAAAAGTTTAGTCAGAATGAGAAAAGGAAGCAAGTGTTTAGAAAATTGAAATCAAACAAGACCCTTGAGAGGTTTGAAGGAAGCAAAAAAAAAAAAACATTAACAGATGAATTATCAGTGCTAAAACAGACCATAAAATGTTGTTGGCCAGTAGGATCAGGGCAATGTATTGTTGCATTCAGAGCAAGTGTTCAGTGTGAACAGACTCAAGGACAAAGGAGGGAATTTATGACGAAAGCTAGAAGAAGGGAGTCAGACCCTTAGTGAATATCGCGCATCCGTATCCACAAAGGAGAATGAGATGGAGGATGGCGTTTTTAGAGAGGAATATGATGATATTCTGGGTCATGTCAAGGTTAGGAGTGAGGAGGTTTCGGGTGTGATGTGAAATATCAGTTCAGAATTGTTCCCAGGATATTGAAGGAGTTGGTGGCTGGGAATTTGCTGAAGCTTTGTCAGAGATTCTTGTATCTCTTTTGCCACAAGAGAGGCTACAGGAGACTGGAGAATAGCCAATGTGTTTCGTTTAGTTAAAAAGAGCAACGCTGTTAATTCAGGGAATTACATGCAGCTGTGGCTTTCCTCCATGGTCGGTAACTGCTTGTAGAAGGTTCATATGCACGGGATTTGCTCACATTTGGTCAAAAAAACGCATATTAATGATAGTAGCCATGGGTTTACGTGGGATGCCGTGACTCACAAATTTGACTGAGTTTTGTGAGCAAGTGGTGAAGACAATTGATGAGGGTAGTGAGTAGATGTTGTTGCCGGCAAAGACTTTACTGAAGCATTGAATAATCTCCAGTATGTCTAGCAGATAAAACCACGTGGGATCCATGGTTGTGAGTTTGTAAGATAAATCAAAAATTGGCTTGGTCGGAGGAGACAGAAAGGATAACTTTGATAGCTGTTTTCTGACTGGAGGTCTGAGAGATATCTCTTTGCAGAACGATCCTTGTTGTGACCTGCATTGTTTGTAAAATTCATTTAGCTGATCTGGTTAGTAAATTTCTAGAAAACATGAAAATTACCGGAGATGTGGGTAGTGAGAAAGTCTGTCAAAGCGTACAGCAGGCTATGGAGCATTTGGAAATTTGAGCAGAGAAATAGCAGATGGAGTTGGATCCCAATAAGAGCAATTTGATGGACGTGGGAGCTCAAAAGCAAGAGGAAATCACGTCAATGAAGGTCAAGGATTTTGGTAAAGTGTTTGATAAATCCCTCATCGTAGATTGGTTTCGAAAAGTAAGTGATATGGAATCCTTGGTGATATGGAAAGTTTGGTGTAAAATTGAATTAACCATTGAAAACACAGGATGTTACAGAACCGTGTTTTTCCCTGTCTGCAGGTCATCAACCACATGTATAAAATTTGGATGAAAGTGTAGGTGGTGTTATTAGTAAGTTTGCAGACGACACAAAAATTGACTGATTATGCACAGTAAGGAAGGGAGTCAAAAGTCACAACAAGTCATGGATCAGTTAGACATTTGGTTGGAGAAACAATGGATAGCGTTTTACCTGGTAAGAGGTGGTGATGCATTTTTGGAAATTAAATGCAAGTGGAAACTGCACTGTTAATGGTCGGACTCTGAATAGCATTGATTGACAGTGGGTTCACGTCCATATATCCCTGAAAGATGCAACACAAGTGGATAAGTTAGTAAAGAAGTTATACAGCATGTTTTCCTTCTCCAGTCGGGGCAGTAAATGCAAATGTTTGCAAATCGCCCTGCAAATGTATAAGGCACCGATCAAGCAAAATTTGGAGGCTCATGCACAGTTTTGAAGGCTGCACTACTGGAAGCAGGTGGAAGCTTTGGAGAGCACGCAGAAGATGTTTCACAGAATGTTGGTGGATTGGAATGTATTAAGCACAAGGAGATGTTGGACAAACGTGGATTATTACGTTTGAGCATCAGAAGCTGAGGGGGAGATTACTGAAGTATTTAAAATTATGAGAGGGAGAGGCAAAGAGAATAATCAGAGTCTCCGTAGGGCGGAAATGTACAATACTGGTGGGCACAATTTTACGTTGAGAGGCAGAAAGGTGGAAGGATATGTGAGTTTTTAACCTCAAAGATAGCAGTACCTGGAATGTGTTAACATGGGAGGTGGCATGAACAGTTATGGTATCAACAATGGTATTTAGACAGTTGAATGAACAGGTAGAGGATAGAGAGAAGCAGACCATATGCATGCAAATGGAATCAGTTTAGAACAGCATCATGGTGGACACAAGCATATTGGGCAGAAAGACCAGCTCCTTTGGAGGTCTGTTCTATGTTCTATGGTGTGATCATATAATTCTGTGACATCAGTGCTCAACGTCTTTCTCTGTCTAATTCCCATTGCTTTATCCCTGCTCCGACTCAGTGCAACTTTATATCTTCTGCATTTCTCTGTGGTAATGATTTCTAAGTCTTGCACATGCTTCATATCTCCTCCTGCTTGCCTGAGAGATCTGGACAGAGTAGATTGGGAGAAAGCATTCCCGAAAACAAATGGGACAAGCAGGTGACAACAACAGTTTCGAGATCTGCAAAAGCAGCGAAGATGGACGTCAGGATATGGAAGGCAATGCCTGGAAATTTGGGGAATGCAGATTGAAACTTGCCACAGCATTAGATGAATATGGAAGCAAATATTTGCAAGATTATCCGATTAAGACAGGATACTGGCATTAGGTAATCATGAGTGTTTGAACAGCCAGTACAGACACGATTGGCCGAACAAACTCATCCCAGTCTGTAACGCTATTGCAACTCAGTGATTCTGTGACAGACAGACTGTCTTCAAACGTATAGCCTCAGTCTTGGATCCTAATTCACGTTTGTTCGCACTGATTGAATCTCAAACTGATCGTTTCTGTCACGCTGAATCATTCTGTTAGACGTTTGTTTACCAGTAACTAGATTACAGAAATTTTGTGCGACCGTTCAGGATTTAAGGTGTTAACATATTTATAGATTCCCAGTTGACGTGAGCCTGGAGCTGAGATGTGCTCTTCCATGATGAAGTACCCATTGAGATTCTGTTGAGTGTCTATTCTAATTCCGAATTTACTGCTATTTTCCATCTGATATTTTTTTATTTTAAAGGAGAAACAGGCGACAACATTAGAGCACAGAATTTGCCACGGAACCAGGTGTTTCCTGTTGTTTGAACAGAAAGGCAAGACGCGCAGTGACGGTTCTGTGGTTCTGCAGACTGAGAAGCTGCCTTTTCATACACTGAACCTTCCATGAATCTTGACAAATTCCAAATTATGATCTGCTGTAAAATATGTTTCTGCGTGTTTTCTAACAATATGCTACGGCTCTTCGATGCAATCAATTCGTTGGTAATGACCGGCATTTATGATATCAAAATGCGTGTTCATGCATTTCGCCTCTGTCTGAAAGATCAGATTTCTTCAGATGATTGGCAGTTTGCCCAGTATCGCAACACAACCCATATATGATGTGAAATTCTGCAGCACATCTGTGAGACATGGCTCAGGCGCTGTTTTGTAGATGAATAGTTCAAAACAGCATAGGACAAAATGGAAATTGTTGATAACGTGAATGAATGTAGTCAATAACGCTAAACTGTACCCAGTTTCGAAACCATGGTAACACGATCAAAGTTCTGATGGTGTTGGCAATCTGAATTAAGAACACAGAAGAACTGCAGAAACTTGGGACAAATATGATTTTAATGTTTCGAGTCCCCTGAAGAGGGCTGGATAATGCTGATTTATGTGCAGTTCATCTGAGATGCTCAAGGGAAAGAGATGTGGAGAGTAAGCAGAGCATAAGACAGAGACAGGCCTTATAGTCGTAAAGGAGTGATATGGATTCTAAACCGGTATTGATGATAAGTGTGACGGTCAGGACGTCACTGATCTGAGCACCTACAGTTTCTTTCAAAACACTTATGTATATTACAAACAACTGAGTTACAGCACTGATGCTGTTGCAATAACATTGATCACAGACTATCAGGGAGAGAAAATAACACACACACTTCCACAACTTCATTTTGTATTCTGTGATCATCCAATTTTGTTTCACGTATTTTGTGATCTACACTTCCGTAAGGAGTGGTCACCTGCAAAAGGATAATTTGACATGATGACCTTTATATCAATGTCTCTGCACTTTTCATGTCCAAAGGTAGTGCGGGAAATGGGCCACATGTGTTCCTGCGTTAACCACAGGACAAATCCAACCAGGCCAAATATTGTTTAAGGAGAAAGTGAGGTCTGCAGATGCTGGAGATCAGAGCTGGAAATGTGTTGCTGGAAAAGCGCAGCAGGTCAGTCAGCATCCAGGGAACAGGAGAATCGACGTTTCGGGCATAAGCCCTTCTTCAGGAAGGGCTTATGCCCTGAAGAAGGGCTTATGCCCGAAACGTCGATTCTCCTGTTCCCTGGATGCTGCCTGACCTGCTGCGCTTTTCCAGCAGCACATTTCCAGCAAATATTGTTTAAACCCGTTTACTCTCATTCAGCAGTCTTGTGATTGAAGGGGTCATCAACGATGCTGTCAAACAGGTACCACATGGCAATAGACTGCGCACTGATTCCCAGTCTGAGTTCCACCAGGGCAACTTAGATCTTAATCAAACACCGAAAATGCTGCAAATCTCAGCGTGTCTCGCTGCGTCTGTGGACCGAGAATCATAGTGATGGAAACTCCACAAATGCCGGACTTGGTGCAGCTCCAACAAAACTCAATAACCTTGACAGCATCCATAACAAAGCAGCCAAGTGACTGTGACCCCATCCACAAACAACCACTACCATCACTCAGTAACAGCAATGTACACTATTTTCAAAAGACATTGAATAAATTCACCAAGACTCCTCAGATAGCTGTCTACAAACTCACGAGAAATTCTACCCAGAGAATAAGGCCGGCAGATATGTGGAACAGAACAAGTTCCCAACTGTGCCATTCATTATCCTGACTTGGATGTTTGTCGACATTTCTTCCTTGTCGTTGGGTCAAAATCCTGGAAAATATCTCCCTCATGCCATTGTCAGTCTAACTTCAGCATTTCGTGTTCCAAGTTTTAAGAACCCAGTTCATGACGAATTTCTCAAGGGGAAAACGCAATGGGTAATAAATGCTGGCAGAGACAGCGCTGCCCGTTTCCAGTGATAGAATTTTAAACAGAACTGTGAAGTTGGTTACAGGGAAATGGTCTGAGGTTCAGGTCATGATCTGCATACCATTCCACAATTATTTACACTAGAAGATCTGAATTATCCCTCTTGCTGCTCCACATGTCACAAAGTGCAATGAAAGAGTCAACTACTAATTGAGGGGTGATAGATTTAAGACAGATGCCAGTGGCAGGTTCTTTACACAGAGAGTGGTCAGGGCGTGTAATGCCCTACCTGCTAATGTCGTCAACTCAGCAGCATTACGGAGATTTAAACAATCTTTAGAGGAGCGCATGGATGATTTTGGGATCGTGTAGGGGGACGAACTGAGAATAGTTCACCGGTTGACGCAACACCGAGGACCGAAGGGCCTGTTCTGCGCTGTATTGTTGCACGTTCTATATTCTAACTTCACCTTTAACATTTCACTCCCACAGTTTTCACGCTGGTAGGTAACTGATGCTTTTTTTCTTGAATGTACCCAATGACATCCCAATCTTTTCGAGAATTCCACTCACAATTCCCTGAGTGACAAAATCTCTGTGCAACCCTAATGATATGGCAAACCTGTATCCCAAGACCATGACCCATTTTTCTCGATACCATAAGCCAGACGAACATCAAACCTGCATCCTGCATGTCAAGGCCGTTAGAATTATTTGCGTTTCAATGAGATCACGAACATACCTTTAAATATTTATTTTATTCTCTGGTTTCCTATTCTCTCCTGTTTTCTGTCCAACGTCATTAAACTCACACTGATCCGAGTTAGACGGCATCTTTCACGCATTTGCTCTTTGACTCAACTTGTCCAGAAGGCCTTGAAGCCTGTTAGTATGGTTCTGATCAGCAAACCTCTCAAAGTCACATTTGATCCCCTCATCCAAAATCGTTGAAGTGCGTTGTAAATAGCTAATGTCCCACCTTCGATTTCCCATACACTCCATTTATCAACTCCTTCCACTGAAAATGCACAACTTTTTCTCTCAGCGAGACAATTCTCTGTCCTGGCCTGTATGTCACATATGATAGCGCAGGCTTCAGTTCTGTACACCAACCTCTTGCGCTAGATTTTATCAGAAGTGTTCAAAGATCCGTCGATACCACATGGACAAATTCTCCCATATTCAATATAACAGTTATCTCATCAAAATATTGTGGAGTTCTCAAACCACGACTTCTCTTCCATAAATAGTTTCAATTTTGTCTGCCCAAATTGATGCTTGTTATCACATTGTTTATGGTGGATACTACCATGTTCAGAATATTCCAATTAATCCGTCAGCCTGTACATCCCTGTTTCTCCCTTCCTCGAATTTAGAACAGACAGTTCATATTTTCCACCCCTATTCTTCCAGACTTGTTTCTTTTTCAGAATCTGGAAACTTTTGCATTGTGACAAACCAAAACATGTATTAAATCTATTGCCATCTCAGTTAGTGACAAAAACTGCAGTTTACCAGTCTCCACAAATTCCCAATGAAAGCCTTCAGTCTGAAACGTCGATTCTTCTGCTCCTCGGATGCTGTCTGACCTCCTGTGCTATTCCAGCGCCACACTGTTCGACTCTGATCTCCATAATCTCCAGTCCTCACTTTCTCTGATGAAGTGACAAACTTGTTCCATTTTTGTATAACTTAGTCTACTCAGAGAGTCGTAGTGGCGTGGACTGCACTGCCTGTAACTGTAGCAGACCCGCCAACTTTAAGGGCATTTTAATGGTCATTAGACAGACTTATGGATGAAAATGGACTCCTGTAGGATAGATTAATTCCATCGGTCGGCTTCGGATTGATTCCACAAGTTGGCGCAACATTGAGGTCCAAAAGGGCCTGTATTGCGCTGTAATGTTCGATATTCTACGTTCTCTGCTCGACATGTACAGTCACAGTTGCCATGATGTCAGGCCCTGCAAGTTTGAAAGATGAGGCATATCAAGAGGAAATTTGATATTTGGCAAATTTGAATAATTGCGAAACATTGTTGTATAGCACTTTATCCGTCCCATAAGAGCTGACCATCCAAGGAGGGAAATCAACATGATTTGAAATTTGAGCAGATTTTGCAGAGGAAGAGCAAAAGAAAACAATTATTTCCTCCCGTAACTGGGTTGGACAAATTCTATCGAATGATCCTGATGAGTAAAATATTGGAAAGTATAGTGATGGAGACGAGGGAACAAGTTTGCAGAAGAGACATAGAAATTACGAATTGTAGTAAAAATAAGATAAGATTTTTGGGGATTTTTTCAAGTTTTTCTAAAAGTTAATTCAATGGTTAACACTTTTAGAATAACGGAAAGCTGATTTTATAAACAAACAAGACCGACATTTGAAGAAAACAACAAGGTGAGCAGCATCTGTGGACACACAAAGCGAGTTAATATTTTGAATCAAATGTGATTATTCTGGATAATGACAGTTTTTAATAGTGTGCACAGACGGGGGAGGAGAAGAGACTGAAACGGGTGGTCTGTGTGCTCAGAGGATAAACAACGGACTGATAGTTATAGTAATAGACAGAATTATGACTCAGAATAGGTGCTAAGGATTGGGGGAATGAGATTAATGTGGGTCTGCTGTGCTGAGACCAATGTCGACAGGACAGGAATATATAAGGGAGGAAAGGGGTTACTTGTAATGTAAAGGAAGGGTAGAGGTTCAGCACTGAAGTTGTTAGTCTGCATTTTTAGTCCTGAAGAGTGTAAAGTGAAGAAATGGAAATTGAGCTCTTTCTCCAGCTGCTCGTGGAGCTGCTGAGTTGCACAGTATTTTCAATGAATCTGAGACCAATAACCTCCTGTGGTTGTGTGTTTCTGTGATATGGATTCCGGCGTGGGGACTCGCTTCCTCGTCAAAATCTGAAACGTCAATGATCTGTTAAGATGAACTAGTGTTTGGAACCCGGTTTCATTGTACCCATTAATGGTCACATCATTTCTCATTGGTGGAGAAGACAGAGTTTACTTCATAGTCGGCACACATTAAAATATATTGGTTGATGGAAAGAAAGACGGGCCCCTGGAAAAGTCGTGGTGAAGGAACCAACTGTTACAGAAATCGAGGGGTCACTTGATATGTTAATTGCTGCTCAGTGTCTGTGAAACAGCATTCAGCTAAAGTTCCGATTTGATCTGGAACCACCAGCTGGGACGATGTTTGTAACCCTCGTGAACTTACTTCTTCTGCAGCTATTGAACTGTGAGTTATAGTCTCTTGAATACATTTTCGCAACCATTTATAGGTCAATGATTGGTAACATATATGTGGCAAAAATATAATGATCAGTCTATGCGAGATAAAATATTGGCATGATAGGGAATGAAAACTATTTTGTCTTCATTATTTTCTGACTTTTTATGGAACTGTTTCTGAGGCTTCAGAGCTTCCCAACCACAACCCCCATTAACCCCCAATCTTGCATTTATTCGGAGTTTTTGTACAGCTCAGAGTTGAAAACCTACTCAGACACTTCGGGTGTGTTTGGAAACAGTGCCCATCGCTGCTTCAACAGTGTGTGTAGTCGGGAAACCTGGTGAACAATATTTACCTAATTTATTCGTCAATATTTGGGAGAGTGTAAAATAGAAACTGAATATTTATGTATTTCTAGGAGCTTGATGTTACACTGATTTTAGTTAGTTTTTCTTCTCTTTATATTCGAAAACTTTCTCGATACTGATGCATTTATATAGCGCCGTTGACAATGTCAGTGAAACAAAGGAACTCTGGGCCAATTTGGTACATTTTGTTGTTGAGACAGTTCTGCAATTTTGGAAACGTGACAGGCAAGTTCCTCCGAGGAAACTGTAAGAACCATTGCTGTGATAAAGGGCGCAGTTAGCTGTTCGCATCCTCAGTGGAACAAAGGCGCTGTGTGCTAATTTGTTATATTTTATTGTTCAGACAGTTCTGCGATTTTGGAAACTTGGCAGGCAATTTATTCCATGAAATCTGTTAGAATTGTCGCTCTAATAAAGGGCACAGTCAACTGGTCATCTTCAAATAACCAAAGCGAAACATTCACGCTGCTTTCTGTCTGCAAATGTTGCCAGATCTGCGAAGTATTTCCAGCAATTTCTCCTTTGGTTCTGATTTCCAACATACACAGTTCTTTGACCTTCTTTTGTTCACCAGTTTTGTTATTCAGTGAATTTAGTTGAATGATTGCCACTAGCCAGCGCAATATCAATAGCTCTTCTTCCTGTACTGGTGAAGTTGTTGAAGAATTTCAGTAGGATTACTGTAAACATTTTTACAGAACGATGTCTTCTTTTTTCCTGTCTCCATTTAAAAACTTTATTCATATAAATACCTTTACATGCATACTTAGTCACTGAAACAGGTCACTTCTGTATAGTAGTCAAAAACTGTGGTGCTGGAAAAGTAGATCTGGTAAGGCAGCATACAAGGAACAGGAGGTTCGACGTTTCGAGCATAAAATCTTCATCAGGATAAAGATCTTCTGCTTCAACCGTCGATTCTCCAGCTCTTCGGATTATGCCCGGCCAGTTGTGCTTTTCCACCACCACCCATTTAGACGTTGATCTTCAGCATCTACAATCCTAATTTTCTCTTATTTCTGTACATTCGTGTATGAAGGATAAACCAACACTGGAATTTGACTCTATCCAGCAACACACTAAAGGCATGTATTTATATATACATGAGACATTGGGGGGGGGGGGGGGGGGTGGTCTCATAACTGAACGGACCCCCATATACCTTCAGCAGTAAGACCTCAGACAGTGGTCTTTCTCCACTGCCTTGGCGGCAGCTGCCTCAACATTTAATGCATTCCTAAACACATAGTCCTGCACCTTGGAATGTGCCAGTGTGCAACTCTCCGTCGGGGTCAAACGCTTGCTCTGGAATACCAAAGAGTTTCATGCAAACCAAAGAACATCTTTCAGCGAGTTGATGCTCTTCCAGGCGTAGTTGATGTTTGTTTCAGTGTCGGTGTGTATCGTGGGCAACTGATCGGAGAGCAGTGTCCTGAGTCAAAGAGCTGCTTGTGAAAAGCCTCGACAGAATTGACTGCATCTTTCTCCAGACATCGTTTGCAAAGGGCAATTCCAGAAAGATATGTTTTACGGTCACTTCCCGTGTGCCCTGCCATCCTTCCAAACCCTGCATCCACTTAGAGAGCAGTGTGGTGAGTCGCAAACTGGCCAGGTGTACATGAGGGATCTCGCAGTTTGTGCCGTTCTCACCACAAGCCAAGCGGCGTCTTCGTGCTTGTTAGAACGTTCTGGTGATGAAACATTCTGCCAAATGACTTGGACAGTCTGCTGAGGGAACAACCCGACAGGGTTCACCCTCTTCTTTTCCCACAGAGTGTCGAGGACTCTAAGATACGTGCATCAACTGCTCCTTCAGCGCTGAATTTATGCTCAAACCGGTTGAAACGGGTTTGAGCAATTACCTTTCTGTGTCGAGGCAAGAGAGCTGCAAATTGAGGCAGGGCTTACAGTAATATCATTTTGTTGGCAGAGTCAGCTCGTCGAAAACTTGAACTCACTTTACACATATCTCCTATTCCCTGGTGAGAGCTGTACCCATTCTCTGATGGCAGTTGTACTAGACTTACTTTTCAACATGATCTGAAAAGAAATATGGAGGTAGTTTAGGCGTCTAATCTTGTTTTGATTTTTTGTTTTGCTAACGGTGTTATCACTGAAGGCAAGCCAAGAAGAAAGCAATCTCAATCTTCTCAACAAAATCTGACCAGCTGTAACGGTTGTCTGTTACATTTGGGTGCACCAGACTCTGGGCTAACAGTGAATATGGTGTCAGTAAAACATCAGTCAGCACTATGTCACCATTAATTAAACTCATGCACAAAGGGATTATACTCTCAGATTATACCTATGGTCTGCCTGACCGTTTTGTGATATTATTTGTGGACCGAGGTTACTTTAATGTGGAGGAGCCAGTGTTGGTTTGGGGTGGACAAAGTTAAATATCACACAACATCATGTTAGAGTCCAACGGGGTTTATTTGGAAGCACTACCCTTCAGAGCGCTGCTCCTTCATCATGTCGTTGTGCTGATAGAGGAGCGGCACTCCAGAAGCTAGTGCTTCCAAATAAACTGGCTCGACTGTAATCTCGAGTTGTGATTTTTACGTATGTTATTAAATTCACGTTCACCGCATTCAAGATTTTTTCCACTATTTGATGTGGAATTAACATGTTTGCCTCAATATTGTTTAACATCACAATTTTCATCACGCAAGCCTTTAAAAAATGAAATAACCAAAATAAATCCTTTTCCAACTTTATTCTTAGTGACAAATGGGAGAGGTGAAAATCATTATTAGGATATTTATTTCACGACACTTTTTCTATTTGTTCAAAACTGTGGGAATGTCTGGTTTGGTCAATGTTACGGAAAATACAACCAGGTGGCGGTCACCTGATCTCATGGTCCACTGCATTAGTTGAGGGTAGGTACATCATCATATGCGAGGAGAGAATTACAGATCTTGACCAAATATCAGTGAAGGAACAATGTCCCCATCCCAATCAGGATGGGAATTTGCAGGTGCCGGTGCTTTTAATTATCTGTGCACCTTGTTCGGTAGTGTGGCTGCAGTTTTGTTCGGTTTGGGAAGGAGTTTAGCTGAGTTCTTGCAATTAACATTGATGGCGCAACTTTGGTGGCTGAATCTTGGTGGTGAATGCTTTAAGTTCTTCAGCTAATGGAAGGGTTGGAAGTGAAGCCGATTTCTTTGTGCCAAGTGCCTTCCAGCTTTTGAAAGTGTATTACAGTTTATTGCAGCAATGTAAGTAGCGAATGTCTGTTCATAGCGCTGGCTTGTATATTGCTCACAGTTATTACTCTTGAGGAGTCAGAAAGTGAATAATACTGTAAATCTGGCTCCTGTTCTGGACTTGTAGTGAAAGGAAGGACATCCCAGTTCAGATCATTATATGGAGCGGCATGGTGGCTGAGTTGATTCCAGCCTCGGGCGATGTCTGTGTGGATTTACACATTGTCCCTGTTTATGCATTGTCCCTGTGTATCCAGGTGCTCCAGTTTCCTCCCACAGTCCAATGATGTGCAGACCATGCCACGTTGCCCACACTGCGCTCGGTGAATTAATCAGATGGGAATGGGTCTGGTTGGGTTACTCTTCGGAGGGTTAGCATGGACATGTTGGGCCATTTGGCCTGTTTCCACACTGTAGGGAGTCTAAGTTAAACAAGGTTCTCTAAATGCTATGGCGTAGTATGTTAAGAGAGTTCATGTACACGGAGGTGTATTACTTTGTGGTAAGTTCGGCTTCTCATTCTCTAGAAAATTTACTGCCACTTATCCAGCATCATGAATTATCCAAGGTATTGAAGCCTTCTTTCTCATTCTTCTCCCGTTGGTTCTCCGATATATTTCCATGTATATTAATGAATTAAGTGCTTAAGTCGGCATGTTGTGGATTATTTCCATAAAGCAGATCGCAGAGGTTAAATCACTCTCTCGAGATCGAAATGTTGGGTTAGAGTAACTAGTGTGCCTAGATTTTGTTGACGTGCTGTATTTGGTCAATCCATTTACACCCATATAATGGGTACAGTGACACTGAGAGTGGATTGCATTTTATATCCAGAAGATTAAACTGGTATTATCTCCTTTAAAGTTTAGTTGCTGTCTATTTTGTCCTAAGCTATATGGCAGAAGATAAAAAAGACATGCATATCAACACTGTTCAAGTCGTTCAGACTTAGTTTCACATTCTATATGTGTGAATACTTTCAACATTATTTTATTAGCTGATATATGAAGAAAGGAGGTTGATTATACATTTATTAACATGAACTTTGCGCAGTATGCATAACAGCTTCATACCTTAAAGAAACTTGGAAAATTTTGTATAAACTCAGGAGATCTGTCAACATTAATGAAGAGTGAAACACAGATAATGTTTCGAGTCTGATATGATCACTCAGAACAGAAGGATAGAAAATAAGGAGTCCCAACAGAGTCGCAACTTTAACACTGTTCCTCTCTCCGCATGCGTTGCTTTCCTCCAGCATTCTTCATATTTGTTTCAGATTTTCCATATGCACTTTTCTTTTCTGCCAGCAGCCTGGTGTCTCAATTGCTTTGGCTTAATTTGTGAAATGGTTTATGTTGTGAGTTTGACGAGCAGAGGCAGAAGTCCTGACGCTGTTGCATATAATTTAATTAAATGCATTTGAAGGAGACCTGATTGGGGACCTATGCAAAAATAAATTTCCAGAGGTTGCTCAGAACCATTGAAATAAAGATTTCTGAGTTTAGTTTTGTGTACCTTCGAGATCAACAGTCTCAGTCGCTCCTAAGACGAGACAATAGATTTGAAAGAGAAGTAATTTTACTCTGGTTCTGCATCACTTGCACACTATTTTGTTTCATCTCGCGCTTTGAATCTTCTCAATTTGTGAAACAGTGGGACAAATTGGATTGCTTAATCTCATATTTGCTAAACTAGAAGTAACAACATTCTTGGATCAGATGACAAAGCACGAGATGGTGAACGGCTCCATCATTATGTTTTGTAGATCTTTGTTGAACAACTAGGGAAGTGCATGAAATATGAAATTGTAAGTTGCATAAACCACTTCAATATTCACCTCCTGCAGAAGTAATGGATAGCGGACTTCTTAATCCATTATTACTCTTTTATAAATTCGATATTAGACAAGAAGAAATACAAGGATCACTTCCAGGCTCCCATGTTCAACTCATTGTTTTCAATTTTACGAAGACATGAATTCTTTATTCTCGACATAATTCTACTACTCGGGTAGACCGTAAAGTCTAATTGATCTTTTTTTTAAAAATGAATGAGTAAAGTCCTTTCAAACGGGAGGTGAATGCATTGTTTAGTTTCTAAATTTAGTAATTAACATGTGTTCAGTTTTAATTCGCGTTCAAAAAGGGCAGGTATTCTGCATTGTTGCTGCTGTCAATAATTTTGTTTCTTTATATTCCCTGCCTTGACTGACATTTAGTTAAATTACAAAATATCAGTCAAATAATGACTATTTATTGAAATCTAAATAAACACTACAGTTAAGAAGTGACGTTCATATCCCTCATGTCCGGCTGAAGCAGACTGAAAACAAATTGACTTCTTTCTCAATACAGCGATTCAGTTTGAAGTAGGCTGTATTCAGTGTTAGAGAAGGAATATACTGGCACTAGAGAGATAGCGGAGAAGGTTCACAGCATTGATTCTGGAGAAGAGAGGTTTGGCCTGTGAGGAGAGCTTGAGAAGACGAGGACTACGTTCATTGGAATTTAGAAGAATGAGTGGTGAATCCTACTGAAACTTATACAATTATGAAGGGAGTAGATATGATAGCAGCGTGGAGGTTTATTCCACTGGCGGGTCAAACTAGAACCCGGGAAAGTCGCCTTAAAATAGGGAGAATGAGATTTCAGACTGAGGTAACTTTTTCACCAATTCTGTTGTGAATCTGTGGAATTCACTGCCTAGTGAAGGAGTTGAGGCTACCTTGTTGTTGAATGCATTTAAAACAAAGATACATAGATTATTGAACAATACAGGAATTATGGGCTGTGGAGGATAGGCGGGTAAGTCTAACTGAATCCACGAAAGGATCTCATTGAATGGTGGCGCAGCCTTGATGGGCCAGATGGCCCACTCTTGCTCCGAGTTCTTATGTTCTTTTATCGGTGTGAAAAGTGTAGGACACGAATTGTACCGACTGTCACTTGATTCAACGCTGAAAGTTATGTCCTCTGTAGTGTTTCATGTGAGACAGTAAATGTTCTCAAAAGTAGTTCAAAAGGACAACATACGTGTTCAAAACCAGACAAGTTTATTCCATAGTTATATCTGTCTGAAATCGCGACGAAAAGTCTTTCAGTAGATTTAGTTTGCATCAGTTCTCCTATCAGTGAGTGTTCACAATGGTGTCACTGATCTGATCCGGATTTGTTGTTTTCCAAAACTCTCCAGTTAGTAAGGAACATCAAACTTCTGATGAACGGGCCAACCTGCAAGACATTGTTTTAAATTTTTCCTGTTCATTTTCTGCAACCAAATTACATTAAAAAACAATAAGGATTTAGCATTACATTGTAAGGATATTGCATACGAATGATAAAGAGGTGAACGATCAGTCAAGTCGGTGAATGCAAGTAATGAGAGAGGTTGTACAGCAGGGATTCAATAAATCAAGTGAGCGACCATGTACTAACACATGGACAGATGACCCGTGTTGTCTGATTGCTTGAAAGTTTTATAGAAATTATTCTGAGATTCAAAACAAGTGACGAGTAGACCAGTCAGAGAGTTGGCAGCGTGTCTCTGTGTGTGGAACCAATTCGGTTAACTTTAGAAGAAAACAGACAATAATTGATAATTGCAGTAATTATATTTCCTGCTTTTATCAGCATTGCATGAAATGAGGATGTGAAAGTTCCAGATATCATATAGAGTCATAGCACGGAGACAGAGACTTTGTCCCAAACTGTTTCATGTCAACCAAAATGTCAATCCACACAAAACCTATTTCTCTGCACTTGACTCATATCCTTCTCAACTGTCCCTATCCATGTGATTGTCCGAATCTCTTTTACATGTTATTAATGTTCCCACCTCAATCACTTCCACTCGCAGCTAATTCCCTACTAATACCATCCTCTGTGTAAAATAGGATTATTTGGCAAACTAACGATAATTATTGCCCGCACTTGTTGCATTTGTTTAATTTATTTCTACGTGTTAAATTGAATTGTAACACTTTAATTTTCATCCCCCTATTTCAGGCAGACGTGGCGACACTCAGGCCGAGAGTAAAGGTAATTGCACTTTTTTTTTCATATAGAGGCAAAACCTGTATTCTGATGATTCCATTCAAACACAAACTTGTGCTGATGATCTCCTTGCCTTAATGTGCAAGTTGAACAGCTGTGTGTTCATAACTAATGGGGATGCATTATTCCTGAAGGTTTCTTATTTCAGGGGAGCAGAGTGTGAAAACTCAGTTCCTCCGCACACTGCCGTTCTCAGATCGAGAGACAACACATGGAGATACTGTGAAGATGCACCTACACACGCAGTGCTGCTGGCGGAAATTTATATAAATTATTTCACTCACAATTGAGCAGTGACATCATGCTCACATGACTGGACATCCCACAATAATTCTGGCTGTGGGAGACGGAAATGCTGTTTCATTTTCAGATGTTCGCAGGGCGGATCAGTGAGTTTTTCTCGCTATTCAGAGTGCCCACATCCCATGAATGAGAAATAAAAATCTTCTCACGTTGGCTAGTTTAGTGGAGACCCTCGCTCTCTGTGAGTCGGCATCATGTTTTTCAAATGACCATTCGCCCTTCTCCATCCACATTACGTATCCTGAGTTATATTGCGATAGCCTGCATTTTTACCATGCCCTCACTCCCGTTGCGTTGTGAGCCGGGAATGCAGTCGATGATTCGATCTTTTACAATTAAGCAGTGTTCACGTTGGTGACCATTTCTATATTTACAGAGACAGTGAGGCTGAGACTTGAGAATGGGGGCAGTCCTTGCGCTGGCCGAGTGGAGATTCACTACAAGGGGCAGTGGGGAACTGTGGATGATTATGAATGGGACATGCAAGATGCTGCTGTTGTGTGTCGGGAGCTGGACTGTGGGACCGCGGTCTCTGCCCCGGGCGAGGCTCACTTTGGACGAGGATCCGGACCTATTGTGACCTGGAATGTTGAGTGCAGCGGGACCGAGCGGGCTCTGAAGGAGTGTCATTCACAGGAATGGGATCCCCACAGCTACTCACACGACAATGATGCTGGTGTCGTCTGTTCAGGTAAAAATCTATTGCCATTTCTGTGCAGGTTTATCACAAGTCAGTGCTGTCTGGAACCAGAAAGGGATATGATAACACAACGACAACTATCCAAATATTATTAACATGATACTAACAAAACCCCCAATTTATTCGGTGTTACAATGCAATTTGTGAATATTTGAAGACAATGGGAGAGGTGAATTCCTGTTACCGTTTCCAATCCGGTAAAGGGGCAGGATAGGTGTCCATTGTGATGTCATTTGAAGCCACATTGAGAGAACTGCGCTGCAGGAATTATCACATTTACAACCCAATGCATACTGAGGTTCGACATTGAGTTGGCTGGCAGAATCACTTTGTGCCATTTATCTCCAGGTTGAAAGTCGCTTTCTGTCAGATTAGATGAGGGTCGGAGTTGTGGGTGAACATGAATGAGATCGACAGGGCAGCAAACTGATTGCAGGAACAATTTATTTCCAGATGTACCAGACCTAAAGTTAATCACATTAATGTTTATCAGAAAATAATCTAAGTCGCTGTTGCTAAAAATTGCTCTGATTTTTAAAAATATCTCAGATCACAGAGCTCCGAGGTTGTTACCACAAAATTCCCAATGCTTTGGCAGACTCGAGATTCAGTTCGGTGACACCTGGAAAACAATGTGTGGGCTTGAATGGGATTTGAAAACCGCCAATGTGGCCTGTGCACAGCTTCATTGTGGAGTCGCAGTGTCTGTTTCAAGCTCGATGCATTCTGGAGGCAGTGCTGTTCTCACGGCTACCGAGGTGTTTCAATGTACGGGCAATGAAACTCAGCTGGGGAAGTGCCCTCGGTCTTCAACCACGCACCAGGATTGCACTGGACACAACAATGTCACCCTGATATGTTCAGGTGAGTACAAGCTTACCGAAAGAAAAAGACACATTTCCGCTTAATGTGTGTAAGAGTAATGTCGCTGGCATTCCTGACTCAACTAATCCTCAAGATTCTCATGTTCCGTGGCACAAGAGTGATGAGGTAAAATATACACGAAATTATTCAAAATTTAAACATTTTAAAACGTTTGCGTTTGGGGTGGGAAAGACATTTCTTCAACTGTCCACAGTCAATACCCTTTAGTGTCGACGTTGACTAAACGTCGCTCATGGAGGATAATATGAATCATTGTTCGATACAGATACATTGACGTGAACTTCAGACAATTTAAGTTATGACAAGACAATTGTTTATTTTCTGAATCTCCGTGACCCATAATCGGGTCAGTAGTTTTTAACAATGCTAACAGACTGTATGGCATCATTGAAGGTATCTCTTGCCAACAAACTTTTCAGCAAGAAGTTCCAGCTCACAAACACTCGTTGGCTGATAGATATTATCATGGTAATTTATTCACCGTTCTGTCCCTTACTTACTTGTCCCTTCCCAATCTCTTAACTTTCACGTTGCTGTAAATTTATCTTGCCTTCGTAACACGTTGTATTTTGCATGGAATATGCACTTTGTCAACTGTCTGATTCATTACATTCAAAGTTTGGGAGAAGATTTGTCGCTCGGGTGCTCGTTGTTGTGGTTCTGTTCGCCGAGCTGGAAATTTTTGCTGCAAACGTTTCGTCCCCTGTCGAGGATGTTACCGAGACAGGGGACGAATCGTTTGCAACAAAAATTTCCAGCTCGGCGAACAGAACCACAACAATGATTCATTACATTCCAATATGCAATACTGTGCACGTTTTGTCCCAAATCGGAACATGATTTCCTGTTACTCTTTCGATGATCAATTCGCAGGTCCAGTAAATTCTTTCGTTTGCTGCTTTGTTCATCAAGTAATATTCTCGTATACCTCTATCAGTTCCAGCTTCATTGCTTCAATATGATCCATAACCTGTCCAATACGCATTAGTCAAGCATGCATCTCTTCAAGAGCCAGGACACACTTTGTCAATTATGTGTTCCACATAATTATAAGCAATGTTTTCCCATCTTCCCAAACGCAAAGGAATTATTTCTCTCTTTCTGCCCTAAATTCTTCTATTCTTAAATTTAAGTTTAAGTTGCATTGCTGACTACTCTACCAAGTATTCTGTCAACTTGATGTATCTCAGCTTTTGAAGCTCCAACACTTATATCTAAGTGCACTTATTCACAACATGAAGAGGGAAAAGGTGAAAACATCTAAATGCACGCTGTAAGTCATTTTCCAGGCTGCCAAAATATACTGCCTCAAACTTCTTTGCTTAAAGTTTCATCTGTCACGTACTTATCTGTTTTTCTCTCTTTGCATGCTTTACTGAAATTGGGAGATGTCATGAATAATGGTTTGAAAACATTGATGCATGGTACCAGGGGCTAATTTTGAAGTGTTACTCTGCATCTCAATGCAAATTCGGGGAAGTCCATGTCACATTCTACCAAACGGTACACTTTCACAGGTTATAATTGATTTCATTACTGTAGGTTCGATGGCAGAATAAAGGTTAATATTATTGAAACTGCATATTGCAGCCAGCATCTGATGCACTGGTCATGATTTGGTCACCCGGACGCTCAACATCTTACTGTACAAAAAAACTTTTAACATTATAATTATCTCAATTGCCTCAAACTTGTAAACTCATTTGTTGCCCATGTTTCAGAAATTGCCTTCAAAAATAATTATTTAATACATTCGTCTCGTTAGCTGCACTGTATTGTAACACCCTGATGGAATCGGCTACGTCAGTGGTCTGAATGACTTGTCTTTGATATAAGGTAACGCCATTAGCGTTGGTTCATTACCCCCACAATCTGAAGTTGCCATGGATGTCCTTACCTTCTGAGCTCAACCCTCGGCTGATGAATAGTGACCATCAGGTTAAATCACCATCAACCACATCTCTCTAACAAGAATGCAGCAACGTATTCATCAGTAAATTGAGTTAAGCATTACTGCATGATTGCAAAAGTCAATCTAACCTGCACGAGCAATCGGGACCAAAAGTACACTGCTGTTATCAAACTATGGACTGCATCAAGTCAACCTTTACACCCTCGTTTCATAGGTTTTCCAGGACTGAGGTAAATGATCATAATCACTATCTTGGGAATACCCTTTAAATGTGAATAGTGGAAAGAGTTTCATGAAATAATCGTAATTATTTTGAAGACATTGTAACTGTCACGTATTGTATTGGGCAATGGAGGATGAGATTCGATTTATTTTCTCTTTTGAATCTTGAGCAAGTGCGTGGATATTTGCAAACGTTTGTTTTTTTATTTGATCCCAAACAGGAAACAATGGGCCCCGATTGGTTGGTGGGGAGAACAGGTGCTCTGGGCGAGTGGAGGTCCTGCATGGAGAGCAGTGGGGAACGCTGTGCGGTGATTACTTTGGCTTACAAGACGCCAATGTGGTCTGTGAACACCTTTTTTGCGGGACTGTAAAGTCGATCCCGAGAGATGCTCGATTTGGGAGGGGAGCCCGACCAGTGTGGAAGGAAAACTATGAATGCAACGGAAACGAGCGACGACTGTGGAATTGTCCTGTTTCTCATGGGGAAAGCTTCAACTGTTTACATGGAAATATGGCCAATGTCATCTGCTCGGGTGTGTCCTTTATAGCAATTGCTCTTTTGCGAAACAGTGTTTTTGTGTACTTAAAGTTTGGAATTATTTTATTTATACCTTAATGGAATGTCACTGGAGAGCCCATGGCCTGTTGGCCTTTTGTGATTAATCTCCGTTTAACTGGTGCACTAGTTCACTTCAGGAAGTCATTACCTTTCAACTATATGGTTAATAATCCGCAGTCATATGTCAGTCAGAAAAGGTTAGACCGGGCAGATGTCCTTCCATAAGGAAAAGTATTAGCCAGATGAGTTGTTAGGAGAATTGATGATCGTTTGACTGTCACCATCGCTAAGACTAACTTTCCATTCCAGACTATTAACTCAGTTTGATCTTTACCAGCTGCTATTCTGGAATTTCGGGCACTCTCAGCACCACCAGGTCTTAATTTCTATCTCCACTTTGCAAATCAAGAGGCCATGTTTGATTTGGCACAATGATGTTCTGAGATGCGACACTTGAGTTTTCGGAAGTTTATTTGTATTAAATGTACATTATGTTTTTTTTAAAAATTCTGAATGCCATCCAAGATGATAATTAATTTCCTAAATCTTTGCATATAACTGCCGCATTCTTCAAATGTCAATCCCCTGTCTCTCCAAAAATGCATCCATTCTGCCTGGGTTACTAATTGTGTTAGTGCTTCTAAACTCTCTGTACTGTTTCAGATTTGGAATATTCCACGAACATTTAAACAATAATTATTGTGATACTTAGTCTTTCAGGGAACGGAGATGTAACTGGTGAGGCAAGGATTTGTGCTGATGCCTGATTTCATTTTAACTAAGTTGGTTTTACAGGCCTTTAGTTATGATTTTGTCACTCTTTTATGAGCCTGAAGACCTTGTCGGGCAGATCAAATGTGGAAATCAGATTTAATTTCCTGACAAACATTAGGAGCTTCATGAGTTTTGGTTTCAATATTTCTTCATAGTTTCCCTGTTCACGAGCTGAAACTGGGCTCCAATTCCAGAGCATAAATTTTCCAACATTCCCCAGAGAATGCATAAAGCATCTGAATTACTCCTGACAACATTTTTATGACATGACATTCTGCCCTCAACTCCTGGCAGGGAATATCAGGATCTACACAAATGGCTCCGCAGAAATCAGATGTATTCATACCTTCTTATAAAAGGTTTTGACGTAGCAATAACGTGGAGACAGTTTTCAAAAGATAATGGAGAATATTGGCAGTTACGTTAGTGAGTGACAGCATCACGTTTTAAAATTTAGGAGCTATCCCAAATTTTCACAAGTGTTTTGAATGTCATAATTCTCAAACAGACTTGTTCCTAAATTTCCATTATATTCTTGACCGTTGTCTCAGTCATGTTGCGGGTCATTTGCTCAGTGCAACATGCTCTGCCATCAACCATGAGAGGAGTGGCAACATATAAATGGTCAAAGCATACGAGTAGCATTTGCAGACTGACAGTCGGCCTGAATGGATGAGGTCGCTCGCTGAAGACGAGACTTTATTTTCAAACGAATGCCAGAGTAGCAGCACTTTTATTTCCACGCCTCTCTCAATTTTGTTGACAGAAGAAATGTGATGACATGATGAAAGTATTTGAAAAAGTAAATGGACAAAATATCTTTATGATTGCAAATCATACATTTTCCTGTGATTGTCAGTTCTCGAATATCTGTGTTCATTTCAATCGCTGTTCTCAGTAACTCTTATTTTGCAGATGAAAATTGGGCGCTAAGACTAGTGAATGGAGAAAGCCGCTGTGATGGCCGAGTTGAAGTTTACTCTCATGGAAGCTGGGGCGGAGTGCAGGACACCGTGTGGGATCAGAATGTTGCCAACGTTGTCTGCAGACAGCTGGGATGCGGTTATGCCTTAGAAATATATAATTCTTCAAAGTACGGGGAGAGTGATGGTGGTTCGTGGGTACATGTTGTCCAATGTCATGGACATGAATCACATCTCCAGGACTGCAGGATCTCCAACACATTGAATTCGTCTGACATCGAAGGCAGTAGCGTAGGGGTCCTCTGTTCAGGTAAGTAGACTCTTCCCATTTAAACCGGCTCAGATATATCAAGACAAATATTCATCTGCTGAGTAAATTGAGAATGTACACCACTTGCTTGTCAGTGCCACTGAAACCATTTATTCATCTCTGGGATGAAAGCAGATCTGAGGTGGGCGGCGGTTGCAGATGGATGAATATGAGAAATTGACACCATTTTGTTGTGAGATACAAGCATTACGTGGCAGGTCAGGTGAATTGGCTATGCTAAATTGCACAGAGTGTTATTTGCATTAGTCAGAGGGAAATGGGTTTGGGTGCGTTAAACGTCGGAGGGTCGGTGTGGACTGGTTGGTCCAAAGGGTCACTTTCCACAATGTAGGGAATCTAATCTAATCTAATCTTAAGGGGCGGCAGTGGGACAGTGGATAGCACTGCTGCCTCACAGCGCCAGACACCCGGGTTCAATTCCCGCCTCAGCAAACTGTCTGAGTGGAGTTTGCACATTCTCCCCGTTTCTGCGTGAGTTTCCTCCGGGTGCTCTGGTTTCCTCTCACAGTCCAAAGATATGCAGTATAGGTGAATTAGCCATGTTAAATTGCCTGTAGTGTTAGGTGAAGGGGTAAATGTAGGGGAATGAGTGTGGGTGGGTTGCTCTTCAGAGGGTCGGTGTGGACTTGTTGGGCCGAAGGGCCTGTTTCCACACTCTAAGAAATCTAATCTAATCAGGAATCTAATTACAGTTTCTTAACCCAAAAGTACAGTTGACACACGTGCACAAATTATACTTTTAATGGTAAGGTCCTGGGGATTGTTGCCAAACAATGAGACCTCGGTGTGCAGACTCGAAGCGCATTGAAAATGGAGGCATGGAGAGTCAGTGCAGTGAAGAAGGTCATTGGTACTCTTACATTAATTGATCCGTGCCACTGAATACAAGAGTTCGAAAGTCATGCTGTGGCTGTACATTGGTTGGCCACTTTTGGACTTATGTGTATCATTCTGGCCACCCTTTTAGAAGAACAATGCTGGGAAACTTGAAAGAATTCAGAAAAGATTTGCAGTGATGTTACCAGAGTTGGAAGGATTGACTTTTTGGGAGAAGATAAACAGACTGGGGCGTTTTTCCCTGGATGGTCAGAGGCTGAAGGGAGACCTGACAGAAGTTTATTATATCAGGAGGGGCATGCATAAGGTGAATAGACAAGGCATTGTCCCCAGGATAGTGAAATCCGAATCTGGAGGGCAGAGGTTAAAAGTAAGGCGAAAAGATTTCTAATGGAACTGAGGGACAATGTTTGTCACAAAAGAGGTTGTACGTATGAAATATCTTGACAGTGAGGTGTTGGAGGATAGTACAGTTATAACATTTAAAAGTCATCTGGATTTGTGAATAAATAGGAAGGGTTTAGAGATATGTGTGCGGAATGTTGTCAAATAGGAGTGGATTAATTTAGAATACGTGATTGACATGGAGGAGTTGGACTGAAGGGTTTGTTTCTGTGCTGGACATCTCTAGGACTCCATTACTTGAAATGACCGCATTTCTTTCAATTAGTAGAGCTTTTTATCTTCTCTGAGAAAATTTTGATCTTGTGCAGCATTGCAGAGACTGAAAGCGCAGTTTGAATTTTGTAGATAATGCACGAGAGATGGATTCCATACAAAACAAATGTCTTGAGATGTTTCACATGCGAAGTCGCCGCACTGGAATTATATAATATTTTGGGAGTCGTTGTGCGTTATGTATCTCGGGATGGTGATGAGACCCTGAAGGAACGCTTTCATGCTCATTGAAATGTCTAGGCAATGGCTTCTTGGTGAATGTGTGTAAAGTAGTCATCTCGAATTACAACCGGGGACATTGCAACAACATTGGAATGCTGTGCGGTAGATATAAGCAACTGTGTGACTTGTGATCAATCAGAAAAGCAGTTTGCAAGCAGTGAGCTCAGGGAAGGTCTCCTCTCGTGTCAGGTCCAGCGCACAAGTTGTCAAAAATTCCATTGTGCAGAATAAATTACAAACAGCTGTTATGCTGTTGACGTGATGGAAGCTTCACTTTTCCTCTATAAAGATCATAAAATGGTTCGTTAGAAGCTGAAGACAGTGTTTTAAGGGCGAACAAGTTTATTCTCAAACTGCAAGAAGCATGATTTAGACCAGAGCAGAAAACTGTGTGCAGTTAAGGAATCCACATCAGAGGATGCATTTGACAGTAATGGAGACAATGCAGTGGGCAACGTCTGAGAGATTTTCTTGAGATGAACAACATTTAGCTATGAAGACAACTTGGCCAGATTTGGATTCATTTCCTTTGAACAGAGTCGACTGAGTATGGGCAGGATTGAGGTGGATAATAAGCAAGAAGGAATCTTTCCCCTATGTTATGCAATTGCTTACCTTGCGGCATAGAGTTAAGGTGATGGACAGAAGGTTCAGAGGGACCTGAGGATATTCTTTTTCATCCACTTGGGGCGGGGGAGTAGTCTGGAACTCACTGCCTGTAAATGTGGTAGAGGCAGAAACGTTAGGGAAATCTAAGATATATTTAGATGTGCACTTGTGATGCGAAGGAGTTAAGGACGAACCCAAGTGCTGGGAAATGAGATTAAAATATTTAGAAGCTTGTTTTTGACAGAAACAAAATTGGTAGGCCGAAGGTTCTTTCTCTGTGCTGAAGACTTCTTAAATCCGTGATTCTGTGAATTAGTTCTGGACCTTTGTATCTACGTACACGTGATAATAACCTGAAATGACTTTTCGTCCCCTTTCAGTATTTACACTTCTACAACTACTCAAAGTGCTATTGCTGTCATGCTAATATATATGTTGTCTTTCAGTTATATTCTCGTAAGGTATAGTATTCTCATGTGCGCTGATGAATGAAAGCTGAGACGGTATTTATATTGGATAAACGTACAGTTATGTGCACTATAAAATAGGTTGAGCATTAGACAAAGTAACACGTGGACAGACATAAATGGAGTGACAGGAAGAGAAAGCACAAATGCAACTGTTTGCAAAATATTTCTCGGAATGTTCAATATAGAAAGGGAAACTTAACCTGGCAGTACCAGGTGCAATAAGATATTTTGAAACATTTATGTGCTGTCCATTCTTGCTAAAAGGTTACACTTGATCGATTAATTTTGCAAGAAATTAAGTTTCAGCACAATAAGTATTTCTCATGAGAACATTTAAAACGCTCTTTCCTGTATCTATACACTATGTTGCCCTGAGTGATGAAGGGAATGTGCATTAAATGTGTAATTCTTTCACAGATCACTTTCAGTTAAGGCTGTCAGATGGTGGAAGCCCTTGTGCTGGTCGAGTGGAGATTTACTACAATGGAATATGGGGCTCAGTTTGTGATGATTCATGGGATGTGGTAGACGCTGAAGTCGTTTGTAAACAACTGGGTTGTGGAAAAGCACTGGATATGACACCCCCTTCCTCCTCTGGACCGGGCTCAGTCCACATTTGGTGGAAGGATGTGAAGTGTTCTGGAAACGAGTCATTTCTCTGGGAATGTCCTTCAGTACCATTGGGTCACCAAGACGACTGTTCTCATAAAGAGGATGTGAGAATTATGTGCTCGGGTGAGGCCATTCTTCAATGCTTTTAATTTGCTCGAATGTTGTAGGTGAGACGTCATGCTGACGTATGTTCACTGAACTCGAAGGAATGTAGAGCAGCGGCAGTAATTTAAAGAAACGATCTCTGACACTTACATGTACACAAAAAGTGAAAGAACAATTCGTTTCTCTAATCTAAGTTGCTTTTCTGTCAGTTTTTTAAATCTTCTATTGATACACGTCGCGTTTGTCATGAAAAGTGTCATTTTTGATCTGTTGTCACGACTCCAAGTGGATGTCAATATTGCCCTGATTGTCATAAAGGGTTTGCTAAAAATGAATTCCAAATTTATGATCTTTACTTTTGTAACGAGCCACCAGAAATATGAGACATGTTCGTGTGTCTATCGAACTATTTGTGGCTCGAAAATGAAGGAGTGATTTTTTTTTCTTTATGTTTCCGAGCAGACTTCACTGTATCAGACATAGCTCCTGTACAATTGTATCAGACCTGTACTGCCTGTTTATTACTGTGCACTTGCTGTTTTCATGATTTTTCAGAACGGTAAAAAGATTCCGTAATTTGCTTCCAACTGAGCAGTTTGAAACTTCCCTGGTGATACAAAATTAAAAGTGATTGCATATCTATCTATATATATATATAATTGAACAGCCATGATATCAGAACCAGTTCCAGTGGATCGTCACTTCTGCAAAGTGGACAATTTACCTTTAACACAGGCTTTCTGTTTTCTGTCAGTTTCTGCTTCTCGACCATTTCGGGTTCTCAAACAGTTCGCCAGATTCTAGTAGTGCCTTGGTCAAGTCCTTCTAAACTCCATGCACGATACACATTTGGCTCACTCCTTTTTTCATTGCAATATGTGTCATGAAGAAAACTGAACACAACGATCCGCGGATGCAGCGAATCTAAAACAAAAAAGGAAAATTTCTGGAAAAACTCATATGTCTAGCAGCATCCGTCGAGACAAAGAGACAACGTTTCATGTCCAGAGACACTTCCTCAATTCAGAATACGCGTCACTGGACCTGGAGATTTGTCTGTGCTTTCTCTCTTCACAGATTCTGTTGAGTTTCTCCAGCAATTCCCTTTGTTCATATCATGCACCCTGCTCGTTTCGGCAATCACAGGACACACCAGCGATATGAACAATCTAACATTCTGGATATCTGTTATTGTTTGAACAGAACACAAGGAGCTGCGGCTGGTGAATGGAAAGCATGGCTGTGAGGGAAGAGTGGAGGTGTTCTACAATGGGACCTGGGGAACAGTGTGTTCAGACACATTGGATCCACACGTTGCCAAAGTGATTTGTAAACAGCTGCACTGTGGTGCGTTCCAGTATGTTGAGTACGACGCTCAATCATTCGGAGCAGGAACGGGAACTATTTGGCTCGATGAGATGGAGTGTCTGTCACACGAGTCGACACTGTGGCAATGTAACACAGATCCGTGGGGTCAACACGACTGTCAACACCGGGAAGATGCTGGTGTAGTTTGTTCAGGTAACATGACAAGCCTTCTCAATGTTCGGGTGTCATTTCAAGCATGAATTCCCAATAGATTGAGCATCTTTCTCCTTCCAACAGAGAGCAATGTGACAAAGGAGCAGACCCTCAGTTCAACTTACTGCCAACAACAATTAGGTGCGTCTTCTTTCTCTATGTGCCAATTCTTGGAGATTCTGCTTTGCACTGCATTCAATAATAATCAGTTCTGTACCACAGATAGGCAAGACAGTGTGCACTTGCATGGAGGAAGCAGCAACTGTTCTGGAAGAGTGGAAATCATGTGCGATAAACGCTGGGGAACGTTGTGTGGCAATTCCTGGGATATAACTGATGCTAATGTTGTCTGCAGAGAGCTGGGATGTGGCTTCGCTCTATCAGCCCGAGATGAGGCCGCTCTCTCGCAGGAGAAAGATGTTATCTGGCAGAATGATGTGAAGTGTAAGGGAAGAGAATTCTCTCTGTTGGACTGTCTCTCCGCAGCTCCAGCTAAAAGCAAGTGCAACCACAAGGAAATTGCCAGTGTAAAGTGTTCTGGTAAGATTGATGCTGACTGACGTGCGCCATTAATGTTAAAAATCAGGGCAACTATTTGATTTCCTAAATTACATTTCCCTTCATAACTATTCGTACTTTCTGTTCCACAGGATCCGAGTTGGTGACGGTCTCCCCTTCACCTCCACCTGCGGGTATTTATGACTGATACTATTATTAGTATTTGTGTTCGCGTTACTTTCCTGAAAAGTGACATTGATGCTGTTGGCATTTTCACGATTTGGACGCTAGTGTCATTGTTTCCTTAATGATGATTATTCACAATTTTCCATGACAGACCTTAACTATGCTAAACCCATTTGTACTCCCTCCTTTAAGGGCAGGAAAGTCCGTCTATTTCCATGCCTGTTGTCGTCTGTTCATCTTTGGGAGTCTTGTTAATCTGTGAGTTAATCGCATTACTGGTGGTCATGCAAAGAAAATTGCAAATGAAAGGTAAGCATCATATCTACCGACTGAGCTAACACTGCGTCACTTTCACTGTTGCATATGTTCTCGGGGCTGTACGTTTTTATTGCACTTTTCGAGCATTTGACTGAGATGGTCACGATTGTACGGCAGGTCTTGGCTGTTTGTTTTCTTCGAGGGACTTTGCCCAATGAAACGCTAAGTTTTAATAAACTCTCAGATAAATGCATCAAATCTGTAAATAGCAGTTAAAAGAATATTCTAACTGTGTGAAGTATGCATCAAGTCGCTCAATATATTTGGAGAGAAACTGAATTAACGTATAATGTGGAGTTGCTACAGTCATTATCATTGGGAAAGAAATATAATGACTGCACTTTCTTATCTTTCAGTTAACATATACATGACATTCCAGAGCAGGTCAATGACGGCAGCAATATGTCTCCATTTCATTGAGTTATTTGCAGACTGCCTCTAAATATTTCTTCATTAGTTACTATTATTTATGGTTCTTCAGTGTCTGGGTGCTGCTACCACAACCCAAGATCATTGAGAGGATTAAGGGTCCTTTTAAGGGAACTTCCAGTTAGGCAACAATTGGCTTCCCTTGACTGAGCAAATGATACTTCTGTACTTTGCACAATAATTTAAAAGCGTTTGCTTGGGAACCATTTTCCACGAGTTGGCAATGACAATCAACACTAATAACAATCATTTTCTATCCTTTCACATGCTCTTAATTTTCCTTTACATATAGCCATAAAAACTAGGCACTTAGTCTATCACGATCAAAGTCATCAAGGTGCACCTTATTTCATTCGTCTCACGTTTTGGTTTTTAACGAATTGTCATAATTCTGCAATTGTTTAATGAAAGTAGTCCAATTCTAACAACATTATTATCAACCTTGTTTGTTAGCACCACGGTATGTTGAACATTAATTTGTAATCTCCTCAATGGTATCAAGTTTTTTAAAAAAAATATAGGTTATTAGCATTTTCGTTTTTTCATTGCATGAAAGAGTTTCATTTTCTGCACTCAACATTTTCACTCACATTTACGAGCTGAGAATTTTCTTGAATAGATGTTTGAATCAGCAAAATTAGAACAAAATACCCAAATTTATACCAACAAGAACATCTCCCTCTTTCTGTTTAACATACTAGGTTCGGTAACTGATGTGACATGGAAATTAATCATGGCCTGTTCACTTGTTTTTCCAATATGTTCTCCCTTCAGCGATCAGTTAATGTTGTGTGAAGATTCTAATCTACAGCATTGTGTGAACTCGTTCTTCTCTCCCCTGGTTCTTCAGATATAAACACCTTGTTTCTGCGAGTGTTCAGCTACAAATGCTGACCAGTCTATTGTTTATTCTACAGAACTTTACCTTGGTGGCAGAGGCTCACGCCTTGGTTTGTACCAAGGAATTTATGAAGAAATTGAGAATATTCCCCCTTGCAAGAGGACGGATCACAAACATGGACCAGGTATATATTTCCTATTTTATCGTGAATCATGACTGGATAAGTGTAGCTTCCATTTAATTTGCAGTCTTCCGTGATCAATGACTGAATGAACATGATTATTAGTTAAAACACAGTCGTCGTGTGTGGGAAGCTATCTCATTAACTGTGTCTCTGTCCGCTTTTCGTGAGATGAAGAATTTCAATATGATAATTCCCACTGGCCTACATTCCTGATAGATTATTTCTGGCATGCATTTGAAAATGCAAACAGAACTATCAATTTCACTTCTACCCTGGTTCCACCCTGACCCCTTCAGATGGCTGGACAACTAATCAATTCGTCATTGATTTTAAAATAATATAACTTTTGCAGTAAGTATGGATTAGACAGCACCAAAGAGCGGAAGCAAAATTGAGGAATCAATGTATAAACAAATATGATGAATCACAGAAGATGAGTGGTGCTGAAAGTGTGCATATGACTCTGAAACTTTGCAGGTGTTCAGATACAGTGTAAATGAATGGAAAGAAAATGTCTGGTAGATGATAAATGTGAAATTATCCATCTTGGTTGGAATAAAATTAGAAATGACTATTATTTGAACGGACATGGCCTGAAAAGTACAGATAGCAGATTTAGGACTAAATTGAGGAGGAACATTTTCACCCACAGGATTGAGAATTTATGGAATTCCCTGCCTCATCAGATGTTTTTAGAACTGGGGTGAATAATGTTTTGAACGTTAAAATCGTGAGTAAGTCGAACTGAAGCCACGAAAAGATCAGTCACGATCTTATTGAACGGCGGAACTGGCTGCAACAGTCAGATGGAGTACTCCTGCTCTTAGATCTTATATCATATTCCTTCCCGCAGTGGGTTCACTTGAAATTATTCCAGATATTTCTACAGGCACGATTAAAGAACAATACTTTCTGTTGTCACCCTGCAATTAATAACATAAAACCTTCATCTACAGTCCATAAGTCTACGACATACAGGATCAGGATTAGATCATTTGGCTCATCGAGTCTATTCTGTCATTCAATAAGGGCTGATGTGCTTCTCAACCACTTTGCGTTGCCTTCTCCTTGGATGTTTTTATCCCCTTATTAATCAATAACCTTTGTATTTCTGTTTTAAATACACACTGATTGGCCTCAATAGCCATCTGTGTTCCATAGATTCGCAAGCCTCTGGTTGAAGAATATTTGCCTCATTCTAAATCTTATTGATCCTGGCTTCTCTTGGAAATCGAGTTTGAAAATAACTCTCCATTTTTATTTTTAGTAATTTATGCTTCCATTGACTCACTCAATCGCATTGAATACTACACCAGTCACAACTTGACTGACTATAATCCCGGATCTGAAAATCTTGAGGTGAAATCTAACAGCATTCCAGGTGTGTATAGCATCACTTTCTGTCAATTAATTTTCGTCCCACACCCTCTAAGCTGTCCAAATCTTAACGATTGCAACCCTCACAAGGTAGTGTGACCACTGGAATATTTGTTAAAGAGAAAATCGCTGTTTTGATACCACATGATCATGGACATGATCTGTCCGGCTGTCTTGTTGCTTACAGAGATTGTAGAGCCTATGGCCTCTACTTGTAATGTGCAAAGAGACGTGCGTTCGATGTCGTTGCTTTCAGGAACTGCACTCACACCCATTCCCGAAGAAGAATGCGTCTCCTTAAGCTGAACATTACAAAAACAACCAGGTTATCATTCTAATCGCATTTTTCCAGCACACCTTGGCCCACAGCCTTGTATGTCTTGACATTGTAAGTGCATCACTGAATACGTTTTTGAGCGGGTTTTGCCTCTATCACCCTTCCTGGCAGAGAGTCGAAGATTTCCTCTTTACTTCTCCCATCACTTCTCTGAAATGTATGATCCCTGATCTTTGATCTCTCCACCAAAGAGAAATGTTCCTCCTGTCTTCCCCAACTACTGTCGTCATCATTTCATGACTCATCGCAGGCATGCCAGCGACTCTGCATGCTCAGCTCCAAGTCAATCAATTGCAAAACAGATACAGCGATAGGTCTCTCAGCCCTTCGTAACTCTTCCTCCTTTCAATGAGATAATTCCAAACTATGATGTGGCCTAAATCCAGCTCCCTACCTTTGAAGCATGTCCATAAATACCTTTGATCAACAATAATCTCGGCCACATTTAAAATTAAGAATTGATCAGACATCAGCTAATTTTTGGGAAATATATTTCCAAACCCTGTACAGCTTTATCCTTTCTTGACATCTTCCCTGAACGGTCTGGCATTAATTCTGTGTATAACACCTCGAGCTAAAATAGTCTAATCAGTTGAAGTAGTTTACTTTATGTTCCCTGTCTTATGCGGGTTATTATCTTGAATAATTCAATCAGATAATCTTTCACCTTCTCATTTCCACAGAAAACAATCCCAATTTGCACCAACTCTGCTCATTCCGTAACTTCAGAATTATGACCTAACTCTTCTGGTCTCAGTTTCCAGCACTTGCCTTATCTGAGACATTCGTCTCGTTTTCTAGTTATCGTTGTTGTGTATTTCAATTTGTATCAGTGATGCTCATCTTTCTCTCCAGGTCGAATTCGTGGTGAGTATGACGATGTTGAGACTGAAGATGCAGAATGTCATGATGCAAAGTTACAATTGGACAGTGATCCTGATGAACCCCTCACACTTACAGATGATGACAGTGGTCTTTGTTCACTCGGTGAGTTGAATAACAGATACTCACATCTTTAACCACCGTTCTATGCATTCACACTGCCATAATTCCTTTCCATTCCATGATAATATTATATTTGCTGAAAATCCAAGAACAACGTCCAAACCTGTGCCTCATTTCCACACCTTGTCACTGAGAAAGCAATGTATTATTGGAGAACGATTTTTATTTCAATAGCATGAAGAACCGTCTTTAAAAAATGAATTCGATGCTATTCATCATACACTGCATTGTGTCAGTTCTTCGAATAGCTGATGTTCACCTAATTTTGTAATTACAAATCTACAAAATTGCTGTTTCAATGCGTCATCAACTGGCTGTATGGAGAATATGAAAGATGGGGTTTTACGTGCTCAACAGTTTGAATGGTTTAGTTCTTGTAGCTCACAGGGAATACAGAGCCTAGGACCTTTACTTGTAATGTGCAAAGAGACGTGTGTTTGATGTGGCTGTTTTCAGGAACTGCACTCACACCCATTCCCGAAGAAGAATACGTCTCCTTAAGCTGAACATTAAAAATGCCAATAACTCACGATTGCCTTTGAAACCCATACTATCTGATCAGCTCCTTAACCATTTTAGTGTTTTCGAATGGCCTTTTGGAAAAGAAGAACTGCTCCAATGTTCCTTGTATTCCCAGTTATCCGCTTCCATTATTCTTCACCTTCTCTCCTTTTTCACAGAGAGTTGTTTAATTACTGTTGTGAGAACTCTCCTGTAACATGTAGCAGTCACCACACTGACAAACAAGCTCCTGTGTTTCTTTGAAGAAGGGTCACTGGGCCTGTAACTTTAACTTTGATGTGCTCCAAACATGTGTCCAGACATGCTGGGTTTTTTCTAGCAATTCCCGTTGTTTGTTTCTGATTACGAATGGGCAAATGAGCTTCCCTGCACTGCATGATTCGATAGAACTGTGATACAGCCATTGCCATGTTACCTCTGTTGTCCAATCAGAAAATACATCTGACTTCCCCTGATAACTCGCATATCGGTGGCGCCTTCACTGTTGACATGCACTGGATGTGCAATCCAAACTTTTACAACGTACGCATCAAACCCATAATTGCTACGTTTCCCTCTGAGTTCCAATGTTTCTGATGCAGAGGAGAGAATGGGATGCCCCGGCTTTCTCCAAAATTCTGAAATATCTTGAGCACTATGTAATGTTGAAAATCATCATGGGAAACTTGACATTTATTTTTCAGTTAAACATTGAATACATTCGTTAGGATTGTTTAAATTAGTGAAGAAAACAACTTTTATTGTTTCACAGAGATCTATTAAATTGTTTTAGGAGTGCGAAAGAAACCATAGATATTTGTTTATCTTGCATTTTCAATCAACATCTCACCTGCAAAATCGTGCATGGCCAATGATATACTTTTGAACATTTCATAACTACTATCATTTAGGATATTACCCAGCCAATATTCGCACAAACCAGAGGCGATGATCATTATATAATATTTTGAGTGAGCTTGTTGATTGTAGAATAAATATTGGCCCAGTGATCACTTGCTGCACATATCTCTCTAATCTTCAGAGTAATTTCCAGGCTGTCGTTTGCATCCAGCTAAACACACAGATAGATAAACATGTCAATGTGACTTCCAAATATGGCCCGTCATCAGTCTGACCTTGCTGAGGCAGAATTAGTCTTGTCCCTACTCCATGGAGTGAGAGTTTCAGCTCGGGATTGGTAGATTCATGTGCTGTGAATAGAGCCAGAGGTGACTTGAATGCGTGGACTCAAATTATTTTCTTTATCATTTCAGGTAGATTTTAGAAGCGATTTCAACATGGGACGTCCTAATATTGCGAGAAGTCGCCGACTATCGTTTTGAATCTCAAAAATATTTTTCTCAATATAAGCTGCAACTGGTTGTAATTCAGTAGCATGTACTTTCGCATTGAAATGTATATATTTGCATATATATACATTTGAAATATACCGAAAAAATTGCATGCTGCGTCTTTTAATGAGTTAAAAGTGGGTATAAACAGAGTGCATCGAAGTTATTTTTTATGTGTGCATATATTACGTAATTCATTTCTCAGTGTGAATGTTTGAAGTCACAATAGTGGACGATGGTCCTGTGGCTTGTCAATGAGGTATTGAGGAAATTCCATGTGAAATTGCTTTGTTTTCTCATACTGTATGAAGGAGGCTTTTAAACTTGTCAAGCCAAAGAATTCTATGAAGTGCTGTTTTGCTGTTTATTGAAGGAAATGTTCTGTCCATGAACTGGGAATATTTCTGAAAGTGATGTGCAAAATGTAGGACACAATTCATCAATAAAAATTCATTGATTGCAAGTTTGTTTTGGGATTCTGAGTCCGTTTGTTGATGTCAGTGCCAAGTGTATGTGTGTGAGTGTCAGTGAGTAAGTGAGAGTGGTTGTAATTAGCTATGCTTGTGCAACTGCATCTCTGAATATGAGAATATTTGTTCTTCGGCCAGTACGTTGGAAAGCTGATTGCAGGAGGGAAATACACATGAAATGGAGGAGAACTTGGAAAGTTAACATACAGAAGGATCGTGGCTTGCAATCTGCTTTTCTGTAAAGGTAGCAACTCAGGTGGGTAAGGTAAGCAAGGAGGCACATGACAAGGTTTCCTGCATTAGTCGGAAAATACGTGGTATAATTTTTATGCAGTCAGGTTGTGTGTTGTCGAACTTTAATTAGGCCACCTTTGGAAGATGACACACATTTCTGGGTGCCACTCCGCCGAAATGACATGGAGGCGTTGTTGAGGCTACCACTGAAAGAACAGCGTGCAGGTGTGGGACACTGCAAAGGGTGTGGTGCATGCTCTGTTTGGAGGAGCATGTTTGTTGTGGATCGCCAAAGTTGCGAAGGGGACAAAGTTGTGGAAGCACAATTTTGGCGCGGGGTGGGGGTGGGGGTGGGGGCGTGGTGTTAATTATGAAAGGGCAGAAAGGAAGAAACTTCGGAAGGCTATGAATTGAGGCACGGCATGTTTGAGAGTGAGAAATGTGTAGGGTAATATTTTAAGGCATAAACAAGCAGGGAGTGGTGGGTGAGTAAGACAGAACCGAAAAGTAGAGACAGAGATTAAAAAAAGAGAACACATCCAGAGACGATATCTGTGACTGTGTCTCTGTGCAGTGGAGTCTCTGTTTATTTTAGATGTTGAATCTGTTGAAATAGGGTTGAACCGTTCCACACTTTCTCTCAGTCTTCCCTTTTGTTCAAAGTGATATAACACTGATGGCCATGTTGATGCGAGTTTCCATATGTGTGTCTTTGCATTTTGTTGTGTTTGTACCAGTGTGTCTGTACCTGCCTGCAATAAGATACACTTTATCCGGGAGGGAAGGTTGAATGAAACAATAAACTAAAAAATGCGAGAGTCAAAGGCTTGGAAGTTCTCTCGCTTCCTCTCTCTACCCCCTCCGCCAACCCTGTCCTCCGCTTGTATTCCAAGTGAGACAATGCCAACCCATACCAGTCCATAAGCGGCAGATATTTTTTCTTGGATAAAGCATTCAAGCCAGTGAATTTCCCAGGTTACAATTGTACTTTATTCTTCAAGGAGAAAGTGAGGTCTGCAGATGCTGCAGATCAGAGCTGAAAGTGTGTTGCTGGAAAAGCGCAGCAGGGCAGGCAGCATCCGAGGAGCAGGAGAATCGACGTTTCGGGCATGAGCCCTTCTTCAGGAATCATTCTTGGATGCTGTCTGACCTGCTGCGCTTTTCCAGCAACACACTTTCTTCTTCAAACTTGCGCTTGTAGAAATTTTGTTCAATCGATCTTGCCCCTGTGACATGAGCAGAAGGAGATGAACAGACCCAGTGTTGGCCTGACCGCCTCAAATATTACATTCTTCCGTCACTTAGCATCTGACTCAATAAATTACATAGAATTGTAAATTGCACAAAGTGCAAGAAAATTCATCGTGTCTCCTTATAAAAACAATTCACTGGGAGGTGCCTGAGTGCAGTTGCCAGCAAATGTTCGATTGAATGTGTACAATGTCAGGAAACAGCCCAAAGATAAATCAATTCGACATTGCAGAAGAAACTCATAGATTTTCTCAATATAAACATCTTTCACGCTGAGGGACCCGAAGTACAATTGCAATCATCTCACCAGTGTGTGCATATCTGTGTGCCTGCATCTGTGTGGAGTGTATGGGCGTTAGTGTCGTGTGTATCTGTCTTTGTGTCAATATAGATGGCTATCTTTCTGTATCTCTATGCTGCTGTGAGTTGGTCGCTCTCTTTCTCTCTCTCTGATGATACGCGAGATGGCTTTCACGGTGCAGCATCTCCTGTGTAGTGGCGTTGGCCGGCCAGCAGGGTGTGGCGCTGTATTACTTTTAACGCAAGGGAGCAATTGGTACAGAGACATTTCTGTTCGTCTCTTTCTCTCTCTGCCTTCTTCTTCTTTCCTCCTCACACCTCCATCTCTCTCTCCCTCTCCCTGTCCCACTCTCACCTCGCTCTTCCTTCATTTCTCCCTTGCTCCATATCTCTCTACAAGTTTCCCGTTCTCCACACCCTCTCCCCCACTCTTGAAGCCTTCCTCTCCTCCTTCTGATCCCTCACTGTCTCTCACTCTTTCACTTTCTCATGTTCCTGTCTGCCCTGCCCCTCTTCCTCTCTCTCCCTGAATATTTCCCGCAGAGCTGCACTTGAGGTGATATGCCTCGATAAACCATGACCATTTTCCCACATGTCAGGCATGGCTCAACAATGGCGAGTTTGGGCCCTGATATCAATTGATTCCAGTTTTGCAAGAGCTCCTTGATGTTACACTCGCTAGAATGTGGTTTTGATATCAGCGGCTATCATTCTCAACTACTTCTGGAATTCAGGTCTTTTGTTTATGGTTGAACCAAAACAGTAATGAGGTCAGAACCTGTTTGAACCTGGAGGAACTCAAACTGGGAGCAACTGCGAAGGTTATTGCTGGCAAACACTGCTTGATAGCACTGTTGATGACGCTAAACATGACATTGACGATGTTTGGAAGTAGGCTCACGGAGCGGCAATATATCAGTTGGAATTTGTCCTGTTTATTCTCCACAGACATAGCTGAGCAATTCCCGACATTGGGGCAGCTTGACAAGGGCGTGGGTGGCGGGGTGGGGCGGGGGTGGGGGGGGTGGGGGTGTCGTGGTGGCATGTTCTGGAATACCAGCCTTCAGCGAGTTTTTACAGAATGTTGTCAGGGCCATTAAACATTGCGGTTTCCAATGCCACCAACCTATTCTTGATATAACACAGAGCAATTCGAATTGGCTGAGCATTGTAATCTGTGATTCTGGGGACCGCTGGGGAAGGCCATTTCTGGCTGAAAACTGCTCTGAATGTTTAAACCTTATGTCTTGCACTGATGTGCTCGGTACTTCCACCTTTGAAGATGGGCGAATTTGTGGAAACTCTTCCTCTCGTGAGTTATTTAATTGTTCTTCACCATGGATTTGGCAGGACTTCAGCGCTTAGATTTGATCCACTATTTTGAAATGTCCGTTGTCTAGGACAGAGAAATGTTGAACTATGTAAGCAAGTGTGTTCAGTTTGAATTTCTGCCCTGCTGTGGATCGTGTCAGAGCTTCATATAAAAGAAAAGAAATATACAACAAATTTGGAACGAACGTTAGAAAGTGTCTTAGAAAATTTAGAAGTTCTGTTGAATATCACTGTACATTGAACAGGATCAACTTATACTAAAACATTTTAATTCGTTTTGGATGTTCGTGACTTCTGTTGTCGTACAGGGTGAGATAAGGATCAAATAAAAGAATTAAAATCATTCTAAAACAAAAATATGACAGATGAGACTGAGTTTTATATGATCTCTTCAAGAATTTATAGTCTTCACATCTACATCACCCACCCAGATGTGATGGTTCTAAGTGGCCTCCATCTTCCTTGTAAATGTGATGATATCTCCCAAATTTACATAACTGACCTACTGGCGTTCCACAATAAAACTGTGAGAACGTTCCATTGGGCTTTATTATTTAAAGCATACAGTGTCACAGCGATATCAGAAGAAGTAACATGATGTGAAACAAATGCCGTGATTGCCATGGGCTAGCGGAGAGACAAGATTAGATTCCCTACACTGTGGAAGCAAGCCCTTCGGCCCAACAAGTTCACACCGAACATCTGAAGAGTAACCCACCCAGACCCATTGCACTCTGACTAATGCACGTAGCTTTGTGGGCAATTTAGAAAGGCTAATTCACCTGACCTGCACACGTTTGGACTGTTGCTTGTCATAGGACAAACAGGAAGACAGCTAACGATCCGCATCCATGAACACCAACTAGCCACGAAACGACACGACCAGCTATCCTTAGTAGCCACACACGCAGATGACAAGCAACATGAATTCGACTAATAGTAGTAGCCACACACTACTATTATAGGACAGGTCAAACAGAGAACAGCCAGGGAATTCCTAGAGGCATGGCACTCATCCACAGATTCAATCAATAAGCACATCGACCTGGACCCAATATACCGGCCATTGCAACGGACAGCTGGAACTGACAACCGGAAGTAGCAGATTCAAACCACTACAAATGCCGGAGGAAAGATCACAGAGGCGCTTCACAGGAGGCTCCCAAGCACTGAGGATATCACCTAGACAGGGGACGAAACGTCTGCAAAACAAATTCCCAGCTCGGCGAACAGAACCACAACAATGAGCACCAGAGCTACACATCTTCTCACAAACTTTGAAGAATTGTCTTGAAATGATGAATCTTTCCATTCACCCAATACTCTGCATTCTCCTACTCCTTCCTAAGTGAATCATCTCACGCTTTTCTGCATTAAACTCCATTTCCTACCTCTCAGCCCAGCTCTGCACCTTATCTCTGTCCCTCTGCAACCTACAACATCCTACAGCACTATCCACGACTGTACCGACCTCAGTCCGCAAATTTACTAAACCATCCCTCTACACCCTTATCCAGGTCTTTTAAAGAAATGACACATAGCAGTGGAACCAAAACAAACCCCTGCCATTCACGACTAGTAACTGAAATCCAGGAAGAACATTCCCCATCAATCACTCCCTCTGTCTTCTCTTAGCTAGCCAATTTCAGAGCCAAACCACTAAATCGACCTCAATCCATGCCTCCGTATTTTGTGCAGTAGTCTACCATGGGGAATCTTATCAAACACCTCACTGAAATCCATATACACCACATCAACTGTTTGGTCACGTTATCAAAAAAATCAGTGCGGTTTGTGAGGCACGTCTTACCCTTCACAAAACTGTGTTTACTATCCGTTATCAACTTATTCCAATCGAGATGATTATAAGTCCTATCTCTTACAACGTTTTCCAACAATTTACTCAGAAGAATCAGAATAGAGACCGCGGCTGTGTAGTGTAGAGGAGAAATGGGTGAAAGAAGACCAGATTGTGTTGCCGGCCGCATACAGATGGAAAATATTATGGGTCACAATGAATTGCCAGTAGGAGGTCACCTCGTGTGAGGAAGACACAGGCTAAGGTACCAAAGCACTTCTGTTGGCCTGGACTGCATAAGGATGTGTACACTTTGCCATACATTTCAGAGGTGCATAGTAGGGTGAGCCACAGGCAGTAATCAAACTAGTGCATTTGCTGTCAATTCCCGCGGATTCCAAGATCACGTCACGTGGGTTATGATTGATTGTGTATGTTCTCTCTGTAAACCAGGAGTGGGAACCATTGCTTGCTCACTGTAATGGATGTATCGACGTTTCGGGCATAAGACCTTCTTCAGCCCTTCTTCGGGCATAAGCCCTTCCTGAAGAAGGGCGTATGCCCGAAATGTCGAGTCTCCTTCTCCTTGGATGCTGCCTGACCTGCTGCGCTTTTCCAGCAACACACTTTTAAGCTCTGATCTCCAGCATCTACAGTCCTCACTTTCTCCACTGTAATGGATGTGGCTACCAGATTTCTGGAGGTATTTCCATATTGGTGTGTTAAGGCAAAAAGGGTGGTGGAGGAGTTGGTAACTTTCTTTACCCAGTATGGGTAACCTAGAGAGATTCAGTCAGACCAAGTCTCCAATTTTTCTCCGCGGGACTTAAGGAAGTCATGGATAAATTCTGCATGCTGCACTTTAAATTAAATGCGTCCCGTCCTGAATCCAAGGGAGCCTTGGAAAGGTGGCATCAGACCCCGTAGATCATGTTTAAGAGCGAACTGTCAGGGTTACCCAAATGCTTGGGATAAAGGTATCCCATTCACATTGTTTGGAATAGAAATGCAAAAAGACTCCACCGCTTCCTCTGGCAGCTCATTCCAAACACGAATCATGTGAAAAAGCTACATTCAGTTCCCTTGTAAATCGATCCCCTCTCACCTTGAATTTATGCCGTCGATGTTTGGTTTCCCCCACCGTGGTGAATGAAAAGCCTTGGATACTCACGTTATGTATGTCAATCGTGATTTTGTAAAGCTTTACAATGTCATCCATCAGTCAGCTACAATCCGGGGAGAAATCAGTCCCAGCCGATCCAACCATTCCTGGCAACACAAACCATCCAGTTTAGATTACAGCATTGTAAATCTTTTCTGCTTTCTTTTCCAATTTAATAACATCCTTCCTTAAGCAGGGCTAGCAGAATTAAGTGTGGTACATCAAACGTGGCCTCACTAGATGGTGTGACCTCACCAGGTACATACCAGGAATGCCAACGACAGACAGAATGGGGTAGCAGACACCCTGAATTATCCAAAACACGTCCTGAATTCGAGATGTTAGAGATATCCAATTCTGGGAATGCCAGTAGAGTCCATTGGAGAAACATCAGTCCATTGTCATAATGATCACAATCAGTCACTCTCAGAATCCAATCTCTTCCTCTGTCTGTCGAGACGACCGTCCCCCATTACTGAGGGAGTTGGCACCACCACTGACATGGCAGGGTAACACGCTGCAAGGAGTCCCTGAGTATTAAAGGAGGAGAATGCCCTCCAGGTACACAGCGATAAACTGTGGAGCCTGATGTTAATGGGAGATGGAGAACAAACAGTTTCCATTAACCCATTCCATTCCAGCAGCGTTCTACACAGTAACATCGAACGTCTGCCCAGTCTCATTGGTACCTCCGTGGCTCACTGGGGGAGTCAATGTGACACGTTTCAGATACGAGAGCGTTGTCAGAGGACTGGAGAAGTGTAAATTACCCAGGCCGTGTATTTAAAAAAATAGAATGGATTTTTTTTATTGTTAATTCATTCACTGGACCTGATGTGTCTTTGGCTGGGCCCAGCATGCTGCCTGACCTGCTGTGCCTTTCCAGCACCACACTCTCGACATTTATCATGCTGTCCGTAGTTACGTCCATAAGAAGGTAAGGCGTGCGACTTGGAGGGGTCTTGAAGGATAAGGGGCAGCACATGGGAAAACACCAATCCCTGCAAGTTCCCCACCGACCCCATCTCTTAATGAGAGGAGATATCAAAAGTTTAGTCAGAATGAGAAAAGGAAGCAAGTGTTTAGAAAATTGAAATCAAACAAGACCCTTGAGAGGTTTGAAGGAAGCAAAAAAAAAACATTAACAGATGAATTATCAGTGCTAAAACAGACTCTAAAATGTTGTTGGCCAGTAGGATCAGGGCGATGTTATTGTTGCATTAAGAGCAATTGTTCAGTGTGAACAGATTCAAGGACAAAGGAAGGAATTTATGACGAAAGCTAGAGGAAGGGAGTCAGGTCCTCAGGGAATATCTCGCATCCGTATCCACAACGGAGAATGAGTTGGACGATGGGAATTTTAGGGAGGAATATGTTGTATGTCTTTAGCCACAAGAGAGGCGACAGGACACTGGAGAATAGCCAACGTGTTCCTTTTGGTTAAAAAGAGCAACGCTGTTAATTCAGGGACTTACATGTAGCTGTGTCTTTCATCCATGGTAGGTAACTGCTTGTAGAAGATTCATAGGCACGGGATTTGCTCACATTTGGTAAAAAAAAACGCATATTAGAGATAGTAGCCACAGGTTTACGTGGGATGCCGTGACCCACAAATTTGACTGAGTTTTGTGAGCAAGTGATGAAGATAATTGATGAGGGTAGTGAGTAGATGTTGTTGCCGGTAAAGATTTACTTAAGCATTGAATAATCTCCAGTATGTCTAGCAGATAAAACCACATGGGATCCATGGTTGTGAGTTTGTAAGATAAATCAAAAATTGGCTTGGTCGGAGGAGACAGAAAGTACAACTTTGATATCTGTTTTCTGACTGGAGGTCTGTGAGATATCTCTTTGCAGAACGATCCTTGTTGTGACCTGCATTGTTTGTAAAATTCATTTAGCTGATCTGGTGAGTAAATTTCCAGAAAACATGACAATTACCGGAGATGTGGGTAGTGAGGAAGTCTGTCAAAGCATACAGCAGGCTATGGAGCATTTGGAAATTTGAGCAGAGAAATAGCAGATGGAGTTGGATCCCAATAAGTGTAATTTGATGGACGTGGGAGCTCAAAAGCAAGAGGAAATCACGTCAATGAAGGTCAAGGATTTTGGTAAAGTGTTTGATAAATCCCTCATCGTAGATTGGTTCAGAAAAGTAAGTGATATGGAATCCATGCTGATATGGAAAGTTTGGTGTAAAATTGAGTTGACCATTGAAAACACAGGATGTTACAGAACCGTGTTTTTCCCTGTCTGCAGGTGATTAACCACATGTATAAAATTTGGATGAAAGTATAGGTGGTTTCATTATTAAGTTTGCAGACGACACAAAAATTGACTGATTCTGCACAGTAAGGAAGGGAGTCAAAAATCACAACAAGTCATGGATCAGTTAGACATTTGGTTGGAGAAACAATGGATAGCGTTTTACCTGGCAAGAGATGGTGATGCATTTTTGGAAATTAAATGCAAGTGGAAACTGCACTGTTAATGGTCGGTCTCTGAATATCGTTGATTGACAAAGGGTTCACGCAGGTGGAAGCTTTGGAGAGCATGCAGAAGATGTTTCACAGAATGTTGGTGGATTGGAATGTATTAGCCACAAGGAGATGTTGGACAAACGTGGATTATTCCGTTTGAGCATCAGAGGCGGAGGGGGAGATTACTGAAGTATTTAAAACTATGAGAGGGAGAGGCAAAGAGAATAATCAGAATCTCCGTAGGGCGGAAATGTACAATACTGGTGGGCACAATTTTACGTTGAGAGGCCGAAAGGTGGAAGGAAAAGTCCGAGGCAGGTTTTTAACCTCAAAGATAGTAGTACCTGGAATGTGTTACAATGGGAGGTGGCATGAATAGTTATGGTATCAACAATGGTATTTAGACAGTTGAATGAACAGGGAGAGGATAGAGAGAAGCAGACCATATGCATGCAAATGGAATCAGTTGAGAACAGCATCATGGTGGACACAAGCATACTGGGCAGAAAGCCCAGCTCCTTTGGATGTCTGTTCTATGTTCTATGGTGTGATCATATAATTCTGTGACATCAGTGCTCAACGTCTTTCTCTGTCTAATTCCCATTGCTTTATCCCTGCTCCGACTCAGTGCAACTTTATATCTTCTGCATTTCTCTATGGTAATGATTTCTAAGTCTTGCACATGCTTCGTATCTCCTCCTGCCTGCCCGAGAGATCTGGACAGAGTATATTGGGAGAAAGCATTCCCGAAAACAAATGGGACAAGCAGGTGACGACAATAGTTTCGAGATCTGCAAAAGCAGCGAAGATGGACGTCAGGAGATGGAAAGCACTGCCTGGAAACTTGGGGAATGCAGATTGAAACTTGCCACAGCATCAGATGAATATGGAAGCAAATATTTGCAAGATTATCCGATTAAGACAGGATACTGGCATTAGGTAATCATAAGTGTTTGAACAGCCAGTTCAGACACGATTGGCCGAACAAACTCATCCCAGTCTCTAACGCTATTGCAACTCAGTGATTCTGTGACAGACAGACTGTCTCCAAACGTGTAGCCTCAGTCTTGGATCCTAATTCACGTTTGTTCGCACTGATTGAATCTCAAACTGATCGCTTCTGTCACGCTTAATCATTCTGTTACACGTTTGTTTACCAGTAACTAGATTACAGAAATTTTGTGCGACCGTTCAGGATTTAAGGTGTTAACATATTTATAGATTCCCAGTTGACATGAGCCTGGAGCTGAGATGTGCCCTTCTATGATGAAGATCCAATGAGATTCTGTTGAGTGTATATTCTAATTCCGAATTTACTGCTTTTTTTCCATCTGATATTTTTTTATTTTAAAGGTGAAAGAGGCGACAACATTAGTGCACAGAATTTACCACGGTACCAGGTGTTTCCTGTTGTTTGAACAGAAAGGCAAGACGCGCAGTGACGGTTCTGTGGTTCTGCAGAATGAGAAGCTGCCTTTTCATACACTGAACCTTCCATGAATCTTGACAAATTCCAAATTATGATCTGCTGTAAAATATGTTTCTGCGTGTTTTCTAACAATATGCTACGGCTCTTCGATGCAATCAATTCGTTGGTAATGACCGGCATTTATGATATCAAAATGCGTGTTCAGGCATTTCTTCTCTGTCTGAAAGATCAGATTTCTTCAGATGATTGGCAATTTGCCCAGTATCGCAACACAACCCATATATGATGTGAAATTTTGCAGGACATCTGTGAGACCTGGTTCAGGCGCTGTCTTGTAGATGAATAGTTCAAAACAGCACAGGATAAAATGGAAATTGTTGATAACGTGAATGAATGTAGTCAATAACGCTAAACTGTACCCAGTTTCGAAACCATGGTAACACGATCAAGGTTCTGATGGTGTTGGCAATCTGAATTAAGAACACAGAAGAACTGCAGAAACTTGGGACAAATATGATTTTAATGTTTCGAGTCCTCTGAAGAGGGCTGGATAATGCTGATTTATGTGCAGTTCATCTGAGATGCTCAAGGGAAAGAGATGTGGAAGTGAGCAGAGCATAAGACAGAGACAGGCCTTATAGTCGTAAAGGAGTGATGTGGATTCTAAATCGGTATTGATGATAAGTGTGACGGTCAGGACGTCACTGATCTGAGCACCTACAGTTTCTTTCAAAACACTTATGTATATTACAAACAACTGAGTTACAGCACTGCTGCTGTTGTAATAACATTGATCAAAGACTATCAGGGAGAGAAAATAACACACACACTTCCACAACTTCATTTTGTATTCTGTGATCATCCAATTTTGTTTCACGTATTTTGTGATCTACACTTCCGTAAGGAGTGGTCACCTGCAAAAGGATAATTTGACATGATGACCTTTATATCAATGTCTCTGCACTTTTCATGTCCAAAGGTAGTGCGGGAAATGGGCCACATGTGTTCCTGTGTTAAACACAGGACAAATCCAACCAGGCCAAATATTGTCTAAACCCGTTTACTCTCAGTCAGCAGTCTTGTGATTGAAGGGGTCATCAACGATGCTGTCAAACAGGTACCACATGGCAATAGACTGCGCACTGATTCCCAGTCTGAGTTCCACCAGGGCAACTTAGCTCTTAATCAAATACCGAAAATGCTGCAAATCTCAGCGTGTCTCGCTGCGTCTGTGGACCGAGAAACATAGTGATGGAATACTCCACAAATGCCGGACTTGGTGCAGCTCCAATAAAACTCAATGACCTTGACAGCATCCAGAACAAAGCAGCCAAGTGACTGTGACCACATCCACAAACATCCACTACCATCACTCAGTAACAGCAATGTGCACTATTTTCAAAAGACATTGAAAAAATTCACCAAGACTCCTCAGACAGCAGTTTACAAACTCTACCCAGAGAATAAGGCCGGCAGATATGTGGAACAGAACAAGTTCCCAACTATGGCATTCATTATCCTGACTTGGAAGTATGTCGACATTTCTTCCTTGTCGTTGGGTCAAAATCCTGGAAAATACCTCCCTCACGCCATTGTCAGTCTAACTTCAGCATTTCGTGTTCAAAATTTGAAGAACCTAGTTCATGACGAATTTCTCAAGGGGGAAAATGCAATGGGTAATAAATGCTGGCAGAGACAGCGCTGCCCGTATCCAGTGATAGAATTTTAAACAGAATTGGTTTCAGGGAAATGGTCTGAGGTTCAGATCATGATCTGCATTCCATTCCACAATTATTTACACTCGGAGATCTGAATTACCCCTCTTGCTGCTCCACATGCCACAAAGTGCAATGAAAGAGTCAACTACTAATTGAGGGGTGATAGGTTTAAGACAGATGCCAGTGGCAGGTTCTTTACACAGAGGGTGGTAAGGGCGTGGAATGCCCTACCTGCTAATGTCGTCAACTCAGCAACATTACGGAGATTTAAACAATCTTTAGATGAGCACATGGATGATTTTGTGATAGTGTTGGGGGACGAACTGAGAATAGTTCACCGGTTGACGCAACACCGAGGACCAAAGGGCCTGGTCTGCGCTGTATTGTTCTACGTTCTATGTTCAAACTTTACCTTTTAACTCCCACAGTTTTCACGCTGGTTGGTAACTGATGCTTTTTTTCTTGAATGTACCAATGACATCCCAATCTTTTCTAGAATTCCACTCACAGTTCCCTGAGTGACAAAATTTCTGTGCAACCCTACGAAATGGCAAACATGTATCCCAAGACCATGACCCATTTTTCTCGATACCATAAGCCAGATGAACATCAAACCTGCATCCTGCATGTGAAGGCCGTTAGAATTATTTGCGTTTCAATGAGATCCTCACCAATGATTGTGGACACAATGAATACAATGTTTCCTTCCAGGACACATCTGCTATGCGAGAAATCAGTCTGGTGGATTTTACTGCAACTATTCCAATGCAATGCACTATATCTTAGGCAAGGCGATCAAAACGGCACATGATACTTCAACGGTCTCTGCAACGTTCTGTAGAAGCAGTTTTTTTTAAAAAAACCTTTGTTCTTGGACTGAACCCGTTTTTCAAAGAAGGTCAAATTAGCACTTACCTTTCAGTCTCGGACTTGCTTCCTTGTTTTCAGTTAATGCGGTACCGGGTCATCCGTTTCTCTTTGTTCATTATCACTAACATACCTTTAAATATTTATTTTACTCTCTGGTGTTCTATTCTCTCCTGTTTTCTGTCCAATGTCGTTAACCTCACACTGATCCGAGTTAGACGGCATCTTTCACACATTTGCTCTTTGACTCAACTTGTCCAGAAGGCCTTGAAGCCTGTTTGTATGGTTCTGATCAGCAAACCTCGTAAAGTCACATTCGATCCCCTCATCCAAAATCGTTGAAGTGCGCTGTAGATAGCTAATGTCCCACCTTCGATTTCCCATACACTCCGTTTATCACCTCCTTCCACTGAAAATGCACAACTTTTTCTCTCTGTGAGACAATTCTCTGTCCTAGCCACTATGTCACATATGATAGCGCAGGCTTCAGTTCTGTACACCAACCTCTTGCGCTCGATTTAATCAAAAGTGTTCAAAGATCCGTCGATACCACATGGACAGATTCTCCCATATTCAAAATAACAGTTACCTCATCAAAATATTGTGGAGTTCTCAAACCACGACTTCTCTTCCATAAATAGTTTCAATTTTGTCTGCCCAAATTGATGCTTGTTATCACATTGTTTATGGTGGACACTACCATGATCAGAATATTGCAATTAATCCGTCAGCCTGTACATCCCTGTTTCTCCCTTCCTCGAATTTAGAACAGACAGTGCATATTTTCCAGTTCTTCCAGACTTGTTTCTTTTTCAGAATCTGGAAACTTTTGCATTGTGACAAACCAAAACATGTACTAAATCTATTGCTGTCTCAGTTAGTGCCTACAAATGCAGTTTATCAGGCTCCACAAATTCCCAATGAAAGCCTTCAGTCTGAAACGTCGATTCCTCAGCTCCTCGGATGCTGCCTGACCTCCTGTGCTATTCCAGCGCCACACTGTTCGACTCTGATCTCCATAATCTACAGTCATCACTTTCTCTGATGAAGTGACAAACTTGTTCCATTTTTGTATAACTTAGTCTACTCAGAGAGTCGTAGTGGCGTGGACTGCACTGCCTGTAACTGTAGCAGACCCGCCAACTTTAAGGGCATTTTAATGGTCATTAGACAGACATATGAATGAAAATGGACGACTGTAGGATAGATTAATTCCACAGGTCGGCTTCGGATTGATTCCACAAGTTGGCGCAACAATGAGGGCCAAAAGGGCCTGTATTGCGCTGTAATGTTCGATATTCTACGTTCTATGCTCTACATGTACAGTCACAGTTGCCATGATGTCAGGCCCTGCAAGTTTGAAAGATGAGGCATATCAAGAGGAATTTTGATATTTGGCAAATTTGAATAATTGCGAAACATTGTTGTATAGCACTTTATCCGTCCCATAAGAGCTGACCATCCAAGGAGGGAAATCAACATGATTTGAAATTTGAGCAGATTTTGCAAAGGAAGAGGAAAAGAAAACAATTATTTCCTCTCGCAACTGGGTTGGACAAATTCTACCGAATGATACTGATGAATTATATATTGGAAGGTATAGTGATGGAGACGAGGGAACAAGTTTGCAGAAGAGACAGAGAAATTACGAACTGGAGTAAAAGTAAGATAAGGTTTTTGGGGACTTTTTAAAGTCTTTCTAAAAGTTAATTCAATGTTTAACACTTTTAGAATAACGGAAAGCTGATTTTATAAAGAAACAAGACCAACATTTGAAGAAAACAACAAGTTGAGCAGCATCTGTGGACACACAAAGCGAGTTAATATTTTGAATCAAATGTGATTATTCTGGATAATGACAGTTTTTAATAGTGTGCACAGACGGGGAGGAGAAGAGACTGAAACAGGTGGTCTGTGTGCTCAGAGGATAAACAACGGACTGATAGTTATAGTAATAGACAGAATTATGACTCAGAATAGGTGCGAAGGATTGGGGGAATTAGATTAATGTGGGTCTGCTGTGCTGAGATCAATGTCGACAGGACAGGAATATATAAGGGAAGAAAGGGGTTACTTGTAATGTAAAGGAAGGGTAGAGGTTCAGCTCTGAAGTTGTTAGTCTGCATTTTTAGTCCTGAAGAGTGTAAATTGAAGAAATGGAAATTGAGCTCTTTCTCCCGCTGCTCGTGGAGATGCTGAGTTGCAGAGTATCTTCAAAGAATCTGAGACCAATAACCTCCTGTGGTTGTGTGATTCTGTGATATGGATTCCGGAGTGGGGACTCGCTTCCAAGTCAAAATCTGAAACGTCATTGATCTGTTAAGATGAACTAATGTTTGGAACCCGGTTTCATTGTACCCATTAATGGTCAAATCATTTCTCATTGGTGGAGAAGACAGAGTTTACTTCATATTCGGCACACATTAAAATCTATTGGTTGATGGAAAGAAAGACGGGCCCCTGGACAAGTCGTGGTGAAGGAACCAACTGTTACAGACATCGAGGAGTTAGTTGATATGTTAATTGCTGCTCAGTATCTGTGAAACAGCATTCAGCTAAAATTCCGATTTGATCTGGAACCACCAGCTGGGACGATGTTTGTAACCCTCGTGAACTTACTTCTTCTGCAGCTATTGAACTGTGAGTTATAGTCTCTTGAATACATTTTCGCAACCATTTATAGGTCAATGATTGGCAACATATATGTGGCAAAAATATAATGATCAGTCTATGCGAGATAAAATATTGGCATGATAGGGAATGAAAACTATTTTGTCTTCATTATTTTCTGACTTTTTATGGAACTGTTTCTGAGGCTTCAGAGCTCCCCAACCACAACCCCCATTAACCCCCAATCTTGCATTTATTCGGAGTTTTTGTACAGCTCAGAGTTGAAAACCTACTCAGACAATTCGGGTGTGTTTGGAAACAGTGCCCATCGCTGCTTCAACAGTGTGTGTAGTCGGGAAACCTGGTGAACAATATTTACCTAATTTATTCGTCAATATTTGGGAGAATGTAAAACAGAAACTGAACATTTTTGCATTTCTCGGAGCTTGATGTGCCACTGATTTTAGTTCGTATTTCTTCTCTTTACATTCGAAAACTTTCTCGACACTGATGCATTTATATAGCGCCGTTGACAATGTCAGTGAAACAAAGGACCTCTGGGCCAATTTGGTACATTTTGTTGTTGAGACAGTTCGGCAATTTTGAAAACGTGACAGACAAGTTCCTCCGAGGAAAGTGTAAGAAACATTGCTGTGATAAAGGTCGCAGTTAGCCGTTCGCATCCTCAGTGGAACAAAGGCGCTGTGTGCTAATTTGTTATATTTTAATGTTCAGACAGTTCTGCAATTTTGAAAACGTGACAGACAAGTTCCTCCGAGGAAAGTGTAAGAACCATTGCTGTGATAAAGGTCGCAGTTAGCCGTTCGCATCCTCAGTGGAACAAAGGCGCTGTGCGCTAATTGGTTATATTCAGACAGTTCTGTGATTTTAGAAACTTGGCAGGCAATTTATTCTATGAAATCTGTTAGAATTGTCGTTCTAATAAAGGGCACAGTCAACTGGTCATCTTCAAATAACCAAAGCGAAACATTCACGCTGCTTTCTGTCTGCAAATGTTGCCAGATCTGCGAAGTATTTCCAGCAATTTCTCCTTTGGTTCTGATTTCCAACATGCACAGTTCTTTGACCTTCTTTTGTTCACCAGTTTTGTTATTCAGTGAATTTAGTTGAATGATTGCCACTGGCCAGCGCAATATCAATAGCTCTTCTTCCTGTACTGGGGAAGTTGTTGAAGAATTTCAGTCGAATTACTGTAAACATTTTTACAGAAAGATGTCTTCTTTTTCCTGTCTCCAAATAAAAACTTTATTCATAAAAATACCTTTACATGCATACTTAGTCACTGAAACAGGTCACTTCTGTACCGTAGTCAAAAACAGTGGTGCTGGATAAGCAGATCTGGTAAGGCAGCATACAAGGAACAGGAGGTTCGACGTTTCGAGCATAAAATCTTCATCAGGATAAAGATCTTCTGCTTCAAACGTCGACTCTCCAGCTCTTCGGATTATGCCCAGCCAGTTGTGCTTTTCCACCACCACCCATTTCGACTTTGATCTTCAACATCTCCAATCCTCACTTTCTCCTATTTCTGTACAGTCCTGTATGAAGGAACAAATAAACACTGGAATTTGACTCTATCCAGCAACACACTAAAGGCATGTCTTACTTGGACAAGATTGCATTTATATATACTTGAGACATCGGGGGTCTGATAATTGAACGGCACCCCATATACCTTCAGAAGTAAGACCTCATAAAGCCGTCTTTCTCCACTGCCTTGGCGGCAGCTGCCTCAACATTTAATGCATTCCTAAACACATAGTCCTGCACCTTGGAATGTGCCAGTCTGCAACTCTCCGTCGGGGTCAAACGCTTGCTCTGGAATACCAAAGAGTTTCATGCAAACCAAAGAACATCTTTCAGCGAGTTGATGCTCTTCCAGGCGTAGTTGATGTTTGTTTCAGTGTCGGTGTGTATCATGGGCAACTGATCGGAGAGCAGTGTCCTGAGTCAAAGAGCTGCTTGTGAAAAGCCTCGACAGAATTGACTGCATCTTTCTCCAGACATCGTTTGCAAAGGGCAATTCCAGAAAGATATGTTTTACGGTCACTTCCCGTGTCCTCTGCCACCCTTCCAAACTCTGCATCCACTTAGAGAGCAGTGTGGGTAGTCGCAAACTGGCCAGGTGTACATGAGGGATCTCGCAGTTTGTGCCGTTCTCACCACAAGCTAAGCGACGTCTTCGTGCTTGTTAGAACGTTCTGGTGATGAAGCATTCTGCCAAATGACTTGGACAGTCTGCTGAGAGAACAACCCGACAGCGTTCACCCTCTTCTTTTCCCACAGAGTGTCTAGGACTCTAAGATACGTGCATCAACTGCTCCTTCAGCGCTAATTTATGCTCAAACCGGTTAAAACGGGTTTGAGCAATTACCTTTCTGTGTCGAGGCAAGAGAGCTGCAAATTGAGGCAGGGCTGACAGTAATATCATTTTGTTGGCAGAGTTAGCTCGTCGAAAACTTGAACTCACTTTACACATATCTTCTATTCTCTGGTGAGAATTGTACCCATTCTTTGATTACGGTTGTAATCGACTTACTTTTCAACATGATCTGAATAGAAATATGGAGGTAGTTTAGGCGTCTTATCTTGTTTCGATTTTTTGTTTTGCTAACGGTGTTATCACTGAAGGCAAGCCAAGAAGAAAGCAATCCCAATCTTCTCAACAAAATCTGACCAGCTGTAACGGTTGTCTGTTACATTTGGGTGCACAAACACCAGTCAACATATGTAACCATTAATTAAACTGACGCACAAATGGATTATACTCTCAGATTATACCTATGGTCTGCCTGACCGTTTTGTGGATCTTATTTGTGGACCGAGGTTACTTTAATGTGGAGGAGCCAGTGTTGGTTTGGGGTGGACAAAGTTAAAATTCACACAACATCATGTTAGAGTCCAACGGGGTTTATTTGGAAGCACTACCCTTCAGAGCGCTGCTCCTTCATCATGTCGTTGTGCTGATAGAGGAGCGGCACTCCACAAGCTCGTGCTTCCAAATAAACTGGCTCGACTGTAATCTGGAGTTGTGATTTTTACATATGTTACTAAATTCACGTTCACCGCATTCAAGATATATTCCACTATTTGATGTGGAATTAACATGTTTACCTCAATATTGTTTAACGTCGCAATTTTCATCACGCAAGCCTTTAAAAAATGAAATATCCAAAATAAATCCTTTTCCAACTTCATTCTTAGTGACAAATGGGAGAGGTGAAAATCATTATTAGGATATTTATTTCACAACACTTTTTCTATTTGTTCAAAACTGTGGGAATGTCTGGTTTGGTCAATGTTACAGAAAATCCTTCCAGGTGGCGGTCACCTGATCTCATGGTCCACTGCATTAATTGACCCTCTGTACATCATCATATGTGAGGAGAGAATTGCAGATCTTGACCAAATATCAGTGAAGGAACAATGTCTCCATTCCAATCAGGATGGGAATTTGCAGGTGCCGGTGCTTTTAATTATCTGTGCACCTTGTTCGGTAGTGTGGCTGCAGTTTTGTTCAGTTAGGGAAGGAGTTCAGCTGAGTTCTTGCAATTAACATTGATGGCGCAACTTTGGTGGCTGAATCTTGGTGGTGAATGCTTTAAGTTCTTCAGCTAATGCAAGGGTTGTAAGTGAAGCCGATTTCTTTGTGCCAAGTGCCTTCCAGCTTTTGAAAGTGTGTTACAGTTTATTGCAGCAATGTAAGTAGCGAATGTCTGTTCATAGCGCTGGCTTGAAAATTGCTCACAGTTATTACTCTTGAGGAGTCAGAAAGTGAATAATGCTGTAAATGTGGCTCCTGTTCTTGACTGGTAGTGAAAGGATGGACATCCCAGTTCAGATCATTATATGGAGCGGCATGTTGGCTGAGTTGATTCCAGCCTCGGGCGATGTCTGTGTGGAGTTTAAACATTGTCCCTGTTTATGCATTGTCCCTGTGTATCCAGGTGCTCCGGTTTCCTCCCACAGTCCAATGATGTGCAGACCATGCCACGTTGCCCACACTGCGCTCGGAGAATTAATCAGAGGGGAATGGGTCTGGTTGAGTTAGTCTTCGGAGGGTTAGCAATGACATGTTGGGCCATTTGGCCTGTTTCCACACTGTAGGGTGTCTAAGTTAAACAAGATTCTGTAAATGCTATGGCGTAGTATGTTAAGAGAGTTCATGTACACGGAGGTGTATAGCTTTGTGGTAAGTTCGGCTTCTCATTCTCTGGGAAATTTACTCCTACTTATTCAGCATCATGAATTATCCAAGGTAATGAAGCCTTTTTTCTCATTCTTCTCCCGTTGGTTCTCCGATATATTTCCATGTATATTAATAAATTACGTGCTTACGTCGGCATGTTGTGGATTATTTCCATAAAGCAGATGGAAGAGGTTAAATCAGTCTCTCGAGATCGAAATGTTGGATTAGAGTAACTAGTGTGCCTAGATTTTGTTGACGTGCTGTATTTGGTCAATCCATTTACACCCATATAATGGGTACAGTGACACTGAGAGTGGATTGCATTTTATATCCAGAAGATCAAACTGGTATTATCTCCTTTAAATTTTAGTTGCTGTCTATTTTGTCCTAAGCTATATGGCAGAAGATAAAAAAGACATGCATATCAACACTGTTCAAGTCGTTCAGACTTAGTTTCACATTCTCTATGCGTGAATACTTTCAACATTATTTTATTAGCTGATATATGAAGAAAGGAGGTTGATTATACATTTATTAACATGAACTTTGTGCAGTATGCAGAACAGCTTCATACCTTAAAGAAACTTGGAAAATTTTTTTAAAACACAGGAGATCTGTCAACATTAATGAAGAGTGAAACACAGATAATGTTGCGAGTCTGATATGATCACTCAGAACAGAAGGATAGAAAATAAGGAGTCCCAACAGAGTCGCAACTTTAACACTGTTCCTCTCTCCGCATGTGTTGCGTTCCTCCAGCATTCTTCATATTTGTTTCAGATTTTCCATATGCACTTTTCTTTTCTGCCAGCAGCCTGGTGTCTCAATTGCTTTGGCTTAATTTGTGAAATGGTTTATGTTGTGAGTTTGACGACCAGAGGCAGAACTCCTGACGCTGTTGCAGATAATTTAATTAAAAGCATTTGAAGGAGACTTGATTGGGGCCCGATGCAAAACTAAATTTCCGGAGGTTGCTCAGAACCATTGAAAGAAAGATTTCTGAGTTTAGTTTTGTGTACCTTCGAGATCAACAGTCTCAGTGGCTCCTAAGATGAGACAATAGATTTGAAAGAGAAGTAATTTTACTCTGGTTCTGCATCACTTGTACACTATTTTGTTTCATCTCGCGCTTTGAAACTTCTCAATTTGTGAAACAGTAGGACAAATTGGATTGCTTAATCTCATATTTACTAATCTAGAAGTAACAACATTCTTGGATCAGATGACAAAGCACGAGATGGTGAACGGCTCCACCATTATGTTTTGTAGATCTTTGTTGAGCAACTAGGGAAGTGCATGAAATATGAAATTGTAAGTTGCATGAACCACTTTAATATTCACCTCCTGCAGAAGTAATGGATAGCGGACTTCTTAATCCATTATTGCTCTTTTATAAATTCGATATTAGACAAGAAGAAATACAAGGATCACTTCCAGGCACCCATGTTCAACTCATGGTTTTCAATTTTACTAAGACATTTTTTTTTTATTCTCGACATAATTCTACTACTCGGGTAGACTGTAAAGTCGAATTGATACTTTTTCTTAAAATGAATGAGTAAAGTCATATCAAATGGGAGGTGAATGCATTATTTAGTTTCTAAATTTTGTATTTAATTTGTGTTCAGTTTTAATTCGCGTTCAAAAAGGACAGGTATTCTGCATTTTTGCTGCTATCAGTAATTTTGTTTCTTTATATTCCCTGCCTTGATTGACATTTAATTAAATTACAAAATATCAGTCAAACAAATGACTATTTATTTAAATCTAAATAAACACTACAGTTACGAAGTGACGTTCATATCCCTCATGTCCAGCTGAAGCAGACTGAAAATCAACTTGACTTCTTTCTCAATACAGCGATTCAGTTTGAAGTAGGCAGTATTCAGTGTTAGAGGAGTAATGTACTGGCACTAGAGAGATAGCGGAGAAGGTTCACAGCATTGATTCTGGAGAAGAGAGGTTTGGCCTGTGAGGAGAGCTTGAGAAGACGAGGACTACGCTCATTGGAATTTAGAAGAATGAGTGGTGAATCCTACAGAAACTTATACAATTATGAAGGGAGTAGATATGATAGCAGCGTGGAGGTTTATTCCACTGGCGGGTCAAACTAGAACCCGGGAAAGTCGCCTTAAAGTCGGGAGAATGAGATTTCAGACTGAGGTAACGTTTTCACCAATTCTGTTGTGAATCTGTGGAATTCCCTGCCTAGTGAAGGAGTTGAGGCTACCTTGCTGTTGAATGCATTTAAAACAAAGATACATGGATTATTGAACAGTACAGGAATTATGGGCAGTGAAGGATAGGCGGGTAAGTCTAACTGAATCCACGAAAGGATCTCATTGAATGGTGGCGCAGCCTTGATGGGCCAGATGGCCCACTCTTGCTCCGAGTTCTTATGTTCTTTTATCGGTGTGAAAAGTGTAGGACACTAATTGTACCGACTGTCACTTGATTCAACACTGAAAGTTATGTCCTCTGTAGTGTTTCATGTGAGACAGTAAATGTTCTCAAAAGTAGTTCAAAAGGACAACATACGTGTTCAAAACCAGACAAGTTTATTCCATAGTTACATCTGTCTGAAATCGCGACGAAAAGTCTTTCAGTAGATTTAGTTTGCATCTGTTCTCCCATCAGTGAGAGAGTTCACAATGGTGTCACTGATCTGATCCGGATTTGTTGTTTTCCAAAACTCTCCAGTTAGTAAGGAACATCAAACGTCTGATGAACGGGGAAGAGATTGTTTTAACTTTTTCCTGTTCATTTTCTGCAACAAATTACATTAAAAAACAATAAGGATTTAGCATTACATTGTAAGGATATTGCATACGAATGATAAAGAGGTGAACGATCAGTCAAGTCGGGAATGCAGGTAATGAGAGAGGTTGGACCGCAGGGATTGAATAAATCACAGTGAGCGACCATCTATTAGCACATGGACAGATGACCCGTGTTGTCTGATTGCTTGAAAGTTTTAAGGAAATTACTCTGAGATTCAAAACATGCAATTCGAGGCTTATCGAATTTTTGAAAAATTGCATGGGATAGTATTCTCAGGAAGCTAAAAATCATCAAAATGTATCACGCATTGGGAGAAAATGTAACTAAATTTAAATTGAAAATATATTTCGATTCCTCTATCAGCTTGGGAGAGGAGGACAATATATTGTTAGTAACATCAATAACACGGCAACTCAGAAAACACTTGAATATTTCTTTATAAAAAAGAAGTACAGAGCGTGTTCATCACCATCTTGTCCCAAGTGCAGTTGAACGTGGGTGGAACAAGTTAAGCAGTTTGTTCAAAGAGGGAGCACATGCCCCTTGGACCGAATGACCTTCTTCCTCTGTTGTGATCACGGAATGGTTTGTGGACAGTGACATATTGAACTGCCTTTTTCTATCCATCGTAAAACGTCATGTTCCAGAATTGGGGAAATGGAGAATTCCTGTTGGATATTGTTGATGAGTGAATCTCGTGATGCTGTCGCCAAGTAGATAGGGGAACATAATAAATTTGAATATTAAAGTTGGTAAGCACTTAAAAAACACTTTCCCGAGTTTGAATGTTAATAAGCACAGTTAGTCATTGTTTACTTCAGTATTGCTGATACACTAATGTTTCTAAAATGCTGAAAGCTTTGGTAACTGGGGAGCATTATCGCTCTTTTTGGCGATTATCACAATGTTGAGGAAGGTGGCAATGCAGTGACGAGTAGACCAGTCAGAGAGTTGGCAGCGTGTCTCTCTGTGTGGAAACAATTCGGTTAACTTTAGAAGAAAACAGACAATAATTGATGATTGCAGTAATTATATTTCCTGCTTTTATCAGCATTGCATGAAATGAGGATGTGAAATTTCCAGATATCATATATAGTCATAGCACGGAGATAGACCCTTTGCCCCAAACTGTTCCATGTCAACCAAAATGTCAATCCACACAAAACCTATTTCTCTGCACTTGACTCATATCCTTCTCAACTGTCCCTATCCATGTGATTGTCCGAACCTCTTTTACACGTTATTAATGTTCCCACCTCAATCACTTCCACTCGCAGCTTATTCCCTACTAACACCATCCTCTGTGTAAAATAGGATTATTTCGCAAACTAACGACAATAATTGCCCGCATTTGTTGCATTTGTTGAATTTATTTCTACGTGTTAAATTGAATTGTAACACTTCAATTTTCTTCCCCCTATTTCAGGCAGACGTGGCGACACTCAGGCCGATAGTAAAGGTAATTGCACTTTTTTCATATAGAGGCAAAACCTATATTCTGATGATTCCGTTCAAACACAAACTTGTGCTGATGATCTCCTTGCCTTCATGTGCAAGTTGAACAGCTGTGTGTTCATAACGAATGGGGATGCATTATTCCTGAAGGTTTCTTATTTCAGGGGAGCAGAGTGTGAAAACTCAGTTCCTCCGCACACTGCCGTTCTCCGATAGAGAGACAACACATGGAGGTACTGTGAAGATGCACCTACACACGCAGTGCTGCTGGCGGAAATTTATATAAATTATTTCACTCACAATTGAGCAGTGACATCATGCTCACATGACTGGACATCCCACAATATTTCTGGCCGTGGGAGACGGAAATGCTGTTTCATTTTCAGATGTTTGCAGGGCGGATCAGAGTGTTTTTCTTGCTATTCAGTGTGCCCACATCCCATGAATGAGAAATAAAAATGTACTCACGTTGGCCACTTTAGAGGACATGTTTCCACAGAAATTGATCTCTGACCCTCGCTCTCTGTGAGTCGGCATCATTTTTTTCAAATGACCATTCGCCTTCTCCATCCACATTACGTATCCTGAGTTATATTGCGATAGCCTGCATTTTTACCATGCCCTCACTCCCGTTGCGTTGTGAGCCGGGAATGCAGGCGATGATTCGATATTTTACAATTAAGCAGTGTTCACGTTGGTGACCATTTCTATATTCACAGAGTCAGTGAGGCTGAGACTTGAGAATGGGGGCAGTCCTTGCGCTGGCCGAGTGGAGATTCACTACAAGGGGCAGTGGGGAACTGTGCATGATTATAAATGGGACCTGCCGGATGCTGCAGTTGTGTGTCGGGAGCTGGACTGTGGGACCGCGGTCTCTGCCCCGGGCGGGGCTCACTTTGGACGAGGATCCGGACCCATTGTGACCTTGGATGTTGAGTGCAGCGGGACCGAGCGCGCTCTGAAGGAGTGTCAATCAGAGGAATGGCGTCACTACAGCTACTCACACGGCAATGATGCTGGTGTCGTCTGTTCAGGTAAAAATCTATTGCCATTTCTGTGTAGGTTTATCACTAGTCAGTGCTGTCTGGAACCAGAAAGGGATACGATAACACAACGACAACTATCCAAATATTATTAGCATGATACTAACAAAACCCCCAATTTATTCGGTGTTACAATGCAATTTGTGAATATTTGAAGACAATGAGAGAGGTGAATTCCTGTTACCGTTTCCAATCCGGTGAAGGGGCAGGATAGGTGTCGATTGTGAGGACATTTGAAGCCACATTGAGAGAACTGCGCTGCAGGAATTATCACATTTACAACCCAATGCATACTGACGTTCGACATTGAGTTGACTGGCAGAATCACTTTGTGCCATTTATCTCTAGATTGAAAGTCGCTTTCTGTCAGATTAGCTGAGGGTCGGGGTTGTGGGTGAACATGAATGAGATCGACAGGGCAGCAAACTGATTGCAGGAACAATTTATTTCCAGATGTACCAGACCTAAAATTAATCACATTAATGTTTATCAGAAAATAATCTAAGTCGCTGTTGCTATAAATTGCTCTGATTCTGCGCTTTTTAAAAATATCTCAGATCACAGAGCTCCGAGGTTGGTACCTCAAAATTCCCAATGCTTTGGCAGACTGGAGGTTCAGTTCGGTGACACCTGGAAAACAATGTGTGGGCTTGAATGGGATTTGAACACCGCCAATGTGGCCTGTGCACAGCTTCATTGTGGAGTCGCAGTGTCTGTTTCAAGCTCGATGCATTCTGGAGGCAGTGCTGTTCTCACGGCTACTGAGGTGTTTAAATGTACGGGCAATGAGACTCAGCTGGGGAAGTGCCCTCGGTCTTCAACCACGCACCAGGATTGCACTGGACACAACAATGTCACCCTGATATGTTCAGGTGAGTACAAGCTTACCTAAAGAAAAAGACACATTTCCGCTTATTGTGTGTAAGAGTAATGTCGCTGGCATTCCTGACATTGCTTTGACCGTGACAAATCTGAACTAATCTTCAAGATTCTCATGTTCCCTGGCACAAGAGTGATGAGGTAAAATATACACGAAATTATTGAAAATTTAAACATTTCAAAACGTTTGCGTTTGGATTGGGAAAGACATTTCTTCAACTGTCCACAGTCAATACACTTTAGTGTCGACGTTGACTAAACGTCGCTCATGGAGGATAATATGAATCGTTGGTCGATACAGATACATTGACGTGAACCTCAGACAATTAAAATTATGACAAGACAATTGTTTATTTTCTGAATCTCCCTGACCCGATTATATTTTTAACAATACAAACAGACTGTATGACATCATTGAAGATCACTCTTGACAACACCTTTTTCAGCAAGAAGTTCCAGCTCACAAACACTCGTTGGCTGATAGATATTATCATGGTAATTAATTCACCGTTCTGTCCCTTCCTTGCGACCCTTCTCAATCTCAGAACTTTCACGTTGCTGTAAATTTATCTTGCCTTCGTAACACGTTGTATTTTGCATGGTATGCACTTTGTCAACTGTCTGATTCACTACATTCCAATATGAAATACTGTGCACCTTTTGTCCGAAATCGTAACATTATTGCCTGTTACTCTTTCGATGATCAATTGGCAGGTCCCGTAATTTCTTTCGTTTGCTGCTTTGTTCATCAAGTAATATTCTCGTACACCTCTATCAGTTCCAGCTTCATTGCTTCAATATGATCCATAACCTGTACAATACACATTAGTCGAAAATAGAAGCCTGTTCGCGTATCTCTTCGAGTATGCATCTCCTCAAGAGCCAGGACACACTTTGTCAATTATGTGTTCCACATAATCATAAACAATGTTTTCCTATCTTCGCCAACGGAAACGAATTATTTCTCTCTTTCTGCCCTAAATGCTTCTATTCTTAAATTTAAGTTTAAGTTGCATTGCTGACTCCTCTACCAAGTATTCTGTCAACTTGATGTATCTCAGCTTTTGAAGCTCCAGCACTTCTGTCTAAGTGCACTTATTCACAACATGAAGAGGGAAAAGGTGAAAACATCTAAATGCACGTTGTATGTCATTTTCCAGGCTGCCAAAATATACTGCCTCAAACTGCTTTGCTTAAAGTTTCATCTGTCACTTACTTATCTGTTCTGCTCTCTTTGCATGCTCTACTGAAATTGGGAGATGTCATGAATAATGGTTTGAAAACATTGATGCATGGTACCAGGGGCTAATTTTGAAGTGTTACTCTGCATTTCAATGCAAATTCGGGGAAATCCATGTCACATTCTACCAAACGGTACACTTTCACAGGTTATAATTGATTTCATTACTGTATGTTCGATGGGATAATAAAGGTTAATATTATTGAAACTGCATATTGCAGCCAGCATCTGATGCACTGGTCATGATTTGGTCACCTGGACGCTCAACATCTTACTGTACAAAAAAACTTTTAACATTATAATTATCTCAATTGCCTCAAACTTGTAAACTCATTTGTTGCCCATGTTTCAGAAATTGCTTTCAAAAATAATTATTTAATACATTCGCCTCGTTAGCTGCACTGTATTGTAACACCCTGATGGAATCGACTACCTCAGTGGGCTGAATGACTGGTCTTTGATATAAGGTAATGCCATCAGCGTTGTTTCATTACCCCCACAATCTGAAGTTGCCATGATGGTCCTCACCTTCTGAGCTCAACCCTCGGCTGATGAATAGTGACCATCAGGTTAAATCACCATCAACCACATCTCTCTAACAAGAATGCAGCCACGTATTCATCAGTAAATTGAGTTAAGCATTACTGCATGATTGCAAAAGTCAATCTAACCTGCACGAGCAATCGGGACCAAAAGTACACTGCTGTTATCAAACTATGGACTGCATCAAGTTAACCTTTACACCCTCGTTTCATAGGTTTTCCAGGACTGAGGTAAATGATCATAATCACTATCTTGGGATACCCTTTAAATGGGAATAGTGGAAAGAGTTTCATGAAATAATCGTAATTATTTTGAAGACATTGTAACTGTCATGTGTTGTATTGGGCAATGGAGGATGAGATTCGATTTATTTTCTCTTTTGAATCTCGAACAAGTGCGTGGATATTTGCAAACGTTTGTTTCTTTATTTGATCCAAAACAGGAAACAATGGTCCCCGATTGGTTGGTGGGGAGAACAGGTGCTCTGGGCGAGTGGAGGTCCTGCATGGAGAGCAGTGGGGAACGCTGTGCGGTGATTACTTTGGCTTACAAGACGCCAATGTGGTCTGTGAGCAGCTTTTTTGCGGGACTGTAAAGTCGATCCCGAGAGATGCTCGATTTGGGAGGGGAGCCCGACCAGTGTGGAAGGAAAACTATGAATGCAACGGAAACGAGCGACGATTGTGGAACTGTCCAGTTTCACATGGGGAAAGCTTCAACTGTTTACATGGAAGTATGGCCAATGTCATCTGCTCGGGTGTGTCCTTTATAGCAATTGCTCTTTTGCTAAACAGTGTTCCTGTGTACTTAAAGTTTGGAATTATTTTATTTATAACTTAATGGAATGTCACTGGTGAGCCCATGGCCTGTTGGCCTTTTGTGATTCATCTCGGTTTAACTGGTGCACTAGTTCACTTCAGGAAGTCGTTACCTTTCAACTATATGGTTAATAATCCGCAGTCATATGTCAGTCAGAAAAGGTTAGACCGGGGCAGATGTCCTTCCATAAGGAAAAGTATTAGCCAGATGAGTTGTTAGGAGAATTGATGATCGTTTGACTGTCACCATCGCTAAGACTAACTTTCCATTCCAGACTATTAACTCAGTTTGATATTTACCAGCTGCCATTCTGGAATTTCGGGCACTCTCAGCACCACCAGGTCTTAATTTCTACCTCCACTTTGCAAATCAAGAGGCCATGTTTGATTTGGCACAATGATGCTCTGAGATACGACACTTGAGTTTTCGGAAGTTAATTTGTATTAAATGTACATTATGTTTTTAAAAAAATTCTGAATGCCATCCAAGATGATAATTAATTTCCTAAATCTTTGCATATAACTGCCGCATTCTTCAAATGTCAATCCCCTGTCTCTCCAAAAATGCATCCATTCTGCCTGGGTTACTAATTGTGTTAGTGCTTCTAAACTATCTGTACTGTTTCAGATTTGGAATATTTCACGAACATTTTAACGATTATTATTCTGATACTTAGTCTTTCAGGGAACGGAGATGTGACTGGTGAGGCCAGGATTGGTGCTGATGCCTGATTTCATTTTAACTAAGTTGGTTTTACAGGCCTTTAGTTATGATTTTGTCACTCTTTTATGAGCCTGAAGACCTTGTCGGGCAGATCAAATGTGGCTGCATGAGTTTTGTTTTCAATATTTGTTCATAGTTTCCCTTTTCACGAGCTGAAACTGGGCTCCAATTCCAGAGCATACCTTTTCCAACATTCCCCCAGAGAATGCATAAAGCATCTGAATTACTCGTGTCAACATTTTTACGACATGACATTCTGCCCTCAACTCCTGGAAGGGAATATCAGAATCTGCCCTGCAGAAATCAGATGTATTCATACCTTCTAATAAAAGATTTTGACGTATCAATAGCGTGGAGACAATTTTCAAAAGAAAATGGAGAATATTGGCAGTTACGTGAGTGAGTGACAGCATCACGTTTTAAAATTTATGAGCTATCACAAATGTTCACAAGTGTTTTGAATGTCATAATTCTCAAACAGACTTGTTCCTCAATTTCCATTATATTCTTGACCGTTGTCTCAGTCATGTTGCGGGTCATTTGCCCAGTGCAACATGCTCTGCCCTCAACCATGAGAGTAGTGGCAACATATAAATGGTCAAAGCATACGAGTAGCATCTGCAGACTGACAGTCGGCCTGAATGGATGAGGTCGCTCGCTAAAGACGAGACTTTATTTTCAACGAAAGCCAGAGTAGCAGCACTTTTATTTCCACGCCTCTCTCAATTTTTTTTCAGAAGAAATGTAATGACATGATGAAAGTATTTGAAAAAGTAAATGGACAAAATATCTTTATGATTGCAAATCACACATTTTCCTATGATTGTTAGTTCTCGAATATCTGTGTTCATTTCAATCGCTGTTCTCAGTAACTCTTATTTTGCAGATGAAAATTGGGCGCTAAGACTAGTGAATGGAGAAAGCCGCTGTGATGGCCGAGTTGAAGTTTACTCTCATGGAAGCTGGGGCGGAGTCCAGGACACCGTGTGGGATCAGAATGATGCCAACGTTGTCTGCAGACAGCTGGGATGCGGTTATGCCTTAGAAATATATAATTCTTCAAAGTACGGGGAGAGTGATGGTGGTTCGTGGGTACATGTTGTCCAATGTCATGGACATGAATCACAGCTCCAGGACTGCAGGATCTCCAACACATTGAATTCGTCTGACATCGAAGGCAGTAGCATAGGGGTCCTCTGTTCAGGTAAGCAGACTCTTCACATTTAAACCAGCTCAGATACATTAAGACAAATATTCATCTGCTAAGTAAATTGAGGATGTACACCACTTGCTTGTCAGTGTCACTCAAACTATTTATTCATCGTTCGGATATCAGCAGACCTGAGGTGGGCGGCGGGTGCAGATGGATGAATATGAGAAATTGACACCATTGTGTTGTGAGATACAAGCATTACGTGGCAGGTCAGGTGAATTGACTATGCTAAATTGCGCAGAGTGTTATTTGCATTAGTCAGAGGGAAATGGGTCTGGGTGGGTTAAACGTCGGAGGGTTGGTGTGGACTGGTTGGTCCAAAGGGCCACTTTCCACAATGTAGGGAATCTAATCTTATCTAATCTAATCTGAAGGGGCGGCAGGCTGGGACAGTGGATAGCACTGCTGCCTCACAGCGCCAGAAACCCGGGTTCAATTCCCGCCTCAGGGAACTGTCTGAGTGGAGTTTGCACATTCTCCCCGTTTCTGCGTGAGTTTCCTCCGGGTGCTCCGATTTCCTCTCACAGTCCAAAGATATGCAGTATAGGTGAATTAGCCATGTTAAATTGCCTGTAGTGTTAGGTGAAGGGGTAAATGTAGGGGAATGACTGTGGGTGGGTTGCTCTTCAGAGGGTCGGTGTGGACTTGTTGGGCCGAAGGGCCTGTTTCCACACTCTGAGAAATCTAATCTAATCAGTAATCTAATTACAGTTTCTTAACCCAAAAGTACAGTTGACACACGTTCACAAATTATACTTTTAATGGTAAGGTCCAGGGGATTGTTGCCAGACAATGAGACCTCGGTGTGCAGACTCGAAGTGCATTGCAAATGGAGGCATGGAGAGTCAGTGCAGTGAAGAAGGTGATTTGTACTCTTACATTCAATGATCCGTGCCACATAATACAAGGGTTCTAAAGTCATGCTGTGGCTGTACATTGGTTGGCCACTTTTGGAATTATGTGGATCATTCTGGCCACCCTTTTAGAAGAACAATGCTGGGAAACTTGAAAGAATTCAGAAAAGATTTGCAGTGATGTTAGCAGAGTTGGAAGGACTGACTTATATGGAGAAGATGAACAGACTGGGGCATTTTTGCCTGGATGGTCGGACGCTGAAGGGAGACCTGACAGAAGTATATTATATCAGGAGGGGCATGCATAAGGTGAATAGACAAGGCATTGTCCCCAGGATAGTGAAATCCGAATCTGGAGGGCAGAGGTTAAAAGTAAGGCGAAAAGATTTCTAATGGAACTGAGGGACTATGTTTGTCACAAAAGAGGTTGTACATATGAAATATCTTGACAGTGAGGTGTTGGAGGATAGTACAGTTACAACATTTAAAAGGCATCTGGATTTGTGAATAAATAGGAAGGGTTTAGAGATATGTGTGCGGAATGTTGTCAAATAGGAGTGGATTAATTTAGAATACGTGATTGACATGGAGGAGTTGGACTGAAGGGTTTGTTTCTGTGCTGGACATCTCTAGGACTCCATTACTTGAAATGACCGCATTTCTTTCAATTAGTCGAGCTTTTTATCTTCTCTGAGAAACTTTTGATCTTGTGCAGCATTGCAGAGACTGAAAGCGCAGTTTGAATTTCATAGAAATTGAACGAGAGATGGATTCCATACAAAGCAAGTGTCTTGAGATGTTTCACATGCGAAGTCGCCGCACTGGAATTATATAATATTTTGGGAGTCGTTGTGCGTTATGTATCTCGGGATGGTGATGAGACCCTGAAGGAACGCTTTCATGCTCATTGAAATGTCGAGGCAATGGCTTCTTGGTGATTGTGTGTAAAGTACTCATCTCGAATTACAACCGGGGACATTGGAACAACATTGGAATGCTGTGCGGTAGATATAAGCAACTGTGTGACTTGTGATCAATCAGAAAAGCAGTTTTCAAGCAGTGAGCAGGTCCTCTCGTGTCAGGTCCAGCTCACAAGTTGTCAAAAATTCCATTGTGCAGAATAAATTACAAACAGGTGTTATGCTGTTGACCTGATGGAAGCTTCACTTTTCCTCTATAAAGATCATAAAATGGTTCGTTAGAAGCCGAAGACAGTGTTTTAATGGCGCACAAGTTTATTCTCAAATTGCAAGAAGCATGATTTAGACCAGAGCAGAAAACCGTGTGCAGTTAAGAAATCCACATCAGAGGATGCATTTGACAGTAATGGAGACAATGCAGGGGGCAACGTATGAGAGATTTTCTTGAGATGAACAACATTTAGCTATGTAGACAACTTGGCCAGATTTGGATTCATTTCCTTTGAACAGAGTCGACTGAGTATGGGCAAGATTGAGGTGTATAATAAGCAAGAAGGAATCTTTCCCCTATGTTATGCAATTGCTTACCTTGCGGCATAGAGTTCAGGTGATGGACAGAAGGTTCAGAGGGACCTGAGGATATTCTTTTTTATCCACGTGGGGCGGGGGAGGAGTCTGGAACTCATTGCCTGTAAATGTGGTAGAGGCAGAAACGTTAGTGAAATCTAAGATAGATTTACATGTGTACTTATAATGCGAAGGAGTTAAGGACGAACCCAAGTGCTGGGAAATGAGATTAAAATATTTTGGAGCTTGTTTTTGACAGAAACAGAATTGGTGGGCCGAAGGTTCTTTCTCTGTGCTGAAGACTTCTTAAATCCGTGATTCTGTGAATTAGTTCTGGACCTTTGTATCTAAGTACACGTGATAATAACATGAAATGACTTTTCGTCCCCTTTCAGTATTTACACTTCTACAACTACTCAAAGGGCTATTGCTGTCATGCTAATATATATGTTGTCTTTCAGTTATATTCTCGTAAGGTATAGTATTCTCATGTGCGCTGATGAATGAAAGCTGAGACGGTATTTATATTGGACAAACGTACAGTTATGTGCACTATAAAATAGGTTGAGAATTAGACAAAGTAACGCGTGGACAGACATAAATGGAGTGACAGGAAGAGAAAGCACAAATGCAACTGTTTGCAAAATATTTCTCGGAATGTTCAATATAGAAAGGGAAACTGAACCTGGCAGTACCAGGTGCAATAAGATATTTTGAAACATTTATGTGCTGTACATTCTTGCTAAAAGATTACACTTGATCGATTAATTTTGTAAGAAATTATGTTTCAGCACAATAAGTATTTCTCATGAGAACATTTAAAACGCTCTTTCCTGTACCTTTTCACTATGTTGTCCTGAGTGATGAAGGGAATGTGCATTAAATGTGTAATTTTTTCACAGATCACTTTCAGTTAAGGCTGTCAGATGGTGGAAGTCCTTGTGCTGGTCGAATGGAGATTTACTACAATGGAATATGGGGCTCAGTTTGTGATGATTCATGGGATGTGGTAGACGCTGACGTCGTTTGTAAACAACTGGGTTGTGGAAAAGCACTGGATATGACACCCCCTTCCTCCTCTGGACCGGGCTCAGGCCACATTTGGTGGAAGGACGTGAAGTGTTTTGGAAACGAATCATTTCTCTGGGAATGTCCTTCAGTCCCATTGGGTCACCAAGACGACTGTTCTCATAAAGAGGATGTGAGAATTATGTGCTCGGGTGAGGCCATTCTTCAATGCTTTTACTTTGCTCGAATGTTGTAGGTGAGACGTCATGCTGACATATGTTCACTGAATTCGAAGGAATGTAGAGCAGCGGCAGTAATTTAAAGAAACGATCTCTGACACTTACATGTACACAAAAAGTGAAAGAACAATTCGTTTCTCTAATCTAACTTGCTTTTCTGTCAGTTTTTTTCACCTTCTATTGATACAAGACGCGTTTGTCATGAAAAGTGTCATTTTTGATCTGTTGTCACCACTCCAAGAGGATGCCAATATTGTCCTGATAGTCATAAAAGGTTTATTAAAAATTAATTCCAAATTTATGATCTTTACTTTTGTATCGATCCACCAGAAATATGAGACCTGTTCGTGTGTCTATCGAACTATTTGTGACTCGAAAATGAAGGAGTGACTTTTTTTCTTTATGTTTCCGAGCAGACTTCACTGTATCAGACACAGCTCCTGTACAATTGTGTCAGACCTGTACTGCCTGTTTATTACTGTGCACTTGCGGTTTTCATGATTTTTCAGAACAGTAAAAATATTCCGTAATTTGCTTCCAACTGAGCAGTTTGAAACTTCCCTGGTGATACAAAATTAAAATTGATTGCATATATATCTATATATATATATAATTGAACAGCCATGATATCAGAACCCGTTCCAGTGGATCATCACTTCTGAAAAGTGGACAATTTACTTTTAACACAGGCTTTCTGTTTTCTGTCAGTTTCTGCTTCTCGACCATTTCGGGTTCTCAAACAGTTCGCCAGATTCTAGTAGTGTCTTGGTGAAGTCCTTCTAAACTCCATGCACGATACACATTTGGCTCATTCCTTTTTTCATTGCAATATGTGTCATGAAGAAAACTGAACACAACGATCCGCGGATGCAGCGAATCTAAAACAAAAAGGAAAATTTCTGGAAAATCTCATATGTCAAGCAGCATCCGTCGAGACAAAGAGACAACCTTTCATGTCCAGTGACGCTTCCTCAATTCAGAATACGCGTCACTGGACCTGAAGATTTGTCTGTACTTTCTCTCTTCACAGATTCTGTTGAGTTTCTCCAGCAATTCCCTTTGTTCATATCATGCACCCTGCTCGTTTCGGCAATCACAGGACACACCAGCGATATGAACAATCTAACAATCTGGATATGTGTTATTGTTTGAACAGAACACAAGGAGCTGCGGCTGGTGAATGGAAAGCATCGCTGTGAGGGAAGAGTGGAGGTGTTCTACAATGGGACCTGGGGAACAGTGTGTTCAGACACATTGGATCCACACGTTGCCAAAGTGATTTGTAAACAGCTTCACTGTGGTGCGTTCCAGAATGTTGAATACGACGCTCAATCATTCGGAGCAGGAACGGGAACTATTTGGCTCGATGAGATGGAGTGTCTGTCACACGAGTCGACACTGTGGCAATGTCACACAGATCCGTGGGGTCAACACGACTGTCAACACCGGGAAGATGCTGGTGTAGTTTGTTCAGGTAACATGACAAGCCTTCTCAATGTTCGGGTCATACTCAAACATGAATTCCCAATAGACTGAGCATCTTTCTCCTTCCACCAGAGAGCAAAGTGACAAAGGAGCAGTCCCTCAGTTCAACTTACTGCCATCAACAATTAGGTGCGTCTTCTTTCTCTATGAGCGAATTCTTGGAGATTCTGCTTTGCACTGCATTCAATAATAATCAGTTCTGTACCACAGATACGCAAGACAGTGTGCACTTGCATGGAGGAAGCAGCAACTGTTCTGGAAGAGTGGAAATCATGTGCGATAAACGCTGGGGAACGTTGTGTGGCAATTCCTGGGATATAACTGATGCTAATGTTGTCTGCAGAGAGCTGGGATGTGGCTTCGCTCTATCAGCCCGAGATGAGGCCGCTCTCTCCCAGGAGAAAGATGTTATCTGGCAGAATGATGTGAAGTGTAAGGGAAGAGAATTCTCTCTGTTGGACTGTCTCTCCGCAGCTCCAGCTAAAAGCAAGTGTAACCACAAGGAAATTGCCAGTGTAATGTGTTCTGGTAAGATTGATGCTGACTGACGTGCGGCATTAATGTTAAAAATCAGGGCAACTATTTGATTTGCTAAGTTACATTGCCCTTTATAATTATTCGTACTTTCTGTTCCACAGGATCCGAGTTGGTGACGGTCTCCCCTTCACCTCCACCTGCGGGTATTTATGACTGATATTATTATTAGTATTTGTGTTCGCGTTACTTTCCTGAAAAGTGACATTGATGCTGTTGACATTTTCACGATTTGGATGCGAGTGTCATTGTTTCCTTAATGATGATTATTTACAATTTTCCATGGCAGACCTTAACTATGCTAAACCCATTTGTACTCCCTCCTTTAAGGACAGGAAAGTCCGTCTATTTCCATGCCAGTTGTCGTCTGTTCATCTTTGGGAGTCTTGTTAATCTGTGAGTTAATCGCATTACTGGTGGTCATGCAAAGAAAATTGCAAATGAAAGGTAAGCATCATATCTACCGACTGAGCTAACACTGCGTCACTTTCACTGTTGCATATGTTCTCGGGGCTGTACGTTTTTATTGCACTTTTCGAGCATTTGACTGAGATGGTCACGATTGTACGGCAGGTCTTGGCTGTTTGTTTTCTTCGAGGGACTTTGCCCAATGAAACGCTAAGTTTTAATAAACACTCAGATAAATGCATCAAATCTGTAAATAGCAGTTAAAAGAATATTCTAACTGTGTGAAGTATGCATCAAGTCGCTCAATATATTTGGAGAGAAACTGAATTAACGTATAATGTGGAGTTGCTACAGTCATTATCATTGGGAAAGAAATATAATGACTGCACTTTCTTATCTTTCAGTTAACATATACATGACATTCCAGAGCAGGTCAATGACGGCAGCAATATGTCTCCATTTCATTGAGTTATTTGCAGACTGCCTCTAAATATTTCTTCATTAGTTACTATTATTTATGGTTCTTCAGTGTCTGGGTGCTGCTACCACAACCCAAGATCATTGAGAGGATTAAGGGTCCTTTTAAGGGAACTTCCAGTTAGGCAACAATTGGCTTCCCTTGACTGAGCAAATGATACTTCTGTACTTTGCACAATAATTTAAAAGCGTTTGCTTGGGGACCATTTTCCACGAGTTGGCAATGACAATCAACACTAATAACAATCATTTTCTATCCTTTCACATGCTCTTAATTTTCCTTTACATATAGCCATAAAAACTAGGCACTTAGTCTATCACGATCAAAGTCATCAAGGTGCACCTTATTTCATTCGTCTCACGTTTTGGTTTTTAACTAATTGTCATAATTCTGCAATTGTTTAATGAAAGTAGTCCAATTCTAACAACATTATTATCAACCTTGTTTGTTAGCACCACGGTATGTTGAACATTAATTTGTAATCTCCTCAATGGTATCAAGTTTTTTAAAAAAAATATAGGTTATTAGCATTTTCGTTTTTTCATTGCATGAAAGAGTTTCATTTTCTGCACTCAACATTTTCACTCACATTTACGAGCTGAGAATTTTCTTGAATAGATGTTTGAATCAGCAAAATTAGAACAAAATACCCAAATTTATACCAACAAGAACGTTTGGCTCTTTCTGTTTAACATACTAGGTTCGGGAACTGATGTGACATGGAAATTAATCATGGCCTGTTCACTTGTTTTTCCAATATGTTCTCCCTTCAGCGATCAGTTAATGTTGTGTGAAGATTCTAATCTACAGCATTGTGTGAACTCGTTCTTCTCTCCCCTGGTTCTTCAGATATAAACACCTTGTTTCTGCGAGTGTTCAGCTACAAATGCTGACCAGTCTATTGTTTATTCTACAGAACTTTACCTTGGTGGCAGAGGCTCACGCCTTGGTTTGTACCAAGGAATTTATGAAGAAATTGAGAATATTCCCCCTGGCAAGAGGACGGATCACAAACATGGACCAGGTATATATTTCCTATTTTATCGTGAATCATGACTGGATAAGTGTAGCTTCCATTTAATTTGCAGTCTTCCGTGATCAATGACTGAATGAACATGATTATTAGTTAAAACACAGTCGTCGTGTGTGGGAAGCTATCTCATTAACTGTGTCTCTGTCCGCTTTTCGTGAGATGAAGAATTTCAATATGATAATTCCCACTGGCCTACATTCCTGATAGATTATTTCTGGCATGCATTTGAAAATGCAAACAGAACTATCAATTTCACTTCTACCCTGGTTCCACCCTGACCCCTTCAGATGGCTGGACAACTAATCAATTCGTCATTGATTTTAAAATAATATAACTTTTGCAGTAAGTATGGATTAGACAGCACCAAAGAGCGGAAGCAAAATTGAGGAATCAATGTATAAACAAATATGATGAATCACAGAAGATGAGTGGTGCTGAAAGTGTGCATATGACTCTGAAACTTTGCAGGTGTTCAGATACAGTGTAAATGAATGGAAAGAAAATGTCTGGTAGATGATAAATGTGAAATTATCCATTTTGGTTGGAATAAAATTAGAAATGACTATTATTTGAACGGACATGGCCTGAAAAGTACAGATAGCAGATTTAGGACTAAATTGAGGAGGAACATTTTCACCCACAGGATTGAGAATTTATGGAATTCCCTGCCTCATCAGATGTTTTTAGAACTGGGGTGAATAATGTTTTGAACGTTAAAATCGTGAGTAAGTCGAACTGAAGCCACGAAAAGATCAGTCACGATCTTATTGAACGGCGGAACTGGCTGCAACAGTCAGATGGAGTACTCCTGCTCTTAGATCTTATATCATATTCCTTCCCGCAGTGGGTTCACTTGAAATTATTCCAGATATTTCTACAGGCACGATTAAAGAACAATACTTTCTGTTGTCACCCTGCAATTAATAACATAAAACCTTCATCTACAGTCCATAAGTCTACGACATACAGGATCAGGATTAGATCATTTGGCTCATCGAGTCTATTCTGTCATTCAATAAGGGCTGATGTGCTTCTCAACCACTTTGCGTTGCCTTCTCCTTGGATGTTTTTATCCCCTTATTAATCAATAACCTTTGTATTTCTGTTTTAAATACACACTGATTGGCCTCAATAGCCATCTGTGTTCCATAGATTCGCAAGCCTCTGGTTGAAGAATATTTGCCTCATTCTAAATCTTATTGATCCTGGCTTCTCTTGGAAATCGAGTTTGAAAATAACTCTCCATTTTTATTTTTAGTAATTTATGCTTCCATTGACTCACTCAATCGCATTGAATACTACACCAGTCACAACTTGACTGACTATAATCCCGGATCTGAAAATCTTGAGGTGAAATCTAACAGCATTCCAGGTGTGTATAGCATCACTTTCTGTCAATTAATTTTCGTCCCACACCCTCTAAGCTGTCCAAAACTTAACGATTGCAACCCTCACAAGGTAGTGTGACCACTGGAATATTGGTTAAAGAGAAAATCGCTGTTTTGATACCACATGATCATGGACATGATCTGTCCGGCTGTCTTGTTGCTTACAGAGATTGTAGAGCCTATGGCCTCTACTTGTAATGTGCAAAGAGACGTGCGTTCGATGTCGTTGCTTTCAGGAACTGCACTCACACCCATTCCCGAAGAAGAATGCGTCTCCTTAAGCTGAACATTACAAAAACAACCAGGTTATCATTCTAATCGCATTTTTCCAGCACACCTTGGCCCACAGCCTTGTATGTCTTGACATTGTAAGTGCATCACTGAATACTTTTTTGAGCGGGTTTTGTCTCTATCACCCTTCCTGGCAGAGAGTCGAAGATTTCCTCTTTACTTCTCCCATCACTTCTCTGAAATGTATGATCCCTGATCTTTGATCTCTCCACCAAAGAGAAATGTTCCTCCTGTCTTCCCCAACTACTGTCGTCATCATTTCATGACTCATCGCAGGCATGCCAGCGACTCTGCATGCTCAGCTCCAAGTCAATCAATTGCAAAACAGATACAGCGATAGGTCTCTCAGCCCTTCGTAACTCTTCCTCCTTTCAATGAGATAATTCCAAAGTATGATGTGGCCTAAATCCAGCTCCCTACCTTTGAAGCATGTCCATAAATACCTTTGATCAACAATAATCTCGGCCACATTTAAAATTAAGAATTGATCAGACATCAGCTAATTTTTGGGAAATATATTTCCAAACCCTGTACAGCTTTATCCTTTCTTGACATCTTCCCTGAACGGTCTGGCATTAATTCTGTGTATAACACCTCGAGCTAAAATAGTCTAATCAGTTGAAGTAGTTTACTTTATGTTCCCTGTCTTATGCGGGTTATTATCTTGAATAATTCAATCAGATAATCTTTCACCTTCTCATTTCCACAGAAAACAATCCCAATTTGCACCAACTCTGCTCATTCCGTAACTTCAGAATTATGACCTAACTCTTCTGGTCTCAGTTTCCCGCACTTGCCTTATCTGAGACATTCGTCTCGTTTTCTAGTTATCGTTGTTGTGTATTTCAATTTGTATCAGTGATGCTCATCTTTCTCTCCAGGTCGAATTCGTGGTGAGTATGACGATGTTGAGACTGAAGATGCAGAATGTCATGATGGAAAGTTACAATTGGACAGTGATCCTGATGAACCACTCACACTTACAGATGATGACAGTGGTCTTTGTTCACTCGGTCAGTTGAATATCTTTAACCACCTTTCTGTGCATTCACACTGCCATAATTCCTTTCCATTCCATGATAATATTATATTTACTGAAAATCCAAGAACAACGTCCAAACCTGTGCCTCATTTCCACAGCTTGTCACTGAGAAAGCAATGTATTATTGGAGAACGATTTTTATTTCAATAGCATGAAGAACCGTCTTTAAAATTGAATTCGATGGTATTCATCATACACTGCGTTTTGTCAGTTCTTCGAATAGTTGATGTTCACCTAATTTTGGAATTATAAATCTACAAAATTGCTGTTTCAATGCGTCATCAACTGGCTGTATGGAGAATATGAAAGATGGGGTTTTACATGCTCAACAGTTTGAACGGTTTAGTTCTTGTAGCTCACATGGAATACAGAGCCTAGGACCTTTACTTGTAATGTGCAAAGAGACGTGCGTTTGATGTGGTTGTTTTCAGGAACTGCACTCACACCCATTCCCGAAGAAGAATCCGTCTCCTTAAGCTGAACATTAAAAATGCCAATAACTCACGGTTGCCTTTGAAACCCAGACTATCTGATCAGCTGCATTACCATTTTAGTGTTTTCGAATGGCATTTTGGAAAAGAAAAACTGCTCCAATGGTCCTTGTAACCCAGTTATCCGCTTCCATTATTCTTCACCTTCTCTCCTTTTTCACAGAGAGTTGTTTAATTACTGTTGTGAGAACTCTCCTGTAACATGTAGCAGTCACAACACTGACAAACAAGCTCCTATGTTTCTTTGAAGAAGGGTCACCGGGCCTGTAACTTTAACTTTGATGTGTTCCAAACATGTGTCCAGACATGCTGGGTTTTTTCAAAGAATTCCCGCTGTTTGTTTCTGATCACGAATGGCCAAATGAGCTTCCCTGCACTGCATGATTCGATAGAACTATGATACAGCCGTTGCCATGTTACCTCTGTTGTCCAATCAGAAAATACATCTGACTTCCCCTGATAACTCGCATATCGGTGGCGCCTTCACTGTTGACATACACTGGATGTGCGATCCAAAATTTTACAACGTACGCATCAAACCCACAATTGCGACGTTTCCCTCTGAGTTCCAATGTTTCTGATGCAGAGGAAAGAATGGGATGCCTTGGCTTTCAGCAAAATTCTGAAATATCTTGAGCACTATGTAATGTTGAAAATCATCATGGGAAACTTGACATTTATTTTTGAGTTAAACATTGAATACTTTCGTGAGGATTGTTTAAATTAATGAAGAAAGCAACTTTTATTGTTTCACAGAGATCTATTAAATTGTTTTAGGAGTGCGAAAGAAACCATAGATATTGTTTATCTTGCAATTTCAATCAACATCTCACTTGCAAAATTGTGCATGGCCAATGATATACTTTTGAACATTTCATAACTACTATCATTTAGGATATTGCCCAGCCAATATTCTCACAAACCAGAGGCGATGATCATTTACAATATTTTCAGTGAGCTTGTTGATTGTAGAATAAATATTGGCCCAGTGATCACTTGCTGCACATAACTCTGCTAATCTTCAGAGTAATTTCCAGGCTGTCGTTTGCATCAGCTAAATACACAGATAGATAAACATGTCAATGTGACTTCCAAATAAGACCCGTCATCAGTCTGACATTGCAGAGGCAGAATTAGTCTTGTCCCTACTCCATGGAGTGAGAGTTGCAGCTAGGGATTGGTAGATTCATGTGCTGTGAATAGAGCCAGAGGCGGCTTGAACGCGTGGACTCAAATTATTTTCTTTATCATTTCAGGTAGATTTTAGAAGCGATTTCAACATGGGACGTCCTAATATTGCGAGAAGTCACCGACTATCGTTTTGAATCTCGAAAATACTTTTCTCACTTTAAGCTGCAACTGGTTGTAATTCAGCAGCATGTACTTTCGCATTGGAATGTATATATTTGCATATATATACATTTGAAATATATCTGAAAAATTGCATGTTGTGTGTTTTAATGCGTTAAAAGTGGGTATAAACAGAGTGCATCGAAGTTATTTTTTATGTGTGCATACATTACGTAATTCATTTCTCAGTGTGAATGTTTGAAATCACAATAGTGGACGATGGTCCTGTGGCCTGTCAATGAGGTATTGAGGAAATTCCATGTGAAATTGCTTTGCTTTCTCATACCGAATGAAGGAGGCTTTTAAACTTGTCAGGCCAAAGAATTCTATGAAGTGCTGTTTTGCTGTTTATTGAATGAAATGTTCTGTCCATGAACTGGGAATATTTCTGAAAGTGATGTGCAAAATGTAGGACACAATTCATCAATAAAAATGCAGTGATTGCACGTTTGTTTTGGGTTTCTGAGTCCGTTTGTTGACGTCAGTGCCAAGTGTATGTGTGTGAGTGTCAGTGAGTAAGTGAGAGTGGTTGTAATTAGCTGTGCTTGTGCAACTGCACCTCTGAATATGAGAATATTTTTGCTACGGCCAGTAAGTTGGAAAGCTGATTGCAGGAGGGAAGTACACAGAAAATGAAAGGGAACTTGGAAAGTTAACATTCAGAAGGATCGTGGCTTACAATCTGCTTTTCTGTAAAGGTAGCAACGCAGGTGGGTAAGGTAAGCAAGGAGGCACATGACAAGGTTTCCTGCATTAGTCGGAAAATACGTGGTATAATTTTTATGCAGTCAGGTTGTGTGTTGTCGAACTTTAATTCGGCCACATTTGGAAGATGACACACAGTTCTGGCTGCCACTCCACCGAAATGACATGGAGGCGTTGTTGAAGCTACCACTGTAAGAACAGCGTGCAGGTGTGGGACACTGCAAAGGGTGTGCTGCATGCTCTATTTGGAGGGGCATGTTTGCTGTGGATCGCCAAAGTTGCGAAGGGGACAAAGTTGTGGAAGCAAAATTTTGGCGCGGAGTGGGGGTGGGGGCGAGGTGTTAATTTTGAACGGGCAGAAAGGAGGAAACTTCGGAAGGCTATGAATTGAGGCACGGCATGTGTGAGAGTGAGAAATGTGTAGGGTAATATTTTAAGGCATAAACAAGCAGGGAGTGGTGGGTGAGAAAGACAGAACTGAAATGTAGAGACATAGATAAAAAAAAGAGAACACATCCAGAGACGATATCTGTGACTGTGTCTCTGTGCAGTAGAGTCTCTTTATTATAGATGTTGAATCTGTTGAAATAGGGTTAAACCATTCCACACTTTCTCTCAGTCATCCCGTTTGTTCAAAGTGATATAACACTGATGGCCATGTTGAAGCGAGTTTCCATATGTGTGTCTTTGCATTTTGTTGTGTTTGTACCAGTGTATCTGCACCTGCCTGCAATGAGATACACTTTATCCGGGAGGGAAGTTTGAATGAAACAATAAACTAAAAAATGCGAGAGTAAAAGGCTTGGAAGTTCTCTCTCTTCCTCTCTCTACCCCCTCCGCCAACCCCGTCCTCTTCTTGCATTCCAAGTGAGACAATGCCAACCCATACCAGTCCATAAGTGGCAGGTATTTTTTCTTGGATAAAGCAGTCAAGCCTGTGAATTTCCCAGGTTGCAATGATACTTTATTCTTCAAGGAGAAAGTGAGGACTGCAGATGCTGCAGATCAGAGCTGAAAATGTGTTGCAGGAAAAGCGCAGCAGGTCAGGCAGCATCCGAGGAGCAGGAGAATCGACGTTTCAGGCATGAGCCCTTCTTGAGGAATCATTCTTGGATGCTGCCTGACCTGCTGCGCTTTTCCAGCAACACACTTTCTTCTTCAAACCTGTGCTTGTAGGAATTTTGTTCAATCGACCTTGCCCCTGTGATATGAGCAGAAGGAGATGAACAGACCCAGTGTTGGCCTGACCCCTTCAGATATTAAATTCTACCATCACTTAGAATCTGAGTCAATAAATTACATAGATATGTAAATTGCACAAAGTGCAAGAATATTCATCATTTCTCCTCATAAAAACAATTCACTGGAAGGTGCCCGAATACAGTTGGCAGCAAATGTTCGATTTAAGGTGTACAATGTCAGGAAACAGCCCAAAATAAATCAATTCGACATTGCAGAGGAAATTCATCGGTTTCTCAACATAAACATCTTTCACGCTGAGGGAACCTGAAGTACAATTGCAATCATCTCACTTGTGTGTGCATGTCTGTGTGCCTGCATCTGTGCGAAGCGTATGTGCGTCAGTGTGTACCGGTGTGCGTGTCAATATAGATGGTTGTCTTTCTGTATCTGTATGCTGCTTTGAGTTGGCCGCTCTCTTTCTCTCTCTCTGATGGTACGCTTGATGGCTTTCACGCTGCAGCTTCTCCTATGCAGTGGCGTTGGCAGTCCAGCAGAGGGTGGCGTTATATCAGTTTTAACACAAGCTAGTAATTGGGACAGAGACATTTCTCTTCTCTCTTTCTCTCTCTGCCTTCTTCTTCTCTCCTCCTCACTCCTCCATCTCTCTCTCTCCCTCTCGCTGTCCCACTCTCACCTCGTTCTTCCTTCATCTGTCCCCTGCTCCATATCTCTCTACATGTCTCCCGTTCTCCACACCCTCTCCCCTACGCTTTATCCCTTCTTCTCCTCCTTCTGATCCCTCACTGTCTCTCACTCTTTCCCTTTGTCGTGTTCCTGTCTGCCCTGTCCATCTTCCTCTCTCCCTAAGTAACTCGGAAAATATTATAGGTAGCAATGAATTACCAGGAGGAGGTCACCTCGTGTGATCAAGGCACAGGCTATGATACCAAAGCACTTCTGTTGGCCTGGACTGCACAACGATGTGTACACTTTGCCATACATTTAAAAGGTGCATAGTAGGGTGAGCCACAGGCAGTAATCAAACCAGTGCATTTGCTGCCAATTGCCGAGTATTCCAAAAACACGTCACGTGGGTTATGATTGATTGTGTATGTCCTCTCCGTAAAACCAGAAGTGGGAACCATTGCTTGCTCACTCTAATGGATGTGGCTACCAGATTTCCGGAGGTATTTCCATATTGGTGTGTTAAGGCAAAAAGGGTGGTGGAGGAGTTGGTACCTTTGTTTACCCAGTATGGGTAAACCAGAGAGATTCAGTCAGAACAAGTCTCAAATTTTTCTCCGCGGTATTTAAGGAAGTCATGTATACATTCTGCATGCAGCACTTAAAATTAAATGCATACCATCCTGAATCCAAGGGAGCCTTGGAAAGGTGGCATCATACCCCGTAGATTATGTTTAAGAGCGTACTGTCAGGGTTACCCAAATGCTTGGGATAAAGGTATCCCATTCAGATTGTTTCGATTAGAAATGCAGAAAGCCTCCCCCGCTTTCTCTGGCAGCTCATTCCAAACACGAATCATGTGAAAAAGCTACACTCAGTTCCCTTGTAAATCTGTCCCCTCTCACCTTGAACTTATGCCCTGTGTGTTTGGTTTCCCCCACCCTGGTGAATGAAAAGCCTTGGATACTCACGTTATGTATGTCAATCGTGATTTTGTAAAGCTTTACAATGTCATCCATCAGTCACCTACAATCCGGGGAGAAATCAGTCCCAGCCTATCCAACCATTCCTGGCAACACAAACCATCCAGTTTAGATTACAGCATTGTAAATCTTTTCTGCTTTCTTTTCCAATTTAATAACATCCTTCCTTAAGCAGGGCTAGCAGAATTGAGCGTGGTACATCAAAAGTGGCCTCACGAGATGGTGTGTCCTCACCAGATACATACCAGGAATGCCAACGACAGCCAGAATGGGGTAGTAGACACCCTGAATTATCCAAAACACGTCCTGTCTCGACATCTGTCATGCTGTCCCTAGTTACGTCCATGAGAAGGCAAGGCGTGCGACTTGGAGGGGACTTGAAGGATAAGGAGCAGCATATGGGGGAACACCAATCCCTGCAGGTTTCCCTCCGAGCCCCTCACCATCTCGACATAGAAACATATCGGCTTTTTCTTCCTTGTGAATTGGTCAGAATCCTGGAAATTCCTCCCGAAGGGACATTGTGGGTCTACCCTACAGCACATGGACTGCAGCAGTTCAAGAAGGCAGGCTCGACCCCAGCACCTTCTCAAACACGTATGTACACACTTTTGAGCCCAGAAGGGTGCGGAGTTCCCAGAAGGAAAATGACGTGTTGTTCCTCCAGCTTGCACTGAGCTTCGCTAAGTTATAATAGCAAACCTGCGAGAGATTCATTCCGGAGAACAAGGTGGTGATGAGAACATTCTCAAAGAGCCTTTGACCAATCATTTGTGTATCCAAATATTTTCATCTCTCCTTGTCCCACCTCCCTCCATTTTTCACTCATTCATCGGTCCCCATACCTTGTCCAGCATATATATCAATAGCTTCAGAGCCAAAGCCCATTCTGAAGGAGGTCAGTGAACCCGGAACGTTAACTATGCTTGCTCTCCACAGATACTGCCAGACATGTTGAGTATTTTTTAAACAATTTCTGTCTGTTTCCGATGAATGTTTCCGTGCAGGACAATTTGGGAACAGTGACCAAAGTTCAGTATGTTTAAGGTAGGTAGAATAATGATCATACAGGTCCCCTGGTAAATGTTTTAGTACAGGGCAAGGGAAATGATAACGTCATCAGGCAATAACTGGAGAAATTATGTTTAAGTGATTCTTTTCAGGGGCAATCTAATTTTGTCAGGTGGGAATCATTTAAAGGTCAATGATCAGAATTCGGAATCACGTGGAATCATACAGTCGGACATCACGGTAACAGACTTTTTGATCCACTCGTCAAAACTGATCAAGTTTCCCAAAGTAGATCAGTCCCATTTGCCTGCAGTTGGCCCATGCCCCTCTGAACTTTTCCTAGTTATGTAACTGTCCAAATGCCTTTTCAATTTTTTAACTGCACCTGCGTCAACGTCTTCCTGTGAGGCAGAAAGGATAGGACGGCAAGATTCGGAAATTGCAAATGACAAGAGATATCAAAAGTTTAGTCAGAATGAGAAAAGGAAGCAAGTGTTTAGAAAATTGAAATCAAACAAGACCCTTGAGAGGTTTGAAGGAAGCAAAAAAAAAAACATTAACAGATGAATTATCAGTGCTAAAACAGACCATAAAATGTTGTTGGCCAGTAGGATCAGGGCGATGTTATTGTTGCATTAAGAGCAAGTGTTCAGTGTGAACAGACTCAAGGACAAAAGAGTGAATTTATGATGAAAGCGAGAGGAAGGGAGTCAGGTCCTCAGTGAATATCTCGCATCTGTATCCACAACGGAGAATGAGATGGACGATGGGAATTTTAGGGAGGAATATGTTGTATGTCTTTAGCCACAAGAAAGGCTACAGGAGACTGGAGAAGAGCCAACGAGTTCCTTTTGGTTAAAAAGAGCAACGCTGTTAATTCAGGGAATTACATGTAGCTGTGTCTTTCATCCATGGTAGGTAACTGCTTGGAGAAGATTCATAGGCACGGGATTTGCTCACATTTGGTAAAAAAAAACGCATATTAGAGATAGTAGCCACGGGTTTACGTGGGATGCCGTGACTCACAAATTTGACTGAGTTTTGTGAGCAAGTGATGAAGATAATTGGTGAGGGTAGTGAGTGGATGTTGTTGCCGGCAAAGACTTTACTTAAGCATTGAATAATATCCAGTATGTCTTGCAGATAAAACCACATGGGTTTCATGGTTGTGAGTTTGTAAGATAAATCAAAAATTGGCTTGGTTGGAGGAGACCGAAAGTACAACTTTGATAGCTGTTTTCTGACTGGAGATCTGAGAGATATCTCTTTGCAGAACGATCCTTGTTGTGACCTGCATTGTTTGTAAAATTCATTTAGCTGATCTGGTTAGAAAATTTCCAGAAAACATGAAAATTACCGGAGATGTGGGTAGTGAGAAAGTCTGTCAAAGCATACAGCAGGCTATGGAGCATTTGGAAATTTGAGCAGAGAAATAGCAGATGGAGTTGGATCCAAATAAGTGTAATTTGATGGACGTGGGAGCTCAGAAGCAAGAGGAAAACACGTCAATGAAGGTCAAGGATTTTGGTAAAGTATCTGATAAATTCCTCATCGTAGATTGGTTCATAAAAGTAAGTGATATGGAATCCATGCTGATATGGAAAGTTTGGTGTAAAATTGAATTAACCATTGAAAGCACAGGATGACACAGAACCGTGTTTTTCCCTGTCTGCAGGTCATTAACCACATGTATAAAATTTGGATGAAAGTGTAGGTGGTATCATTAGTAAGTTTGCAGACGACACAAAAATTGGCTGATTCTGCACAGTAAGGAAGGGAGTCAAAAGTCACAACAAGTCATAGATCAATTAGGCATTTGGTTAGAGAAACAATGGATAGCGTTTAACCTGGCAAGAGATGGTGATGCATTTTTGGAAATTAAATGCAAGTGGAAACTGCACTGTTAATGGTCGGTCTCTGAATATCATTGATTGACAAAGGGTTCACGTCCATATCTCCCTGAAAGATGCAACACAAGTGGATAAGTTAGTAAAGAAGTTATACAGTTATACTTCTCCAGTCGGGGCAGTAAATGTAAATGTTGGCAAATCGCCCTGAAAATATATCGATCAAGCAAAATTTGGAGGCCCATGCACAGTTTTGAAGGCTGCACTACTGGAAGCAGGTGGAAGCTTTGGAGAGCATGCAGAAGATGTTTCACAGAATGTTGGTGGATTGGAATGTATTAACCACAAGGAGATGTTGGACAAACGTGGATTATTCCGTTTGAGCATCAGAAGCTGAGGGGGAGATTACTGAAGTATTTAAAATTATGAGAGGGAGAGGCAAAGAGAATAATCAGAGTCTCCGTAGGGCGGAAATGTACAATACTGGTGGGCACAATTTTACGTTGAGAGGCAGAAAGGTGGAAGGAAAAGTGAGTTTTTAACCTCAAAGATAGTAGTACCTGGAATGTGTTACCATGGGAGGTGGCATGAACAGTTATGGTATCAACAATGGTGTTTAGACAGTTGAATGAACAGGTAGAGGATAGAGAGAAGCAGACCATATGCATGCAAATGGAATCAGTTCAGAACAGCATCATGGTGGACACAAGCATATTGGGCAGAAAGATCAGCTCCTTTGGAGCTCTGTTCTATGTTCTATGGTGTGATCATATAATTCTGTGACATCAGTGCTCAACGTCTTTCTCTGTCTAATTCCCATTGCTTTATCCCTGCTCCGACTCAGTGCAACTTTATATCTTCTGCATTTCTCTGTGGTAATGATTTCTAAGTCTTGCACATGCTTCATATCTCCTCCTGCCTGCCTGAGAGATGTGGACAGAGTAGATTGGGAGAAAGCATTCCCGAAAAAAAATGGGACAAGCAGGTGACGATAATAGTTTAGAGATCTGCAAAAGCAGCGAAGATGGACGTCACGATATGGAAGGCACTGCCTGGAAACTTGGGGAATGCAGATTGAAACTTGCCACAGCATTAGATGAAAATGGAAGCAAATATTTGCAAGATTATCCGATTAAGACAGGACACGGGCATTAGGTAATCATGAGTGTTTGAAAAGCCAGTACAGACACCATTGAGGAGAAAGTGAGGTCTGCAGATGCTGGAGGTCAGAGATGGAAATGTGTTGCTGGAAAAACGCAGCAGGTCAGGCAGCATCTAGGGAACAGGAGAATCGCTTAGAAGGGCTTATGCCCGAAACGTCGATTCTCCTGTTCCCTAGATGCTGCCTGACCTGCTGCGTTTTTCCAGCAACACATTTCCATCACAGACACCATTGGCCGAACAAACTCATCCCAGTCTGTTAGGCTATTGCAACTCAGTGATTCTGTGACAGACAGACTGTCTCCAAACGTGTAGCCTCAGTCTTGGATCCTAATTCACGTTTGTTCGCACTGATTGAATCTCAAACTGATCGTTTCTGTCACGCTGAATCATTCTGTTAGACGTTTGTTTACCAGTAACTAGAATACAGAAATTTTGTGCGACCGTTCAGGATTTAAGGTATTAACATATTTATAGATTCCCAGTTGACATGAGCCTGGAGCTGAGATGTGCTCTTCCATGATGACGCCCCCATTGAGATTCTGTTGAGTGTATATTCTAATTCCGAATTTACTGCTTTTTTCCATCTGATATTTTTTATTTTAAAGGAGAAACAGGCGACAACATTAGAGCACAGAATTTACCACGGTACCAGGTGTTTCCTGTTGATTGAACAGACAGGCAAGACGCGCAGTGACGGTTCTGATGTTCTGCAGAATGAGAAGCTGCCTTTTCATACACTGAACCTTACATAAATCCTGCCAAATTCCAAATTATGATCTGCTGTAAAATATGCTTCTGCGTGTTTTTTAACAACATGCTACGGCTCTTCGATGCAATCAATTCATTGGTAATGTCCAGCATTTATGATATCAAAATGCGTGTTCATGCATTTTGCCTCTGTCTGAAAGATCAGATTTCTTCAGATGATTGGCAATTTGCCCTGTATCGTAACACAACCCATATATGATGTGAAATTCTGCAGCACATCTGCGAGACATGGTTCAGGCGCTGTCTTGTAGATGACTAGATCAAAACAGCACAGGATAAAATGGAAATTGTTGATAATGTGAATGAATGTAGTTATAACGCTAAACTGTACCCAGTTTCTTCACCATGGCCACACGATCAAAGTTCTGATGGTGTTGGCAATCTGAATTAATAACACAGAAGAAATGCAGAAACTTGGGACAAATATGATTTTAATGTTTCGAGTCCATTGACTGTTATTCAGACCTGAAGAGGGCTGGATAATGCTGATTTATGTGCAATTTATCTAAGATGCTCAAGGGAAAGAGATGTGGAGAGCGAGCAGAGAATAAGACAGAGACAGGCCTTATAGTAGTCAAGGAGCGATGTGGATTCTAAATCGGTGTTGATGATAAGTGTGACGATCAGGACGTCACTGATCAGAGCACCTACAGTTTCATCCAAAACACTTATGTATATTACAAACAACTGAGTTACAGCACTGATGCTGTTGTAACAACATTGATCACAGACTTTCAGGGAGAGAAAATAACACACACACTTCCACAACTTCATTTTGTATTCTGTGATTATCCAATTTTGTTTCAGGTATTTTGTGATCTACACTTCCATAAGGAGTGGTCACCTGCAAAAGGATAATTTGACATGATGACCTTTATATCAATGTCTCTGCACTATTTATGTCCCGAGGTAGTGCGGGAAATGGGCCACATGTGTTCCTATGTTAACCAAAGGACAAATCCAACTAGGCCAAATATTGTCCAAACCGCTTACGTTCAGTCAGCAGCCATGTGTTGGAAGGGGTCACCAAAAGTGTTGTCAAATAGGAACCACACGGTAATAAACTGTGTGCTGACTTCCAGTCTGAGTTCCACCAGGGCAACTGAGCTCTTAATCAAGCATCGATAATGCTGGGAAACTCAACATGTCTCGCTGAATCTTAGGACAGGGAAACATAGTGATGGAGTACTCCCAAATGCCGGACTGGGTGCATCTCCAACAAAAGTCAAGAAGCTTGACAGCATCCGGACCACAGCAGCTCGAGTGACTGTGACCACATGCAGAAAAATCTACTATCATCAGTAACAGCAATGTTCAGTATTTTCACAAGGTACTGAATAAATTCACCAAGGCTCCTCAGACTGCAGTTTACAAACTCACGAGAAATTCTACCCAGAGAATAAGACCAAGCAGATATTTGGTAACGGACCAAGTTCCCATCTGTGCAATTCATTATCTTAATTGAAATCATGTCGCCATTCCTTCCTTGCCGTTCGGTTAAAATCTTGGAAAATACCTCCCTCACGGCATTGTCGGTCTAACTGCAGCATTTCGTGTTCAATGTTTAAAGAACCCAGTTCATGACGGATTTCTCAAGGGGAAATAGCGATGGGTAATAAATGCTGGCAGAGACAGCGCTGCCCCTATCCAGTGATAGAATTTTAAACAGAACTGTGAAGTTGATTACAGGGAAATGGTCTGAGGTTCAGATCATGATCTGCATTTCCTTCCACAATTGAAGACACCAGAATATCTGAAATATCCCTCTTTCTGCTCCACATGCCCCAAAGTGCAATGAAAGAGTTGTCTGAACAGCAGATTGTCCTGAAACTATCGCTGATCTTCTTGTGCATTGTTCCACCCATTTCAATGAAACTGTTGGTAGAATGAAATGACGCTAGATATCGATTTACATAAACAAATGGTTTCAAAATTTCAAATTCTACGTTTTATATCCATGAAGTTAGAAGTCTTACATCACCAAATTAAACTCTGAAAGGTCCATTCGCAATCACAAGCTTTTGGAGTGCTGCGCTTTCATTAGGTGACTTCATGGTGATCCTCCAGTTGAACACATTACCAATCTTCTCTCTCTCTCTGTATGTCCCTCTCTCTTTCTCTCTCTCTCTGTCTCTGTCTATATCGCCATCTCTCTCTCTCATACGAATGCAGACCGATAAATTTGTGTTCTCATTGGAAAAAAGAAGGCTAAGGGGGGATTTGACAGAGACATACAAGATGATCAGAGGATAAGACAGGGCAGGCAGTGAAATACGTTTCCTAGGATGATTTCGTCAGCTTGTAGGAGAAGGCATAACTACAAATTGAGGGGTGATAGATTTAAGACAGATGTCAGTGGCAGGTTCTTTCCACAGAGAGAGGTAAGGGCGTGGAATGCCCTACCTGCTAATGAAGTCAACTCAGCCACATTAGGAAGATTTAAACAGTCCATAGATGAGCACATGGATGATTTTGGGATAGTGTAGGGGGACGAACTGAGAATACTTCACAGGTCGGCGCAACATCGAGGGCCGAAGGGCCTGTTCTGCGCTGTATGTTCTAATTTTACCTTCTACATTTAGCTTCCACAGTTTTCACGCTGGTAGGAAACTGATGCATCTTTCTTGAATGTACCCAATGACATCCCAATCTTTTCGAGAATTCCACTCACAATTCCCTGAGTGCCAAAATCTCTGTGCAACCCTATGAAATGGCAAACCTGTATCTCAAGACCATGACCCATTTTTCTCGATACCAGAAGCCAGACGAACATCAAACCTGCATCCTGCATGTCAAGGCCGTGAGAAGTATTTGCGTTTCAATGAGATCCTCACCAATGATTGTGGACACAATGAATACAATGTTTCCTTCCAGGACACATCTGCTATGCTCGATATCAGTCTGGTAGATTTCACTGCAACTATTACAATGCAAAGCCCTGGATCTTAGGCAAGGCGATCAAAACGGCACATAATACTTCAACGGTCTCTGCAATGTTCTGTAGAAGCATTTTTTTTTTAAAAAAAACCTTTATTCTTGGACTGAACCCGTTTTTCAAAGAAGGTCAAATTCGCACTTACCTTTTAGTCTCGGAATTGTTTCCTTGTTTTCAGTTAATGGGGTACCAGGTCATCCGTTTCTCTTTGTTCATTATCACTAACATACCTTTAAATATTTATTTTACTCTCTGGTGTTCTATTCTCTCCTGTTTTCTGTCCAATGTCGTTAACCTTACACTGATCCGAGTTAGACGGCATCTTTCACGCATTTTCTCTTTGACTCAACTTGTCCAGAAGGCCTTGAAGCCTGTTTGTATGGTTCTGATCAGCAAACCTCTCAAAGTCACATTTAATCCCCTCATCCAAAATCGTTGAAGTGCGTTGTAGATAGCTAATGTCCCACCTTCGATTTCCCATACACTCCGTTTATCACCTCCTTCCCACTGAAAATGCACAGCTTTTTCTCTCAGTGAGACAGTTCTCTGTCCTGACCTGTATGTCACATATGATAGCGCAGGCTTCAGTTCTGTACACCAACCTCTTGTGCTAGATTTGATCAAAAGTGTTCAATGAGCCATCGATACCACATGGACAGATTCTCCCATATTCAATATAAAAGTTCCCTCATCAAAATATTGTGAAATTCTCAAACCAAGACATCTCTTCCATAATTAATTTCAATGTTGTCAGTTCCCAGTTGATGCTTGTTATCACATTGTTTATGGTGGACGCTACCATGTCCAGAATATTGCAATTAACCGGACAGCCTGTACATCTCTGTTTCTCCCTTCCTCGAATTTAGAACAGACAGTTCATATTTTCGAGTTCTTCCAGACTTGTTTCTTTTTCAGAATCTGGAAACTTTTGCATTGTGACAAACCAAAACATGTACTAAATCTATTGCCGTCTCAGTTAGTGCCAACAAATGCAGTTTATCAGGCTCCACAAATTCCCAATGAAAGCCTTCAGTCTGAAACGTCGATTCTTCAGCTCCTCGGATGCTGTCTGACCACCTGTGCTATTCCAGCGCCACATTGTTCGACTCTGATCTCCATAATCTAAAGTCCTAACTTTCTCTGATGAAGTGACAAACTTGTTCCATTCTTGTATAACTTAGTCTACTCAGAGAGTCGTAGTGGCGTGGAATGCACTGCCTGAAACTGTAGTAGACCCGCCAACCTTAAGGGCATTTTAATGGTCATTAGACAGACATATGGATGAAAATGGACTCCTGTAGGATAGAATAATTCCACAGGTTGGCTTCGGATTGATTCCACAAGTTGGCGCAACATTGAGGGCCAAAAGGGCCTGTATTGCGCTGTAATGTTCGATATTCTACGTTCTATGCTCTACATGTACAGTCACAGTTGCCCTGATGTCAGGCCCTGCAAGTTTGAAAGATGAGGCATATCAAGAGGAAATTTGATATTTGGCAAACTTGAATAATTTGAATAATTGCTGTATTGCACTGTATCCGTCCCATAAGAGCTGACCATCCAAAGAGGGAAATCAATATGATTTGAAATTTGAGCAGATTTTGCATAGGAAGCGGAAAAGAAAACCATTATTTCCTCTGCAACTTGGTTGGACAAATTCTACCGAATGATACTGATGAGTTATATATTGGAAGGTATAGTGATGGAGACGAGCGAACAAGTTTGCAGAAGAGACATAGAAATTACGAAGTGCAGTAAAAATAAGATAAGGTTTTTGGGGACTTTTTAAAGTTTTTCTAAAAGTTAATTCAATGTTTAACACTTTTAGAATAACGGAAAGCTGATTTTATAAACAAACAAGACCAACATTTGAAGAAAACAACAAGTTGAGCAGCATCTGTGGACACACAAAGCGAGTTAATATTTTGAATCAAATGTGATTATTCTGGATAATGACAGTTTTTAATAGTGTGCACAGAAGGGGGAGGAGAAGAGACTGAAACAGGTGGTCTGTGTGCTCAGAGAATAAGAGAACGGACTGATAGTTATAGTAATAGACAGAATTATGTCTATTACTTCCTAGTCAAAATCTGAAACGTCATTGATTTGTTAAGATGAACTAGTGTTTGGAACCCGGTTTCATTGTACCCATTAATGGTCACATCATTTCTCATTGGTGGAGAAGACAGAGTTTACTTCGTAGTCGGCACACATTAAAATCTATTGGTTGATGGAAAGAAAGACGGGCCCCTGGACAAGTCGTGGTGAAGGAACCAAATGTTACAGAAATCGAGGAGTCACTTGATATGTTAATTGCTGCTCAGTATCTGGGAAACAGTATTCAGCTAAAGTTCCGATTTGATCTGGAACCACCAGCTGGGACGATGTTTGTAAGCCTCGTGAACTTACTTCTTCTGCAGCTGTTGAACTGTGAGTTATAGTCTCTTGAATACATTTTCGCAACCATTTATAGGTCAATGATTGGCAACATATATGTGGCAAAAATATAATGATCAGTCTATGCGAGATAAAATAGTGGCATGATAGGGAATGAAAACTATTTTGTCTTCATTATTTTCTGACTTTTTATGGAACTGTTTCTGAGGCTTCAGAGCTCCCCAACCACAACCCCCATTAACCCCCAATCTTGCATTTATTCGGAGTTTTGTACAGCTCAGAGTTGAAAACCTACTCAGACAATTCGGGTGTGTTTGGAAACAGTGCCCATCGCTGCTTCAACAGTGTGTGTAGTCGGGAAACCTGGTGAACAATATTTACCTAATTTATTCGTCAATATTTGGGAGAGTGTAAAATAGAAACTGAATATTTTTGCATTTCTCGGAGCTTGATGTGCCACTGATTTTAGTTCGTATTTTTTCTCTTTATATTCGAAAACTTTCTCGATACTGATGCATTTATATAGCGCCGTTGACAATGTCAGTGAAACAAAGGAACTCTGGGCCAATTTGGTACATTTTGTTGTTGAGACAGTTCTGCAATTTTGAAAACGTGACAGGCAAGTTACTCCGAGGAAAGTGTAAGAAACATTGCTGTGATAAAGGGCGCAGTTAGCCGTTCGCATCCTCAGTGGAACAAAGGCGCTGTGCGCTAGTTTGTTATATTTTATTGTTCAGACAGTTCTGCGATTTTGGAAACTTGGCAGGCAATTTTTTCCATGAAATCTGTTAGAATTGTCGCTCTAATAAAGGGCACAGTCAACTGGTCATCTTCAAATAACCAAAGCGAAACATTCACGCTGCTTTCTGTCTGCAAATGTTGCCAGATCTGCGAAGTATTTCCAGCAATTTCTCCTTTGTTTCTGATTTCCAACATGCACAGTTCCTTTGTTCGCCAGTTTTGTTATTCACAGAATTTGGTCGAATGATTGGCACTGGCCAGGCCAATATCAAAAGCTCTTCTTCCTGTCCTGGGAAAGTTGTTGAAGAAATTCCGTCAAATTACTGTAAACATTTTTACAGAAAGATGCTTCTTTTCTCTCTCCAAATAAAAACTGCATGTATAAAATACCTTTACATACATAGGTAGTCATTGAAACAGGTCACTACTGTACATACACAACATACACAGTTCCTTTGACCTTCTTTTGTTCACCAGTTTTGTTATTCAGTGAATTCAGTTGAATGGTTGCCACTGGCCAGCGCAATATCAATAGCTCTTCTTCCTGGACCGGGGAAGTTGTTGAAGAATTTCAGTAGAATTACTGTAAACATTTTTACAGAACGATGTCTTCTTTTTTCCTGTCTCCATTTAAAAACTTTGTTCATATAAATACCTTTACATGCATACATAGTCACTGAAACAGGTCACTTCTGTACAGTAGTCAAAAACTGTGGTGCTGGAAAAGCAGATTTGGTAAGGCAGCATACAAGGAACAGGAGGTTCGACGTTTCGAGCATAAAATCTTCATCAGGATAAAGATCTTTTGCTTCAAACGTCGATTCTCCAGCTCTTCGGATTCTGCCCAGCCAGTTGTGCTTTTCCACCACCACCCTTTTAGACTTTGATCTTCAGCATCTACAATCCTAATTCTCTCCTATTTCTGTACAGTCCTGATTGAAGGACAAACAAACACTGGAATTTGACTCTATCCAGCAACACACTAAAGACATGTCTTACTTGGACAAGATTGTATTTATATATACTTGAGACATCGAGGGGTCTGATAACTGAACGGACCCCCATATACCTTCAGCAGTAAGACCTCAGACAGTTGTCTTTCTCCACTGCCTTGGCGGCAGCTGCCTCAACATTTAATGCATTCCTAAACACACAGTCCTGCACCTTGGAATGTGCCAGTGTGCAACTCTCCGTCGGGGTCAAACGCTTGCTCTGGAATACCAAAGAGTTTCGTGCAAACCAAAGAACATCTTTCAGCGAGTTGATGCTCTTCCAGGCGCAGTTGATGTTTGTTTCAGTGTCGGTGTGTATCGTGGGCAACTGATCGGAGAGCAGTGTCCTGAGTCAAAGAGCTGCTTGTGAAAATCCTCGACAGGATTGACAACATCTTTCTCCAGACATCGTTTGCAAAGGGCAATTCCAGAAAGATATGTTTTACGGTCACTTCCCGTGTCCCCTGCCATCCTTCCAAACCCTGCATCCACTTAGAGAGCAGTGTGGGTAGTCGCAAACTGGCCAGGTGTACATGAGGGATCTCGCAGTTTGTGCCGTTCTCACCACAAGCCAAGCGACGTCTTCGTGCTTGTTAGAACGTTCTGGTGATGAAGCATTCTGCCAAATGACTTGGACAGTCTGCTGAGGGAACAACCCGACAGGGTTCACCCTCTTCTTTTCCCACAGAGTGTCGAGGACTCTAAGATACGTGCATCAACTGCTCCTTCAGCACTGAATTTATGCTCAAACCGGTTGAAACGGATTTGAGCAATTACCTTTCTGTGTCGAGGCAAGAGAGCTGCAAATTGAGGCAGGGCTTACAGTAATATCATTTTGTTGGCAGAGTTAGCTCTTCGAAAACTTGAACTCACTTTACACATATCACCTATTCCCTGGTGAGAATTGTACCCATTCTTTGATGACGGTTGTAATCGACTTACTTTTCAACATGATCTGAATAGAAATATGGAGGTAGTTCAGGCGTCTTATCTTGTTTCGATTTTTTGTTTTGCTAACGGTGTTATCACTGAAGGCAAGCCAAGAAGAAAGCAATCCCAATCTTCTCAACAAAATCTGACCAGCTGTAACGGTTGTCTGTTACATTTGGGTGCACCAGACTCTGGGCTAACAGTGAATATGGTGTCAGTAAAACATCAGTCAGCACTATGTCACCATTAATTAAACTCATGCACAAAGGGATTATACTCTCAGATTATACCTATGGTCTGCCTGACCGTTTTGTGATATTATTCGTGGACCGAGGTTACTTTAATGTGGAGGAGCCAGTGTTGGTTTGGGGTGGACAAAGTTAAAAATCACACAACATTATGTTAGAGTCCAACGGGGTTTATTTGGAAGCACTACCCTTCAGAGCGCTCCTCCTTCATCATGTCGTTGTGCTGATAGAGGAGCGGCACTCCACAAGCTAGTGCTTCCAAATAAACTGGCTCGACTGTAATCTGGAGTTGTGATTTTTACATATGTTACTTAATTCACGTTCACCGCATTCAAGATTTTTTCCACTATTTGATGTGGAATTAACATGTTTACCTCAATATTGTTTAACATCACAATTTTCATCACGCAAGCCTTTCAAAAATGAAATATCCAAAATAAATCCTTTTCCAACTTTATTCTTAGTGACAAATGGGAGAGGTGGAAATCATTATTAGGATATTTATTTCACAACACTTTTTCTATTTGTTCAAAACTGTGGGAATGTCTGGTTTGGTCAATGTTACAGAAAATCCAACCAGGTGGCGGTCACCTGATCTCATGGTCCACTGCATCAGTTGAGGCTCGGTACATCATCATATGTGAGGAGAGAATTGCAGATCTTGACCAAATATCAGTGAAGGAACAATGTCGCCATCCCAATCAGGATGGGAATTTGCAGGTGCCGGTGCTTTTAATTATCTGTGCACCTTGCTAGGTTGTGTGGCTGCAGTTTTGTTCGGTTGTGGGAAGGAGTTTAGCTGAGTTGTTGCAGTTAACATTGATGGCGCAACTTTGGTGGCTGAATCTTGGTGGTGAATGCTTTAAGTTCTTCAGCTAATGGAAGGGTTGTAAGTGAAGCCGATTTCTTTGTGCCAAGTGCCTTCCAGCTTTTGAAAGTGTGTTACAGTTTATTGCAGCAATGTAAGTAGCGAATGTCTGTTCAGAGCGCTGGCTTGTGCATTGCTCACAGTTATTACTCTTGAGGAGTCAGAAAGTGAATAATGCTGTAAATCTGGCTCCTCTTCTCGATTTGTTGTGAAAGGATGGACATCCCAGTTCAGATCATTATATGGAGCGGCATGGTGGCTGAGTTGTTTCCAGTCTCCGACGATGTCTGAGTGGAGTTTACACATTGTCCCTGTTTTTGCATTGTCCCTGTGTATCCAGGTGCTCCGGTTTCCTCCCACAGTCCAATGATGTGCAGACCATGCCACGTTGCCCACACTGCGCTCGGTGAATTAATCAGAGGGGAATGGGTCTGGTTGGGTTACTCTTCGGAGTGTTAGCATGGACATGTTGGGCCATTTGGCCTGTTTCCATACTGTAGGGAGTCTAAGTTAAACAAGATTCTGTAAATGCTATGGCGAAGTATGTTAAGAGAGTTCATGTACACGGAGTTGTATTGTTTTGTGGTAAGTTCGGCTTCTCATTCTCTGGAAAATTTACTCCTACTTATCCAGCATCATGAATTATCCAAAGTATTGAAGCCTTCTTTCACATTCTTCTCCCGTTGGCTCTCCGATGTATTTCCATGTATATTAATGAATTAAGTGCTTACGTCGGCATGTTGTGGATCATTTCCATAAAGCAGATCGCAGAGGTTAAATCAATCTCTCGAGATCGAAATGTTGGGTTAGAGTAACTAGTGTGCCTAGATTTTGTTGACGTGCTGTATTTGGTCAATCCGTTTACACCCATATAATGGGTACAGTGACACTGAGAGTGGATTGCATTTTATATCCAGAAGATTAAACTGGTATTATCTCCTTTAAAGTTTAGTTGCTGTCTGTTTTGTCCTAAGCTATATGGCAGAAGATAAAAAAGACATGCATATCAACACTGTTCAAGTCGTTCAGACTTAGTTTCACATTCTATATGTGTGAATACTTTCAACATTATTTTATTAGCTGATATATGAAGAAAGGAGGTTGATTATACATTTATTAACATGAACTTTGTGCAGTATGCAGAACAGCTTCATACCTTAAAGAAACTTGGAAAATTTTGTATAAACACAGGAAATCTGTCAACATTAATGAAGAGTGAAACACAGATAATGTTTCGAGTCTGATATGATCACTCAGAACAGAATGAGAGAAAATAAGGAGTCCCAACAGAGTCGCAACTTTAACACTGTTCCTCTCTCCGCATGTGTTGGGTTTCTCCAGCATTTTCCATATTTGTTTCAGATTTTCCATATGCACCTTTCTCTTCTGCCAGCAGCCTGGTGTCTCAATTGCTTTGGCTTAATTTGTGAAATGGTTTATGTTGTGAGTTTGACGAGCAGAGGCAGAAGTCCTGACGCTGTTGCATATAATTTAATTAAAAGCACTTGAAGGAGACTTGATTGGGGACCGATGCAAAACCATTGAAAGAAAGATTTCTGAGTTTAGTTTTGTGTACTTTCGAGATCAACAGTCTCAGTGGCTCCTAAGATGAGACAATAGATTTGAAAGAGAAGTAATTTTACTCTGGTTCTGCATCACTTGTACACTATTTTGTTTCATCTCGCGCTTTGAATCTTCTCAATTTGTGAAACAGTGGGACAAATTGGATTGCTTAATCTCATATTTGCTAAACTAGAAGTAACAACATTCTTGGATCAGATGACAAAGCACGAGATGGTGAACGGCTCCATCATTATGTTTTGTAGATCTTTGTTGAACAACTAGGGAAGTGCATGAAATATGAAATTGTAAGTTGCATAAACCATTTCAATATTCACCTCCTGCAGAAGTAATGGATAGCAGACTTCTTAATCCATTATTACTCTTTTATAAATTCGATATTAGCCAAGAAGAAATACAAGGATCACTTGCAGGCACCCATGTTCAACTCATTGTTTTCAATTTTACGAAGACATGAATTCTTTATTCTCGACATAATTCTACTACTCGGGTAGACCGTAAAGTCTAATTGATCTTTTTTTAAAAAATGAATGAGTAAAGTCCTTTCAAACGGGAGGTGAATGCATTGTTTAGTTTCTAAATTTAGTAATTAACATGTGTTCAGTTTTAATTCGCGTTCAAAAAGGACAGGTATTCTGCATTGTTGCTGCTGTCAATAATTTTGTTTCTTTATATTCCCTGCCTTGATTGACATTTAATTAAATTACAAAATATCAGACAAATAATGACTATTTATTGAAATCGAAATAAACACTACAGTTAAGAAGTGACGTTCATGTCCCTCATGTCCGGCTGAAGCAGACTGAAAATCAACTTGACTTCTTTCTCAATACAGCGATTCAGTTTGAAGATGCAGTATTCAGTGTTCGAGGAGTAATATACTGGCAGTAGAGAGATAGCGGAAAAGGTTCACAGCATTGATTCTGGAGAAGAGAGGTTTGGCCTGTGAGGAGAGCTTGAGAAGACGAGGACTACGCTCATTGGAATTTAGAAGAATGAGTGGTGACTCCTACAGAAACTTATACAATTATGAAGGGAGTAGATATGATGGCAGCGTGGAGGTTTATTCCACTGACGGGTCAAACTAGAACCTGGGAACGTCGCCTTAAAATAGGGAGAATGAGATTTCAGACTGAGGTGAAGAGTAACTTTTTCACCAATTCTGTTGTGAGCCTGTGGAATTCCCTGCCTAGTGAAGAAGTTGAGGCTTGTTGGATGCATTTAAAACAAAGATACATAGATTATTGAACAGTACAGGAATTATGGGCTGTGGAGGATAGGCGGGAAAGTATAACTGAATCGACGAAAGGATCTCATTGAATGGCGGCGCAGCCTTGATGGGCCAGATGGCCCACTCTTGCTCCGAGTTCTTATGTTCTTTTATCGGTGTGAAAAGTGTAGGACACTAATTGTACCGACTGTCACTTGATTCAACGCTGCATGTTATGTCCTCTGTAGTGTTTCATGTGAGACAGTAAATGTTCTCAAAAGTAGTTCAAAAGGACGACATACGTGTTCAAAACCAGACAAGTTTATTCCATAGTTACATCTGTCTGAAATCGCGACGAAAAGTCTTTCAGTAGATTTAATTTGCATCAGTTCTCCCATCAGTGAGAGAGTTCACAATGGTGTCACTGATCTGATCCGGATTTGTTGTTTTCCAAAACTCTCCAGTTAGTAAGGAACATCAAACGTCTGATGAACGGGCCAACCTGCAAGACATTGTTTTAAATTTTTCCTGTTCATTTTCTGCAACCAAATTACATTAAAAAAACAATAAGGATTTAGCATTACTTTGTAAGGATATCGCATACGAATGATAAAGAGGTGAACGATCAGTCAAGTCGATGAATGCAGGTAATGAGAGAGGTTGTACAGCAGGGATTGAATAAATCAAGTGAGCGACCATGTATTAGCACATGGACAGAAGACCCGTGTTGTCTGATTTCTTGAAAGTTTTATAGAAATTATTCTGAGATTCAAAACAAGTGACGAGTAGACCAGTCAGAGAGTTGGCAGCGTGTCTCTGTGTGTGGAAACAATTCGGTTAACTTTAGAAGAAAACAGACAATAATTGATAATTGCAGTAATTATATTTCCTGCTTTTATCAGCATTGCATGAAATGAAGGATATGAAATTTCCAGATATCATATAGAGTCATAGCACGGAGACAGACCCTTTGCCCCAAAATGTTCCATGTCAACCAAAATGTCAATCCACACAAAACCTATTTCTCTGCACTTGACTCATATCCTTCTCAACTGTCCCTATCCATGTGATTGTCCGAACCTCTTTTACACGTTATTAATGTTCCCACCTCAATCACTTCCACTCGCAGCTAATCCCCTACTAACACAATCCTCTGTGTAAAATAGGATTATTTGGCAAACTAACGATAATTATTGCCCGCATTTGTTGCATTTGTTTAATTTATTTCTACGTGTTAAATTGAATTGTAACACTTTAATTTTCATCCCCCTATTTCAGGCAGACGTGTGGACACTCAGGCCAAGAGTAAAGGTAATTGCACTTTTTTTTCATATAGAGGCAAAACCTGTATTCTGATGATTCCGTTCAAACACTAACTTGTGCTGATGATCTCCCTGCCTTAATGTGCAAGTTGAACAGCTGTGTGTTCATAACTAATGGGGATGCATTATTCCTGAAGGTTTCTTATTTCAGGGGAGCAGAGTGTGAAAACTCAGTTCCTCCGCACACTGCCGTTCTCAGATAGAGAGACAACACATGGAGGTACTGTGAAGATGCACCTACACACGCAGTGCTGCTGTGGAAATTTTCTAAATCATTTCACTCACAATTGAGCAGTGACATCATGCTCACATGACTGGACATCCCACAATAATTCTGGCTGTGGGAGACGGAAATGCTGTTTCAATTTCAGATGTTCGCAGGGCGGATCAGTGTGTTTTTCTCGCGATTCAGAGTGCCCACATCCCATGAATGAGAAATATAAATCTTCTCACGTTGGCTAGTTTAGTGGAGACCCTCGCTCTCTGTGACTCGGCATCTTTTTTACAATGACCATTCGCCCTTCTCCATCCACATTACGTATCCTGAGTTATATTGCGATCGCCTGCATTTTTACCATGCCCTCACTCCCATTCATTGTGAGCCGGGAATGCAGGCGATGATTCGATCTTATACAATTAAGCAGTGTTCACGTTGGTGACCACTTCTATATTTACAGAGACAGTGAGGCTGAGACTTGAGAATGGGGGCAGTCCTTGCGCTGGCCGAGTGGAGATTCACTATAAGGGGCAGTGGGGAACTGTGGATGATTATGAATGGGACATGCAAGATGCTGCTGTTGTGTGTCGGGAGCTGGACTGTGGGACCGCGGTCTCTGCCCCGGGCGAGGCTCACTTTGGACGAGGATCCGGACCCATTGTGACCTTGGATGTTGAGTGCAGCGGGACCGAGCGCGCTCTGAAGGAGTGTCAATCACAGGAATGGGGTCACTACAGCGACTCACACGACAATGATGCTGGTGTCGTCTGTTCAGGTAAAAACCTATTGCCATTTCTGTGTAGGTTTGTCACAAGTCAGTGCTGTGTGGAACCAGAAAGGGATATGATAACACAGCGACAACTATCCAAATATTATTAACATGATACTAACAAAACCCCCAATTTATTCGGTGTTACAATATACTTTGTGAATATTTGAAGAATTCCTGTTACCGTTTCCACTCCGGTAAAGGGGCAGGATAGGTGTCCATTGTGATGTCATTTGAAGCCACATTGAGAGAACTGCGCTGCAGGAATTATCACATTTACAACCCAATGCATACTGAGGTTCGACATTGAGTTGGCTGGCAGAATCACTTTGTGCCATTTATCTCGAGGTTGAAAGTCGCTTTCTGTCAGATTAGATGAGGGTCGTGGTTGTGGGTGAATATGAATGAGATCGACAGGGCAGCAAACTGATTGCAGGAACAATTTATTTCCAGATGTACCAGACCTAAAATTAATCACATTAATGTTTATCAGAAAATAATCTAAGTCGCTGTTGCTAAGAATTGCTCTGATTCTGCGCTTTTTAAAAAAAATCTCAGATCACAGAGCTCCGAGGTTGTTACCACAAAATTCCCAATGCTTTGGAAGACTGGAGGTTCAGTTCGGTGACACCTGGAAAACAATGTGTGGGCTTGAATGGGATTTGAAAACCGCCAATGTTGCCTGTGCACAGCTTCATTGTGGAGTCGCAGTGTCTGTTTCAAGCTCGATGCATTCTGGAGGCAGTGCTGTTCTCACGGCTACTGAGGTGTTTCAATGTACGGGCAATGTGACTCAGCTGGGGAAGTGCCCTCGGTCTTCAACCACGCACCAGGATTGCACTGGACACAACAATGTCACCCTGATATGTTCAGGTGAGTACAAGCTTACCTCAAGAAAAAGACACATTTCCGCTTAATGTGTGTAAGAGTAATGTCGCTGGCATTCCTGACATTGCTTTGACCGTGACAAATCTCAACTAATCCTCAAGATTCTCATGTTCCGTGGCACAAGCGTGACGAGGTAAAATATACACGAAATTATTGAAAATTTAAACATTTTAAAACGTTTGCGTTTGGATTGGGAAAGACATTTCTTCAACTGTCCACAGTCAATACACTTTAGTGTCGACGTTGACTAAACGTCGCTCATGGAGGATAATGTGAATCGTTGGTCGATACAGATACATTGACGTGAACCTCAGACAATTAAAGTTATGACAAGACAATTGTTAATTTTCTGAATCTCCCTGACCCGATTATATTTTATAACAATACGAACAGACTGTATGACATCATTGAAGATCACTCTTGACAACAACTTCTTCAGCAAGAAGTTCCAGCTCACAAACACTCGTTGGTTGATAGATATTATCATGGTAATTTATTCACCGTTCTGTCCCTTACTTGCGACCCTTCTCAATCTCAGAACTTTCACGTTGCTGTAAATTTATCTTGCCTTCGTAACACGTTGTATTTTGCATGGTATGCAACTGTCAACTGTCTGATTCACTACATTCCAATATGTAATACTGTGCACCTTTTGTCCCAAATCGTAACATTATTGCCTGTTACTCTTTCGATGATCAATTGGCAGGTCCCGTAATTTCTTTCGTTTGCTGCTTTGTTCATTAAGTAATATTCTCGTACACCTCTATCAGTTCCAGCTCCATTGCTTCACTGCGATCCATAACCTGTACAATACACATTAGTCGAAAATAGAAGCCTGTTCGCGTATCTCTTCGAGTATGCATCTCCTCAAGAGCCAGGACACACTTTGTCAATTATGTGTTCCACATAATTATAAACAATGTTTTCCTATCTTCCCAAACGCAAAGGAATTATTTCTCTCTTTCTGCCCTAAATTCTTCTATTCTTAAATTTAAGTTTAAGTTGCATTGCTGACTACTCTACCAAGTATTCTGTCAACTTGATGTATCTCAGCATTTGAAGCTCCAGCACTTCTGTCAAAGTGCACTTATTCACAACATGAAGAGGGAAAAGGTGAAAACATCTAAATGCACGTTGTATGTCATTTTCCAAGCTGCCAAAATATACTGCCTCAAACTTCTTTGCTTAAAGTTTCATCTGTCACTTACTTATCTGTTCTGCTCTCTTTGCATGCTCTACTGAAATTGGGAGATGTCATGAATAATGGTTTGAAAACATTGATGCATGGTACCAGGGGCTAATTTTGATGTGTTACTCTGCATCTCAATGCAAATTCGAGGAAGTCCATGTCACATTCTACCAAACGGTACACTTTCACAGGTTATAATTGATTTCATTACTGTATGTTCGATGGGAAAATAAAGGTTAATATTATTGAAACTGCATATTGCAGCCAGCATCTGATGCACTGGTCATGATTTGGTCACCTGGACGCTCAACATCTTACTGTACAAAAAAACTTTTAACGTTATAATTATCTCAATTGCCTCAAACTTGTAAACTCAGTTGTTGCACATGTTTCAGAAATTGCCTTCAAAAATAATTATTTAATACATTCGCCTAGTTAGCTGCACTGTATTGTAACACCCTGATGGAATCGGCTACCTCAGTGGGCTGAATGACTGGTCTTTGATATAAGGTAATGCCATCAGCGTTGTTTCATTACCCCCACAATCTGAAGTTGCCATGATGGTCCTCACCTTCTGAGCCCAACCCTCGGCTGATGAATAGTGAGCATCAGGTTAAATCACCATCAACCACATCTCTCTAACAAGAATGCAGCCACGTATTCATCAGTAAATTGAGTTAAGCATTACTGCATGATTGCAAAAGTCAATCTAACCTGCACGAGCAATCGGGACCAAAAGTACACTGCTGTTATCAAACTTTGGACTGCATCAAGTTAACCTTTACACCCTCGTTTCATAGGTTTTCCAGGACTGAGGTAAATGATCATAATCACTATCTTGGGAATACCCTTTAAATGGGAATAGTGGAAAGAGTTTCATGAAATAATCGTCATTATTTTGAAGACATTGTAACTGTCATGTGTTGTATTGGGCAATGGAGGATGAGATTCGATTTATTTTCTCTTTTGAATCTCGAACAAGTGCGTGGATATTTGCAAACGTTTGTTTGTTTATTTGATCCAAAACAGGAAACAATGGTCCCCGATTGGTTGGTGGGGAGAACAGGTGCTCTGGGCGAGTGGAGGTCCTGCATGGAGAGCAGTGGGGAACGCTGTGCGGTGTTTACTTTGGATTGCAAGAAGCCAATGTGGTCTGTGAGCACCTTTTTTGCGGGACTGTAAAGTCGATCCCGAGAGATGCTCGATTTGGGAGGGGAGCCCGACCAGTGTGGAAGGAAAACTATGAATGCCATGGAAACGAGCGACGATTGTGGAACTGTCCAGTTTCACATGGGGAAAGCTTCAACTGTTCACATGGAAATATGGCCAATGTCATCTGCTCGGGTGTGTCCTTTACAGCAATTGTTCTTTCGCTAAACAGTGTTTCTGTGTACTTAAAGTTTGTAATTATTTTATTTATACCTAAATTGAATGTCATTGTTGAGCCGATGGCCTGTAGGCCTTTTCTGATTAATCTGAGTTCAACTGGTGCACTAGTTCACTTCAGGAAGTCATTACCTTTCAACTATATGGTTAATAATCCGCAGTCGTATGTCAGTCAGTAAAGGTTAGACCGGCAGATGTCCTTCCATAAGGAAAAGTATTAGCCAGATGAGTTGTTAGGAGAATTGATGATCGTTTGACTGTTAGATTTGGAATATTTCACGAACATTTGAACGATTATTATTCTGATACTTAGTCATTCAGGGAACGGAGATGTGACTGGTGAGGCCAGGATTTGTGCTGATGCCTGATTTCATTTTAACTAAGTTGGTTTTACAGGCCTTTAGTTATGATTTTGTCACTCTTTTATGAGCCTGAAGACCTTGTCGGGTCAAATGTCTTTTATGAGCCTGAAGACCTTGCAGATCAAATGTGGAAACCAGATTTGATTTCCTGACAAACATTAGGAGCTGCATGAGTTGTGTTTTCAATATTTCTTCATAGTTTCCCTGTTCACGAGCTGAAACTGGGCTCCAATTCCAGAGCATAAATTTTCCAACATTCCTCCAGAGAATGCATAAAGCATCTGAATTACTCGTGTCAACATTTTTACGACATGACATTATGCCCTCAACTCCTGGCAGGGAGTATCAGAATATGCACAAATGGCGCCGCAGAAATCAGATGTATTCATACCTTCTAATAAAAGATTTTGACGTATCCATAGCGTGGAGACAATTTTCAAAAGAAAATGGAGAATATTGGCAGTTACGTTAGTGAGTGACAGCATCACGTTTTAAAATTTATGTGCTATCCCAAATTTTCATAAGTGTTTTGAATGTCATAATTCTCAAACAGACTTGTTCCTCAATTTCCATTATCTTCTTGACCGTTGTCTCAGTCATGTTGCGGGTCATTTGCTCAGTGCAACATGCTCTGCCGTCAACCATGAGAGTAGTGGTAACATATAAATGGTCAAAGCATACGAGTAGCATCTGCAGACTGACAGTCGGCCTGAATGAATGGGGTCGCTAGCTAAAGACGAGACTTTATTTTCAACGAATGCCAGAATAGCAGCACTTTTATTTCCACGCCCCTCTCAATTTTTTTTCAGAAGAAATGTAATGACATGATGAAAGTATTTGAAAAAGTAAATGGACAAAATATCTTTATGATTGCAAATCATACATTTTCCTGTGATTGTCAGTTCTCGAATATCTGTGTTCATTTCAATCGCTGTTCTCAGTAACTCTTATTTTACAGATGAAAATTGGGCGCTAAGACTAGTGAATGGAGAAAGCCGCTGTGATGGCCGAGTTGAAGTTTACTCTCATGGAAGCTGGGGCGGAGTGCATGACACCGTGTGGGATCAGAATGATGCCAACGTTGTCTGCAGACAGCTGGGATGCGGTTATGCCTTAGAAATATATAATTCTTCAAAGTACGGGGAGAGTGATGGTGATGCGTGGGTACATGTTGTCCAATGTCATGGACATGAATCACAGCTCCAGGACTGCAGGATCTCCAACACATTGAATTCGTCTGACATCGAAGGCAGTAGCGTAGGGGTCCTCTGTTCAGGTAAGTAGACTCTTCCCATTTAAACCGGCTCAGATATATCAAGACAAATATTCATCTGCTGAGTAAATTGAGAATGTACACCACTTGCTTGTCAGTGCCACTGAAACCATTTATTCATCTCTGGGATGAAAGCAGATCTGAGGTGGGCGGCGGTTGCAGATGGATGAATATGAGAAATTGACACCATTTTGTTGTGAGATACAAGCATTACGTGGCAGGTCAGGTGAATTGGCTATGCTAAATTGCACAGAGTGTTATTTGCATTAGTCAGAGGGAAATGGGTTTGGGTGCGTTAAACGTCGGAGGGTCGGTGTGGACTGGTTGGTCCAAAGGGTCACTTTCCACAATGTAGGGAATCTAATCTAATCTAATCTTAAGGGGCGGCAGGCTGGGACAGTGGATAGCACTGCTGCCTCACAGCGCCAGAAACCCGGGTTCAATTCCCGCCTCAGGAAACTGTCTGAGTGGAGTTTGCACATTCTCCCCGTTTCTGCGTGAGTTTCCTCCGGGTGCTCTGGTTTCCTCTCACAGTCCAAAGATATGCAGTATAGGTGAATTAGCCATGTTAAATTGCCTGTAGTGTTAGGTGAAGGGGTAAATGTAGGGGAATGAGTGTGGGTGGGTTGCTCTTCAGAGGGTCGGTGTGGACTTGTTGGGCCGAAGGGCCTGTTTCCACACTCTAAGAAATCTAATCTAATCAGGAATCTAATTACAGTTTCTTAACCCAAAAGTACAGTTGACACACGTTCACAAATTATACTTTTAATGGTAAAGTCCTGGAGATTGTTGCCAAACATTGAGACCTCGGTGTGCAGACTCGAAGTGCATTGAAAATGGAGGCATGGAGAGTCAGTGCAGTGAAGAAGGTGATTGGTACTCTTACATTAATTGATCCGTGCCACTGAATACAAGAGTTCGAAAGTCATGCTGTGGCTGTACATTGGTTGGCCACTTTTGGACTTATGTGTATCATTCTGGCCACCCTTTTAGAAGAACAATGCTGGGAAACTTGAAAGAATTCAGAAAAGATTTGCAGTGATGTTACCAGAGTTGGAAGGATTGACTTTTTCGGAGAAGATAAACAGACTGGGGCGTTTTTCCCTGGATGGTCAGAGGCTGAAGGGAGACCTGACAGAAGTTTATTATATCAGGAGGGGCATGCATAAGGTGAATAGACAAGGCATTGTCCCCAGGATAGTGAAATCCGAATCTGGAGGGCAGAGGTTAAAAGTAAGGCGAAAAGATTTCTAATGGAACTGAGGGACAATGTTTGTCACAAAAGAGGTTGTACGTATGAAATATCTTGACAGTGAGGTGTTGGAGGATAGTAGAGTTACAACATTTAAAAGTCATCTGGATTTGTGAATAAATAGGAAGGGTTTAGAGATATGTGTGCGGAATGTTGTCAAATAGGAGTGGATTAATTTAGAATACGTGATTGACATGGAGGAGTTGGACTGAAGGGTTTGTTTCTGTGCTGGACATCTCTAGGACTCCATTACTTGAAATGACCGCATTTCTTTCAATTAGTAGAGCTTTTTATCTTCTCTGAGAAACTTTTGATCTTGTGCAGCATTGCAGAGACTGAAAGCGCAGTTTGAATTTTGTAGATAATGCACGAGAGATGGATTCCATACAAAACAAATGTCTTGAGATGTTTCACATGCGAAGTCGCCGCACTGGAATTATATAATATTTTGGGAGTCGTTGTGCGTTATGTATCTCGGGATGGTGATGAGACCCTGAAGGAACGCTTTCATGCTCATTGAAATGTCTAGGCAATGGCTTCTTGGTGAATGTGTGTAAAGTAGTCATCTCGAATTACAACCGGGGACATTGCAACAACATTGGAATGCTGTGCGGTAGATATAAGCAACTGTGTGACTTGTGATCAATCAGAAAAGCAGTTTGCAAGCAGTGAGCTCAGGCAAGGTCTCCTCTCGTGTCAGGTCCAGCGCACAAGTTGTCAAAAATTCCATTGTGCAGAATAAATTACAAACAGCTGTTATGCTGTTGACGTGATGGAAGCTTCACTTTTCCTCTATAAAGATCATAAAATGGTTCGTTAGAAGCTGAAGACAGTGTTTTAAGGGCGAACAAGTTTATTCTCAAACTGCAAGAAGCATGATTTAGACCAGAGCAGAAAACTGTGTGCAGTTAAGGAATCCATATCAGAGGATGGATTTGACAGTAATGGAGACAATGCAGTGGGCAACGTCTGAGAGATTTTCTTGAGATGAACAACATTTAGCTATGAAGACAACTTGGCCAGATTTGGATTCATTTCCTTTGAACAGAGTCGACTGAGTATGGGCAGGATTGAGGTGTATAATAAGCAAGAAGGAATCTTTCCCCTATGTTATGCAATTGCTTACCTTGCGGCATAGAGTTAAGGTGATGGACAGAAGGTTCAGAGGGACCTGAGGATATTCTTTTTCATCCACTTGGGGCGGGGGAGTAGTCTGGAACTCACTGCCTGTAAATGTGGTAGAGGCAGAAACGTTAGGGAAATCTAAGATATATTTAGATGTGCACTTGTGATGCGAAGGAGTTAAGGACGAACCCAAGTGCTGGGAAATGAGATTAAAATATTTAGAAGCTTGTTTTTGACAGAAACAAAATTGGTAGGCCGAAGGTTCTTTCTCTGTGCTGAAGACTTCTTAAATCCGTGATTCTGTGAATTAGTTCTGGACCTTTGTATCTAAGTACACGTGATAATAACCTGAAATGACTTTTCGTCCCCTTTCAGTATTTACACTTCTACAACTACTCAAAGTGCTATTGCTGTCATGCTAATATATATGTTGTCTTTCAGTTATATTCTCGTAAGGTATAGTATTCTCATGTGCGCTGATGAATGAAAGCTGAGACGGTATTTATATTGGATAAACGTACAGTTATGTGCACTATAAAATAGGGTGAGCATTAGACAAAGTAACACGTGGACAGACATAAATGGAGTGACAGGAAGAGAAAGCACAAATGCAACTGTTTGCAAAATTTTTCTCGGAATGTTCAATATAGAAAGGGAAACTTAACCTGGCAGTACCAGGTGCAATAAGATATTTTGAAACATTTCTGTGCTGTCCATTCTTGCTAAAAGGTTACACTTGATCGATTAATTTTGCAAGAAATTAAGTTTCAGCACAATAAGTATTTCTCATGAGAACATTTAAAACGCTCTTTCCTGTATCTATACACTATGTTGCCCTGAGTGATGAAGGGAATGTGCATTAAATGTGTAATTCTTTCACAGATCACTTTCAGTTAAGGCTGTCAGATGGTGGAAGCCCTTGTGCTGGTCGAGTGGAGATTTACTACAATGGAATATGGGGCTCAGTTTGTGATGATTCATGGGATGTGGTAGACGCTGAAGTCGTTTGTAAACAACTGGGTTGTGGAAAAGCACTGGATATGACACCCCCTTCCTCCTCTGGACCGGGCTCAGGCCACATTTGGTGGAAGGATGTGAAGTGTTCTGGAAACGAGTCATTTCTCTGGGAATGTCCTTCAGTACCATTGGGTCACCAAGACGACTGTTCTCATAAAGAGGATGTGAGAATTATGTGCTCGGGTGAGGCCATTCTTCAATGCTTTTAATTTGCTCGAATGTTGTAGGTGAGACGTCATGCTGACGTATGTTCACTGAACTCGAAGGAATGTAGAGCAGCGGCAGTAATTTAAAGAAACGATCTCTGACACTTACATGTACACAAAAAGTGAAAGAACAATTCGTTTCTCTAATCTAAGTTGCTTTTCTGTCAGTTTTTTAAATCTTCTATTGATACACGTCGCGTTTGTCATGAAAAGTGTCATTTTTGATCTGTTGTCACGACTCCAAGTGGATGTCAATATTGCCCTGATTGTCATAAAGGGTTTGCTAAAAATGAATTCCAAATTTATGATCTTTACTTTTGTAACGAGCCACCAGAAATATGAGACATGTTCGTGTGTCTATCGAACTATTTGTGGCTCGAAAATGAAGGAGTGATTTTTTTTTCTTTATGTTTCCGAGCAGACTTCACTGTATCAGACATAGCTCCTGTACAATTGTATCAGACCTGTACTGCCTGTTTATTACTGTGCACTTGCGGTTTTCATGATTTTTCAGAACGGTAAAAAGATTCCGTAATTTGCTTCCAACTGAGCAGTTTGAAACTTCCCTGATGATACAAAATTAAAAGTGATTGCATATCTATCTATATATATATATATAATTGAACAGCCATGATATCAGAACCAGTTCCAGTGGATCGTCACTTCTGCAAAGTGGACAATTTACCTTTAACACAGGCTTTCTGTTTTCTGTCAGTTTCTGCTTCTCGACCATTTCGGGTTCTCAAACAGTTCGCCAGATTCTAGTAGTGCCTTGGTCAAGTCCTTCTAAACTCCATGCACGATACACATTTGGCTCACTCCTTTTTTCATTGCAATATGTGTCATGAAGAAAACTGATCACAACGATCCGCGGATGCAGCGAATCTAAAACAAAAAAGGAAAATTTCTGGAAAAACTCATATGTCTAGCAGCATCCGTCGAGACAAAGAGACAACGTTTCATGTCCAGAGACACTTCCTCAATTCAGAATACGCGTCACTGGACCTGAAGATTTGTCTGTGCTTTCTCTCTTCACAGATTCTGTTGAGTTTCTCCAGCAATTCCCTTTGTTCATATCATGCATCCTGCTCGTTTCGGCAATCACAGGGCACACCAGCGATATGGACAATCTAACAATCTGGATATGTGTTATTGTTTGAACAGAACACAAGGAGCTGCGGCTGGTGAATGGAAAGCATGGCTGTGAGGGAAGAGTAGAGGTGTTCTACAATGGGACCTGGGGAACAGTGTGTTCAGACACATTGGATCCACACGTTGCCAAAGTGATTTGTAAACAGCTGCACTGTGGTGAGTTCCAGAATCTTGAATACGACGCTCAATCATTCGGAGCAGGAACGGGAACTATTTGGCTCGATGAGATGGAGTGTCTGTCACACGAGTCGACACTGTGGCAATGTCACACAGATCCGTGGGGTCAACACGACTGTCAACACCGGGAAGATGCTGGTGTAGTTTGTTCAGGTAAGATGACAAGCCTTCTCAATGTTCGGGTCATACTCAAACATGAATTCCCAATAGACTGAGCATCTTTCTCATTCCAACAGAGAGCAATGTGACAAAGGAGCAGACCCTCAGTTCAGCTTACTGCCATCAACAATTAGGTGCGTCTTCTTTCTCTATGTGCGAATTCTTGGAGATTCTGCTTTGTACTGCATTCAATAATAATCAGTTCTGTACCACAGATACGCAAGACAGTGTGCACTTGCATGGAGGAAGCAGCAACTGTTCTGGAAGAGTGGAAATCATGTGCGATAAACGCTGGGGAACGTTGTGTGGCAATTCCTGGGATATAACTGATGCTAATGTTGTCTGCAGAGAGCTGGGATGTGGCTTCGCTCTATCAGCCCGAGATGAGGCCGCTCTCTCCCAGGTGAAAGATGTTATCTGGCAGAATGATGTGAAGTGTAAGGGAAGAGAATTCTCTCTGTTGGACTGTCTCTCCGCAGCTCCAGCTAAAAGCAAGTGTAACCACAAGGAAATTGCCAGTGTAAAGTGTTCTGGTAAGATTGATGCTGACTGACGTGCGCCATTAATGTTAAAAATCAGGGCAACTATTTGATTTCCTAAGTTACATTTCCCTTCATAATTATTCGTACTTTCTGTTCCACAGGATCCGAGTTGGTGACGGTCTCCCCTTCACCTCCACCTGCGGGTATTTATGACTGATACTCTTATTAGTATTTGTGTTCGCGTTCGCCAGTGCCATTGTTTCCTTAATGATGATTATTTACAATTTTCCATGGCAGACCTTAACTATGCTAAACCCATTTGTACTCCCTCCTTTAAGGGCAGGAAAGCCCGTCTATTTCCATGCCTGTTGTCGTCTGTTCATCTTTGGGAGTCTTGTTAATCTGTGAGTTGGTCGCATTATTGGTGGTCATGCAGAGAAAATTGCAAATGAAAGGTAAGCATCATATCTACCGACTGAACTAACACTGCGTCACTTTCACTGTTGCATATGTTCTCGGGGCTGTACGTTTTTATTGCACTTTTCGAGCATTTGACTGAGATGGTCACGATTGTGCGGCACTTCTTGGCTGTTTGTTTTCTTCGAGGGACTTTGCCCAATGAAACGCTAAGTTTTAATAAACACTCAGATAAATGCATCAAAACTGTAAATAGCAGTTAAAAGAATATTCTAACTATGTGAAGTATGCATCAAGTCGCTCAATATATTTGGAGAGAAACTGAATTAACGTATAATGTGGAGTTGCTCCAGTCATTATCATTGGGAAAGAAATATAATGACTGCACTTTCTTATCTTTCAGTTAACATATACATGACATTCCAGAGCAGGTTAATGACGGCAGCAATATGTCTCCGTTTCATTGAGTTATTTGCAGACTGCCTCTAAATATTTCTTCATTAGTTACTATTATTTATGGTTCTTCAGTGTCTGGGTGCTGCTACCACAACCCAAGATCATTGAGAGGATTAAGGGTCCTTTTAAGGGAACTTCCAGTTAGGCAACAATTGGCTTCCCTTGACTGAGCAAATGACACTTCTGTACTTTGCACAATAATTTAAAAGCGTTTGCTTGGGAACCATTTTCCACGAGTTGGCAATGACAATCAACATTAATAACAATCATTTTCTATCCTTTCACATGCTCTTAATTTTCCTTTACATATAGCCATAAAAACTAGGCACTTAGTCTATCACGATCAATGTCATCAAGGTGCACCTTATTTCATTCGTCTCACGTTTTGATTTTTAACTAATTGTCATAATTATGCAATTGTTTAATGAAAGTAGTCCAATTCTAACAACATTATTATCAATCTTGTTTGTTAGCACCACAGTATGTTGAACATTAATTTGTAATCTCCTCAATGGTATCAAGTTTTTTAAAAAAATATAGGTTATTAGCAATTTCGTTTTTTTCATTGCATTAAAGAGTTTCATTTTCTGCACTCAACATTTTCAATCACATGCACCATTGCGAGCTGAGAATTTTCTTGAATAGATATTTGAATCAGCAAAATTAGAACAAAATACCCAAATTTATACCAACAAGAACGTATCGCTCTTTCTGCTTAACATACTAGGTTCGGTAACTGATGTGACATGGAAATTAATCATGGCCTGTTCACTTGTTTTTCCAATATGTTCTCCCTTCAGCGATCAGTTAACGTTGTGTGAAGATTCTAATCTACAGCATTGTGTGAACTCGTTCTTCTCTCCCCTGGTTCTTCAGATATAAACACCTTGTTTCTGCGAGTGTTCAGCTACAAATGCTGACCAGTCTATTGTGTATTCAACAGAACTTTACCTTGGTGGCAGAGGCTCACGCCTTGGTTTGTACCAAGGAATTTATGAAGAAATTGAGAATATTCCCCCTGGAAAGAGGACGGATCACAAACATGGACCAGGTATATATTTCCTATTGTATCGTGAATCATGACTGGATAAGTATAGCTTCCATTTAATTTGCAGTCTTCCATGATCAATGACTGAATGAACATGATTATTAGTTAAAACACAGTCGTCGTGTGTGGGAAGCTATCTCATTAACTGTGTCTCTGTCCGCATTTCGTGAGATGAAGAATTTCAATATGATAATTCCCACTGGCCGACATTCCTGATAGATTATTTCTGGCATGTATTTGAAAATGCAAACAGAACTATCAATTTCACTTCTACCCTGGTTCCACTCTGACCCCTTCAGATGGGTGGACAACTAATCAATTCGTCATTGATTTTAAAATAACATAACTTTTGCAGTAAGTATGGATTACACAGCACCAAAGAGCGGAAGCAAAATTGAGGAATCAATGTATAAACAAATATGATGAATCACAGAAGATGAGTGGTGCTGAAAGTGTGCATATGACTCTGAAACTTTGCAGGTGTTCAGATACAGTGTAAATGAATGGAAAGAAAATGTCTGGTAGATGATAAATGTGAAATTATCCATTTTGGTTGGAATAAAATTATACATGACTATTATTTGAACGGACATGGCCTGAAAAGTACAGATAGCAGATTTAGGACTAAATTGAGGAGGAACATTTTCACCCACAGGATTGAGAATTTATGGAATTCCCTGCCTCATCAGATGTCTTTAGAACTGGGGTGAATAATGTTTTGAACGTTAAAATCGTGAGTAAGTCGAACTGAAGCCACGAAAAGGTCAGTTATGATCTTATTGAACGGCGGAACTGGCTGGAACGGTCAGATGGAGTACTCCTGCTCTTAGTTCTTTTATCATATTCCTTCCCGCAGTGGGTTCACTTGACATTATTCCAGATATTTATACAGGCACGATTAAAGAACAATACTTTCTGTTGTCACCCTACAATTAATAACATAAAACCTTCAACTACAGTTCATAAGTCTACGACATACAGGATCAGGATTAGATCATTTGGCTCATCGAGTCTATTCTGCCATTCAATAAGGGCTGATGTGGTTCTCAACCACTTTGATTTGCCTTCTCCTTGGATGTTTTTATCCCCTTATTAACCAATAACCTTTGTATTTCTGTTTTAAATACACACTGATTGGCCTCAATAGCCATCTGTGTTCCATCGATTCGCAAGCCTCTGGTTGAAGAATATTTGCCTCATTCTAAATCTTATTGGTCATGGCTTCTCTTGGAATTCGAGTTTGAAAATAACTCTCCATTTTTATTTTTAGTAATTTATGCTTCCATTGACTCACTCAATCGCATTGAATACTACACCAGCCACAACTTGACCGACAATAATCCCGGATCTGAAAATCTTGAGGTGAAATCCAACAGCATTCCAGGTGTGTATAGCATCACTTTCTGTCAATTAATTTTCGTCCTACACCCTCTAAGCTGTCCAAAACTTAACGATTGCAACCCTCACAAGGTAGTGTGACCACTGGAATGTTGGTTAAAGAGAAAATCGCTGTTTTGATACCACATGATCATGGGCATGATCTGTCTGGCTGTCTTGTTGCTCACAGAGATTATAGAGCCTATGACCTCTACTTGTAATGTTCAAAGAGATGTGCGTTCGATGTCGTTGCTTTCAGGAACTGCACTCACACCCATTCCCGAAGAAGAATACGTCTCCTTAAGCTGAACATTACAAAAACAACCAGGTTATCATTCTAATCGCATTTTTACAGCACACCTTGGCCCACAGCCTTGTATGTCTTGACATTGCAAGTGCATCACTGAATACTTTTTTGAGCGCGTTTTGCCTCTCTCACCCTTCCTGGCAGAGAGTCGTAGATTTCCTGTTTACTTCTCCCATCACTTCTCTGAAATGTATGGCCTTTGGTCATTGATCTCTCCACCATAGAGAGATGTTCCTTCTTGTCTTCCCCAACTACAGTCGTCATCATTTCATGACTCATCGCAGGCATGCCAGCGACTCTGCATGCTCAGCTCCAAGTCAATCAATTGCAAGATAGATACAGCGGTAGGTCTCTCAGCCCTTCGTAACTCTTCCTCCTTTCAATGAGATAATTCCAAACTATAGTGTGGCCTAAATCCAGCTCCCTGCCTTTGAAGCATGTCCATAAATACCTTTGATCAACAATAATCTCGGCCACATATAAAATTAAGAATTGATCAGACATGCGCTAATTTTTGGGAAATATATTTCCAAACCCTGTACAGCTTTATCCTTTCTTGACATCTTCTCTGAACGGTCTGGCATTAATTCTGTGTATAACACCTCGAGCTAAAATAGTCTAATCAGTTGAAGTAGTTTACTTTATGTTGCCTATCTTATCCGGGTTATTATTTTGAATAATTCAATCAGATAACATTTCACCTTCTCATTTCCAGAGAAAACAATCCTAAGTTGCACCAACTCTGCTCATTCCGTAACTTCAGAATTTTGACCTAACTCTTCTGGTCTCAGTTTCCAGCACTTGCCTTATCTGAGACATTCGTCGCGTTTTCTAGTTATCGTTGTTGTGTATTTCAATTTGTATCAGTGATGCTCATCTTTCTCTCCAGGTCGAATTCGTGGTGAGTATGACGATGTTGAGACTGAAGATGCAGACTGTCATGATGGAAAGTTACAATTGGACAGTGATCCTGATGAACCCCTCACACTTACAGATGATGACAGTGGTCTTTGTTCACTCGGTGAGTTGAATAACAGATACTCACATCTTTAACCACCTTTCTGTGCATTCACACTGCCATAATTCCTTTCCATTCCATGATAATATTATATTTGCTGAAAATCCAAGAACAACGTCCAAACCTGTGCCTCATTTCCACACCTTGTCACTGAGAAAGCAATGTATTATTGGAGAACGATTTTTATTTCAATAGCATGAAGAACCGTCTTTAAAAAATGAATTCGATGCTATTCATGATACACTGCGTTTTGTCAGTTCTTCGAATCGCTGATCTTCACCCAATTTTGTAATTACAAATCTATAAAATTGCTGTTTCAATGCGTCATCAACTGGCTGTATGGAAAATATGAAAGATGGGGTTTTATGTGCTCAACAGTTTGAATGATTTAGTTCTTGTAGCTCACAGGGAATACAGAGCCTCGGACCTTTACTTGTAATGTGCAAAGAGATGTGGCTGTTTTCAGGAGCTGCACTCACACCCATTCCCGAAGAAGAATACGTCTCCTTAAGCTGAACATTAAAAATGCCAATAACTCACGGTTGCCTTTGAAACCCAGACTAGCTGATCAGCTGCTTAACCATTTTAGTGTTTCGAATGGCATTTTGGAAAAGAAAAACTGCTCCAATGTTCCTTGTATTCCCAGTTATCCGCTTTCATTATTCTTCACCTTCTCTCCTTTTTCACAGAGAGTTGTTTAATTACTGTTGTGAGAACCCTCCTGTAACATGTAACAGTCACCACACTGACAACCAAGCTCCTGTGTTTCTTTGAAGAAGGGTCACCGGGCCTGTAACTTTAACTTTGATGTGCTCCAAACATGTGTCCAGACATGCTGGGTTTTTTTCTAGCAATTCCCGTTGTTTGTTTCTGATTACGAATGGGCAAATGAACTTCCGTGCACTGCATGATTCGATAGAACTATGATACAGCCGTTGCCATGTTACCTCTGTTGTGCAATCAGAAAATACATCTGACTTCCCCTGATAACTCGCATATCGGTGGCGCCTTCACTGTTGACATACACTGGATGTGCGATCCAAAATTTTACAACGTTCGCATCAAACCCATAATTGCTGCGTTTCCCTCTGAATTCCAATGTTTCTGATGCAGAGGAGAGAATGGGATGCCTCGGCTTTCTGCAAAATTCTGAAATATCTTGAGCAATATGTAATGTTGAAAATCATCAGGGGAAACTTGACATTTATTTTTGAGTTAAACATTGAATACTTTCGTTAGGATTGTTTAAATTAATGAAGAAAGCAACTTTTATTGTTTCACAGAGATCTATTAAATTGTTTTAGGAGTGCGAAAGAAACCATAGATATTTGTTTATCTTGCAATTTCAATCAACATCTCACCTGCAAAATCGTGCATGGCCAATGATATACTTTTGAACATTTCATAACTACTATAATTTAGGATATTGCCCAGCCAATATTCGCACAAACCAGAGGCGATGATCATTTATAATATTTTCAGTGAGCTTGTTGATTGTAGAATAAATATTGGCCCAGTGATCACTTGCTGCACATATCTCTGCCAATCTTCAGAGTAATTTCCAGGCTGTCGTTTGCATCCAGCTGAACACACAGATAGAGAAACATGTCAATGTGCCTTCCAAATATGGCCCGTCATCAGTCTGACCTTGCTGAGGCAGAATTAGTCTTGTCCCTACTCCATGGAGTGAGAGTTTCAGCTCGGGATTGGTACATTTATGTGCTGTAAATAGAACCAGAGGCGACTTCAACGCGCGGACTCAAATTATTTTCTTTGTCATTTCAGGTCGATTTTAGAAGCGATTTCAACATGGGACGTCCTAATATTGCGAGAAGTCGCCGACTATCGTTTTGAATCTGCAAAATATTTTTCTCAAAAAAGCTGCAACTGGTTGTAATTCAGCAGCATTTACTTTGGCATTGAAATGTATATATTTACATATATATATATATATATATATATATATATATATATATACATTTGAAATATATCTGAAAAATTGCATGTTGTGTGTTTTAATGAGTCAAAAGTGGGTATAAACAGAGGACATCGAAGTTATTTTTGATGTGTGCATGCATTACGTAATTCATTTCTCAGTGTGGATTTTTGAAGTCACAATAGTGGACGATGGTCCTGTGGCTTGTCAATGAGGTATTGAGGAAATTTTATGTGAAATTGCTTTGCTTTCTCATACCGAATGAAGGAGGCTTTTAAACTTGTCAAGCCAAAGAATTCTATGAAGTGCTGTTTTGTTGTTTATTGAATGAAATGTTCTGTCCATGAACTGGGAATATTTCTGAAAGTGATGTTGCAAAATGTAGGACACAATTCATCAATAAAAATGCAGTGATTACAAGTTTGTTTTGGGATTCTGAGTCAGTTTGTTGATGTCAGTGCCGAGTGTATGTGTGTGAGTGTCAGTGAGTAAGTGAGAGTGGTTGTAATTAGCTGTGCTTGTGCAACTGCATCTCTGAATATGAGAATATTTGTGCTTCGGCCAGTACGTTGGAAAGTTGATTGCAGGAGGGAAGTACAGAGGAAATGGAAGGGAACTTGGAAAGTTAACATACAGAAGGATCGTGGCTTACAATCTTATTTTCTGTAAAAGTAGCAACGCAGGTGGGTCAGGTTAGCAAGGAGGCACATGACAAAGTTTCCTGCATTAGTCGGGAAATACATCGCATATTTTTTTATGCAGTCAGGTTGCATGTTGTCGAACTTTAATTAGGCCATATTTGGAAGATGACACACAGTTCTGGTTGCCGCACCACTGAAGTGACATGGAGACGTTGTTGAGGCTACCATTGAAACAGCAGCGTGCAGGTGTGGGACACTACAAAGGGTGTGTTGCATGCTCTGTTTGAAGGGGCATGTTTGGTGTGGATCGCCAAAGTTGCGAAGGGCACAAAGTTGTGGAAGCAAAATTTTGGTGTGGGTTGGTGGTCGGGGTTGGGTGGGTGGGGGGGGGGGCGGGGGGTGGGGGTGTTGAGATGTTCATTTTGAACGGGCAGAAAGGAGGAAAGTTCAGAAGGCTATGAATTGAGACACGGCATGTTTGAGAGTCAGAAATGTGTAGGGTAATATTTTAAGGTGTAAATAAGGGAGTGGTGTGTGAGAAAGACAGAACTAAAAGGTAGAGACAGAGATAAAAAAAAAAGTGAGCACATCCGGAGACGATATCTGTGACTGTGTCTCTGTGCAGTGGAGTCTCTGTTTATTGTAGATGTTGAATCTGTTGAAATAGGGTTTAGCCATTCCCCACTTTCTCTCAGTCATGCCTTTTGTTCAAAGTGATAGAACACTGATGGTCATGTTGATGCGAGTTTCCATGTGTGTGTCTTTGCTTTTTGTTGTGTTTGTACCAGTGTGTCTGTACCGGCCTGCAATGAAATATACTTTTTCCAGAAGGGAAGTTTGAATGAAACAATAAACTAAAAACTGCTTGAGTGAAAGGCTTGGAAGTTCTCTCGCTTTCTCTCTCTACTCCCTCCCCCAACCCTGTCCTCCTTTTGTATTCCAAGTGAGACAATGTTAACCAATACCAGTCCATAAGGAGCAGATATTTTTTCTTGGATAAAGCATTCAAGCTTGTGAATTTCCCAGGTTACATTGATACTCTCTTCTTCAAGGAGAAAGTGAGGACTGCAGATGCTGCAGATCAGAGCTGAAAATGCATTGCTGGAAAAGTGCTGCAGGTTAGGCAGCATCCAAGGAGGATGAGAATCGACGTTTCGGGCATGAGCCCTTCTTCAGGAATGATTGCTGAAGAAGGGCTCATGCCTGAAACGTCGATTCTCCTGCTCCTTGGATGCTGCCTGACCTGCTACGCTTTTCCAGCAACACACTTTCTTCTTCAAAACCCTGCGCTTGTAGAAATTTTGTTCAATCGATCTTGCCCCTGTGATATAAGCAGAAGGAGTTGAACAGAGCCAGTGTCGGCCTGACCCCCTCAAATATTAAATTCTTCCGTCACTTAGAATCTGACTCAACAAATTACATAGATATGTAAATTGCACAAAGTGCAAGAAAATACATCGTGTCTCCTTATAAAAACAATTCGCTGAGAGGTGCCTGAATACAGTTGCCAGCAAATGTTCGATTTTATGTGTACAATGTCAGGAAACAGCCCAAAGATAAATCAATTCGACATTGCAGAAGAAACTCATAGATTTTCTCAATATAAACATCTTTCACGCTGAGGGACCCGAAGTACAATTGCAATCATCTCACCAGTGTGTGCATATCCGTGTGCCTGCGTCTGTGTGGAGTGTATGGGCGTTAGTGTCGTGTGTATCTGTCTTTGTGTCAATATAGATGGCTATCTTTCTGTATCTGTATGCTGCTGTGAGTTGGTCGCTCTCTTTCTCTCTCTCTGATGATACGCGAGATGGCTTTCACGCTGCAGCATCTCCTGTGCAGTGGCGTTGGCCGGCCAGCAGAGGGTGGCGCTGTATTACTTTTAACACAAGGGAGCAATTGGTACAGAGACATTTCTGTTCGTCTCTTTCTCTCTCTGCCTTCTTCTTCTTTCCTCCTCACTCCTCCATCTCTCTCTCCCTCTCCCTGTCCCACTCTCACCTCGCTCTTCCTTCATTTCTCCCTTGCTCCATATCTCTCTACATGTTCCCCGTTCTCCACACCCTCTCCCCCACTCTTGAAGCCTTCCTCTCCTCCTTCTGATCCCTCATTGTCTCTCACTCTTTCACTTTCTCATGTTCCTGTCTGCCATGTCCCTCTTCCTCCCTCTCCCTGAATATTTCCCGCAGATCTGCACTTGAGGTGATATGCCGCACGTCCATAAACCATGACCATTTTCCCACATGTCAGGCATGGCTCAACAATGGCGAGTTTGGGCCCTGATATCAATTGATTCCAGTTTTGCAAGAGCTCCTTGATGTTACACTCGCTAGAATGTGGTTTTGATATCAGCGGCTATCATTCTCACCTACTTCTGGAATTCAGCTCTTTTGTTTATCTTTGAAACAAGGCAGTAATGAGGTCAGAACCTGTTTGAACCTGGAGGAACTCAAACTGGGAGCAACTGCGTAGGTTATTGCTGGCAAACACTGCTTGATAGCACTGTTGATGACGCTAAAAATGACATTGACGATGTTTGGAAGTAGGCTTACGGGGCGGCAATATACCAGTTGGAATTTGTTCTGTTTATTCTCCACAGACATAGCTGAGCAATTCCCGACATTGGGGCAGCTTGACTGGGGCGTGGGTGGCGGGGGGCGGGGCGTGGTTGCATGTTCTGGAATACCAGCATTCAGCGAATTTTTACAGAATGTTGTCAGGGCCATTAAACATTGCGGTTTCCAATGCCACCAACCTATTCTTGATATAACACAGAGCAATTCGAATTGGCTGAGCATTGTAATCTGTGATTCTGGGGACCGCTGGGGAAGGCCATTTCTGGCTGAAAGCTGCTCTGAATGTTTAAACCTTATGTCTTGCACTGATGTGCTAGGTACTTCCACCTTTGAAGATGGGCGAATTTGTGGAAACTCTTCCTCTCGTGAGTTATTTAATTGTTCTTCACCATGGATTTGGCAGGACTTCAGCGCTTAGATTTGATCCACTATTTTGAAATCTCCGTTGTCTAGGACAGAGAAATGTTGAACTATGTAAGCAAGTGTGTTCAGTTTGAATTTCTGCCCTGCTGTGGATCGTGTCAGAGCTTCATATAAAAGAAAAGAAATATACAACAAATTTGGAACGAACGTTAGAAAGTATCTTAGAAAATTTAGAAGTTCTGTTGAATATCACTGTACATTGAACAGGATCAACTTATACTAAAACATTTTAATTCGTTTTGGATGTTCGTGACTTCTGTTGTCATACAGGTGAAATAGGGATCAAATAAAAGAATTAAAATCATTCTAAAACAAAAATATGACAGATGAGACTGAGTTTTATATGATCTCTTCAAGAATTTATAGTCTTCACATCTACATCACCCACCCAGATGTGATGGTTCTAAGTGGCCTCCATCTTCCTTGTAAATGTGATGATATCTCCCAAATTTACATAACTGACCGACTGGCGTTCCACAATAAAACTGTGAGAACGTTCCATTGGGCTTTATTATTTAAAGCATACAGTGTCACAGTGATATCAGAAGAAGTAACATGATGTGAAACAAATGCCGTGATTGCCATGGGCTAGCGTAGAGACAAGATTAGATTCCCTACACTGTGGAAGCAAGCCCTTCGGCCAAACAAGTTCACACCGAACATCTGAAGAGTAACCCACCCAGACCCATTGCACTCTGACTAATGCACGTAGCTTTGTGGGCAGTTTAGAAAGGCTAATTCACCTGACCTGCACACGTTTGGACTGTTGCTTGTCATAGGACAAACAGGAAGACAGCTAACGATCCGCATCCATGAACACCAACTAGCCACGAAACGACACGACCAGCCACACACGCAGATGACAAGCATCATGAATTCGACTAGCACGACACTACTATTATAGGACAAGTCAAACAGAGAACAGCCAGGGAATTCCTAGAGGCATGGCACTCATCCACAGATTCAATCAATAAGCACATCGACCTGGACCCAATATACCGGCCATTGCAACGGACAGCTGGAACTGACAACCGGAAGCAGCAGATTCAAACCACTACGAATGCCGGAGGAAAGATCACAGAAGCGCTTCACAGGAGGCTCCCAAGCACTGAGGATGTCACCTAGACAGGGGACGAAACGTCTGCAACACAAATTCCCAGCTCGGCGAACAGAACCACAACAACGAGCACCCGAGCTACACATCTTCTCACAAACTGTGAAGAATTGTCTTAAAATGATGAATCTTTCCATTCACCCAGTACTCTGCATTCTCCTACTCCTTCCTAAGTGAATCATCTCACGCTTTTCTGCATTAAACTCCATTTCCTATCTCTCAGCCCAGCTCTGCACCTTATCTCTGTCCCTCTGCAACCTACAACATCCTACAGCACTATCCACGACTGTACCGACCTCAGTCCGCAAATTTACTAAACCATCCCTCTACACCCTTATCCAGGTCTTTTAAAGAAATGACACATAACAGTGGAACAAAAACAAACCCCTGCCATTCACGACTAGTAACTGAAATCCAGGAAGAACATTCCCCATCAATCACTACCCTCTGTCTTCTCTTAGCTAGCCAATTTCAGAGCCAAACCACTAAATCGACCTCAATCCCATGCCTCCGTATTTTGTGCAGTAGTCTACCATGGGGAATCTTATCAAACACCTCACTGAAATCCATATACACCACATCAACTGTTTGGTCACGTTATCAAAAAAATCAGTACGGTTTGTGAGGCACGTCCTACCCTTCACAAAACTGTGTTGACTATCCGTTATCAACTTATTCCAATCGAGATGATTATAAGTCCTATCTCTTACAACGTTTTCCAACAATTTACTCAGAAGAATCAGAATAGAGACCGCGGCTGTGTAGTGTAGAGGAGAAATGGGTGAAAGAAGACCAGATTGTGTTGTCGGCCGCATACAGATGGAAAATATTATGGGTCACAATGAATTGCCAGTAGGAGGTCACCTCGTGTGAGGAAGACACAGGCTAAGGTACCAAAGCACTTCTGTTGGCCTGGACTGCATAAGGATGTGTACACTTTGCCATACATTTCAGAGGTGCATAGTAGGGTGAGCCACAGGCAGTAATCAAACTGGTGCATTTGCTGTCAATTCCCGCGGATTCCAAGAACACGTCACGTGGGTTATGATTGATTGTGTATGTTCTCTCTGTAAAACCAGGAGTGGGAACCATTGCTTGCTCACTGTAATGGATGTATCGACGTTTCGGGCATAAGACCTTCTTCAGCCCTTCTTCGGGCATAAGCCCTTCCTGAAGAAGGGCGTATGCCCGAAATGTCGATTCTCCTTCTCCTTGGATGCTGCCTGACCTGCTGCGCTTTTCCAGCTACACACTTTTAAGCTCTGATCTCCAGCATCTACAGTCCTCACTTTCTCCACTGTAATGGATGTGGCTACCAGATTTCTGGAGGTATTTCCATATTGGTGTGTTAAGGCAAAAATGGTGGTGGAGGAGTTGGTACCTTTCTTTACCCAGTATGGGTAACCTAGAGAGATTCAGTCAGACCAAGTCTCCAATTTTTCTCCGCGGGACCTAAGGAAGTCATGGATAAATTCTGCATGCTGCACTTTAAATTAAATGCGTACCATCCTGAATCCAAGGGAGCCTTGGAAAGGTGGCATCAGACCCCGTAGATCATGTTTAAGAGCGTACTGTCAGGGTTACCCAAATGCTTTGGATAAAGGTATCCCATTCACATTGTTTGGAATAGAAATGCAAAAAGACTCCACCGCTTCCTCTGGCAGCTCATTCCAAACACGAATCATGTGAAAAAGCTACATTCAGTTCCCTTGTAAATCAATCCCCTCTCACCTTGAATTTATGCCGTCGATGTTTGGTTTCCCCCACCCTGGTGAATGAAAAGCCTTGGATACTCCTGTTATGTATGTCAATCGTGATTTTGTAAAGGTTTACAATGTCATCCATCAGTCACCTACAATCCGAGTAGAAATCAGTCCCAGCCGATCCAACCATTCCTGGCAACACAAACCATCCAGTTTAGATTACAGCATTGTAAATCTTTTCTGCTTTCTTTTCCAATTTAATAACATCCTTCCTTAAGCAGGGCTAGCAGAATTGAGCGTGGTACATCAAACGTGGCCTCACTAGATGGTGTGACCTCACCAGGTACATACCAGGAATGCCAACGACAGACAGAATGGGGTAGCAGACACCCTGAATTATCCAAAACACGTCCTGAATTCGAGATGTTAGAGATATCCAATTCTGGGAATGCCAGTAGAGTCCATTGGAGAAACATCAGTCCATTGTCATAATGATCACAATCAGTCACTCTCAGAATCCAATCTCTTCCTCTGTCTGTCAAGATGACCGGCCCCCATGACTGAGGGAGTTGGCACAACCACTGACATGGCAGGGTAACACGCTGCAAGGAGTCCCTGAGTATTAAAGGAGGAGAGTGCCCTCCAGGTACACAGCGATAAACTGTGGAGCCTGATGTTAATGGGAGATGGAGAACAAACAGTTTCCATTAACCCATTCCATTCCAGCAGCGTTCTACACAGTAACATCGAACGTCTTCCCAGTCTCATTAGTACCTTCGTGGCTCACTGGGGGAGTCAATGTGACACGTTTCAGATACGAGAGCGTTGTCAGAGGACTGGAGAAGTGTAAATTACCCAGGCCGTGTATTTAAAAAAATGGAATGGATTTGTTTTATTGTTAATTCATTCGCTGGATCTGATGTGTCTTTGGCTGGGCCCAGCATGCTGCCTGACCTGCTGTGCCTTTCCAGCACCACACTCTCGACATTTATCATGCTGTCCGTAGTTACGTCCATAAGAAGGTAAGGCGTGCGACTTGGAGGGGTCTTGAAGGATAAGGGGCAGCACATGGGGGAACACCAATCCCTGCAAGTTCCCCACCGACCCCCTCTCTTAATGAGAGGAGATATCAAAAGTTTAGTCGGAATGAGAAAGGGAAGCAAGTGTTTAGAAAATTGAAATCAAACAAGACCCTTGAGAGGTTTGAAGGAAGCAAAAAAAAACATTAACAGATGAATTATCAGTGCTAAAACAGACTCTAAAATGTTGTTGGCCAGTAGGATCAGGGCGATGTTATTTTTGCATTAAGAGCAAGTGTTCAGTGTGAACAGACTCAAGGACAAAGGAGGGAATTTATGACGAAAGCTAGAGGAAGGGGGTCAGGTCCTCAGGGAATATCTCGCATCCGTATCCACAACGGAGAATGAGATGGACGATGGGTATTTTAGGGAGGAATATGTTGTATGTCTTTAGCCACAAGAGAGGCTACAGGAGACTGGAGAATAGCCAACGTGTTCCTTTTGGTTAAAAAGAGCAACGCTGTTAATTCAGGGAATTACATGTAGCTGTGTCTTTCATCCATGTTAGGTAACTGCTTGTAGAAGATTCATAGGCACGGGATTTGCTCACATTTGGTAAAAAAAACGCATATTAGAGATAGTAGCCACGGGTTTACGTGGAATGCCGTGACTCACAAATGTGACTGAGTTTTATGAGCAAGTGATGAAGATAATTGATGAGGGTAGTGAGTAGATGTTGTTGCCGGTAAAGACTTTACTTAAGCATTGAATAATCTCCAGTATGTCGAGCAGATAAAACCACATGGGTTCCATGGTTGTGAGTTTGTAAGATAAATCAAAAATTGGCTTGGTCGGAGGAGACAGAAAGTACAACTTTGATATCTGTTTTCTGACTGGAGGTCTGTGAGATATCTCTTTGCAGAACGATCCTTGTTGTGACCTGCATTGTTTGTAAAATTCATTTAGCTGATCTGGTGAGTAAATTTCCAGAAAACATGACAATTACCGGAGATGTGGGTAGTGAGGAAGTCTGTCAAAGCATACAGCAGGCTATGGAGCATTTGGAAATTTGAGCAGAGAAATAGCAGATGGAGTTGGATCCCAATAAGTGTAATTTGATGGACGTGGGAGCTCAAAAGCAAGAGGAAATCACGTCAATGAAGGTCAAGGATTTTGGTAAAGTGTTTGATAAATCCCTCATCGTAGATTGGTTCAGAAAAGTAAGTGATATGGAATCCATGCTGATATGGAAAGTTTGGTGTAAAATTGAGTTGACCATTGAAAACACAGGATGTTACAGAACCGTGTTTTTCCCTGTCTGCAGGTGATGAACCACATGTATAAAATTTGGATGAAAGTATAGGTGGTTTCATTATTAAGTTTGCAGACGACACAAAAATTGACTGATTCTGCACAGTAAGGAAGGGAGTCAAAAATCACAACAAGTCATGGATCAGTTAGACATTTGGTTGGAGAAACAATGGATAGCGTTTTACCTGGCAAGAGATGGTGATGCATTTTTGGAAATTAAATGCAAGTGGAAACTGCACTGTTAATGGTCGGTCTCTGAATATCGTTGATTGACAAAGGGTTCACGCAGGTGGAAGCTTTGGAGAGCATGCAGAAGATGTTTCACAGAATGTTGGTGGATTGGAATGTATTAGCCACAAGGAGATGTTGGACAAACGTGGATTATTCCGTTTGAGCATCAGAGGCTGAGGGGGAGATTACTGAAGTATTTAAAACTATGAGAGGGAGAGGCAAAGAGAATAATCAGAATCTCCGTAGGGCGGAAATGTACAATACTGGTGGGCACAATTTTACGTTGAGAGGCAGAAAGGTGGAAGGAAAAGTCCGAGGCAGGTTTTTAACCTCAAAGATAGTAGTACCTGGAATGTGTTACAATGGGAGGTGGCATGAATAGTTATGGTATCAACAATGGTATTTAGACAGTTGAATGAACAGGTAGAGGATAGAGAGAAGCAGACCATATGCATGCAAATGGAATCAGTTGAGAACAGCATCATGGTGGACACAAGCATACTGGGCAGAAAGCCCAGCTCCTTTGGAGGTCTGGTCTATGTTCTATGGTGTGATCATATAATTCTGTGACATCAGTGCTCAACGTCTTTCTCTGTCTAATTCCCATTGCTTTATCTCTGCTCCGACTCAGTGCAACTTTATATCTTCTGCATTTCTCTATGGTAATGATTTCTAAGTCTTGCACATGCTTCGTATCTCCTCCTGCCTGCCCGAGAGATCTGGACAGAGTAGATTGGGAGAAAGCATTCCCGAAAACAAATGGGACAAGCAGGTGACGACAATAGTTTCGAGATCTGCAAAAGCAGCGAAGATGGACGTCAGGATATGGAAAGCACTGCCTGGAAACTTGGGGAATGCAGATTGAAACTTGCCACAGCATTAGATGAATATGGAAGCAAATATTTGCAAGATTATCCGATTAAGACAGGATACTGGCATTAGGTAAGCATGAGTGTTTGAACAGCCAGTACAGACACGATTAGCCGAACAAACTCATTCCAGTCTGTAACGCGATTGCAACTCAGTGATTCTGTGACAGACAGACTGTCTTCAAACGTGTAGCCTCAGTCTTGGATCCTAATTCACGTTTGTTCGCACTGATTGGATCTCAAACTGATCTTTTCTGTCACGCTGAATCACTCTGTTAGACGTATGTTTACCAGTAACTAGATTACAGAAATTTTGTGCGACCGTTCAGGATTTAAGGTGTTAACATATTTATAGATTCCCAGTTGACATGAGCCGGGAGCTGAGATGTGCTCTTCCATGATGAAGCACCCATTGAGATTCTGTTGAGTGTCTATTCTAATTCCGAATTTACTGTTTTTTTCCATCCGATATTTTTTATTTTAAAGGAGAAACAGGCGACAACATTCGAGCACAGAATTTACCACGGTACCAGGTGTTTCCTGTTGTTTGAACAGAAAGGCAAGACGCGCAGTGACGGTTCTGTGGTTCTGCAGACTGAGAAGCTGCCTTTTCATACACTGAACCTTCCATGAATCTTGCCAAATTCCAAATTATTATCTGCTGTAAAATATGCTTCTGCGTGGTTTGTAAAAATATGCTACGGCTCTTCGATGCAATCAATTCGTTGGTAATGTCCGGCATTTATGATATCAAAATGCGTGTTCATGCATTTCGCCTCTGTCTGAAAGATCAGATTTCTTCAGATGATTGGCAATTTGCCCTGTATCGCAACACAACCCATATATGATGTGAAATTCTGCAGCACATCTGTGAGACATGGCTCAGGCGCTGTCTTGTAGATGAATAGTTCAAAACAGCACAGGATAAAATGGAAATTGTTGATAACGTGAACGAATGTAGTTAATAACGCTAAACTGTACCCAGTTTCCAAACCATGGTAACACGATCAAAGTTTCTGATGGTGTTGGCAATCTGAATTAAGAACACAGAAGAACTGCAGAATCTTGGGACAAATATGATTTTAATGTTTTGAGTCCACAGAAGAGGGCTGGATAATGCTGATTTATGTGCAGTTCATCTGAGATGCTCAAGGGAAAGAGATGTGGAGAGTAAGCAGAGCATAAGACAGAGACAGGCCTTATAGTAGTAAAGGAGTGATGTGGATTCTAAATCGGTATTGATGATAAGTGTGACGGTCAGAACGTCACTGATCAGAGCACCTACAGTTTCTTTCAAAACACTTATGTATATTACAAACAACTGAGTTACAGCACTGATGCTGTTGTAACAACATTGATCACAGACTTTCAGGGAGAGAAAATAACACACACACTTCCACAACTTCATGTTGTATTCTGTAATCATCCAATTTTGTTTCACGTATTTTGTGATCTACACTTCCGTAAGGAGTGTTCACCTGCAAAAGGATAATTTGACATGATGACCTTTATATCAATGTCTCTGCACTTTCCATGTCCAAAGGTAGTGCGGGAAATAGGCCACATGTGTTCCTGCGTTAACCTCAGGACAAATCCAACCAGGCCAAATATTGTCTAAACCCGTTTACTCTCAGTCAGTGTTTGAAGGGGTCATCAACGATGCTGTCAAACAGGTACCACATGGCAATAGACTGCGCACTGATTCCCAGTCTGAGTTCCACCAGGGCAACTTAGCTCTTCATCAAACACCGAAAATGCTGCAAATCTCAGCGTGTCTCGCTGCGTCTGTGGACCGAGAAACATAGTGATGGAAACTCCACAAATGCCGGACTTGGTGCAGATCCAACAAAACTCAATAACCTTGACAGCATCCAGAACAAAGCAGCCAAGTGACTGTGACCACATCCACAAACATCCACTACCATCACTCAGTAACAGCAATGTACACTATTTTCAAAAGACATTGAATAAATTCACCAAGACTCCTCAGATAGCAGTCTACAAACTCACGAGAAATTCTACCCAGAGAATAAGGCCGGCCGATATGTGGAACAGAACAAGTTCCCGTCTATGCCATTCATTATCCTGACTTGGATGTATGTCGACATTTCTTCCTTGTCGTTGGGTCAAAATCCTGGAAAATACCTCCCTCACGCCATTGTCAGTCTAACTTCAGCATTTCGTGTTCAAAGTTTCAAGAACCTAGTTCATGACGAATTTCTCAAGGGGGAAAATGCAATGGGTAATAAATGCTGGCAGAGACAGCGCTGCCCGTATCCAGTGATAGAATTTTAAACAGAATTGGTTACAGGGAAATGGTTTGAGGTTCAGATCATGATCTGCATTCAATTCCACAATTGATTACACTAGGAGATCTGAATTATCCCTCTTGCTGCTCCACATGTCACAAAATGCAATGAAAGAGTCAACTACTAATTGAGGGGTGATAGGTTTAAGACACATGCCAGTGGCAGGTTCTTTACACAGAGGGTGGTAAAGGCGTGGAATGCCCTACCTGCTAATGTCGTCAACTCAGCAACATTACGGAGATTTAAACAATCTTTAGATGAGCACATGGATGATTTTGTGATAGTGTAGGGGGACGAACTGAGAATAGTTCACCGGCTGACGCAACACCGAGGACCAAAGGGCCTGGTCTGCGCTGTATTGTTCGACGTTCTATGTTCTAACTTTACTTTTTAACTTCCACAGTTTTTCACGCTGGTAGGTAACTGATGCTTTTTTTCTTGAATGTACCAATGACATCCCAATCTTTTCGAGAATTCCACTCACAGTTCCCTGAGTGACAAAACCTCTGTGCAACCCTACGAAATGGCAAACTTGTATCCCAAGACCATGACCCATTTTTCTCGATACCATAAGCCAGATGAACATCAAACCTGCATCCTGCATGTGAAGGCCGTTAGAATTATTTGCGTTTCCATGAGATCCTCACCAATGATTGTGGACACAATGAATGCAATGTTTCCTTAGAGGACACATCTGGTATGCGAGAAATCAGTCTGGTGGATTTTACTGCAACTATTCCAATGCAATGCACGATATCTTAGGCAAGGCGATCAAAACGGCACATGATACTTCAACGGTCTCTGCAATGTTCTGTAGAAGCAGTTTTTTTTAAAAAAACGTTGTTCTTGGACTGAACCCGTTTTTCAAAGAAGGTCAAATTAGCACTTACCTTTCAGTCTCGGACTTGTTTCCTTGTTTTTAGTTAATAGGGTACCGGGTCATCCGTTTCTCTTTGTTCATTATCACTAACATACCTTTAAATATTTATTTTACTCTCTGGTTTCCTATTCTCTCCTGTTTTCTGTCCAATGTCGTTAACCTCACACTGATCTGAGTTAGACGGCATCTTTCACGCATTTGCTCTTTGACTCAACTTGTCCAGAAGGCCTTGAAGCCTGTTTGTATGGTTCTGATCAGCAAACCTCGCAACGTCACATTTGATCCCTTCATCCAAAATCGTTGAAGTCCGTTGTAAATAGCTAATGTCCCACCTTCGATTGCCCATACACTCCGTTTATCACCTCCTTCCCACTGAAAATGCACAACTTTTTTTCTCTGTGAGACAATTCTCTGTCCTGGACCGTATGTCACATATGATAGCGCAAGCTTCATTTATGTACACCAACCTCTTGCGCTCGATTTAATCAAAAGTGTTCAATGAGCCGTCGATACCACATGGACAGATTCTCCCATATTCAAAATAACAGTTACCCCATCAAAATATTGTGGAGTTCTCAAACCACGACTTCTCTTCCATAAATAATTTCAATTTTGTCTGCCCAAATTGATGCTTGTTATCACATTGTTTATGGTTGACACTACCATGATCAGAATATTGCAATTAACCGGACACCCTGTACATCCCTGTTTCTCCCTTCCTCGAATTTAGAACAGACAGTGCATATTTTCCAGTTCTTCCAGACTTGTTTCTTTTTCAGAATCTGGAAACTTTTGCATTGTGACAAACCAAAACATGTACTAAATCTATTGCTGTCTCAGTTAGTGCCTACAAATGCAGTTTATCAGGCTCCACAAATTCCCAATGAAAGCCTTCAGTCTGAAACGTCGATTCTTCAGCTCCTCGGATGCTGTCTGACCTCCTGTGCTATTCCAGCGCCACACTGTTCGACTCTGATCTCCATAATCTAAAGTCCTAACTTTCTCTGATGAAGTGACAAACTTGTTCCATTCTTGTATAACTTAGTCTACTCAGAGAGTCGTAGTGGCGTGGATTGCACTGCCTGAAACTGTAGTAGAACGGCCAACCTTAAGGGCATTTTAATGGTCATTAGACAGACATATGGATGAAAATGGACTCCTGTAGGATAGAATAATTCCACAGGTCGGCTTCGGATTGATTCCACAAGTTGGCGCAACATTGAGGGCCAAAAGGGCCTGTATTGCGCTGTAATGTTCGATATTCTACGTTCTATGCTCTACATGTACAGTCACAGTTGCCCTGATGTCAGGCCCTGCAAGTTTGAAAGATGAGGCATATCAAGAGGAAATTTGATATTTGGCAAACTTGAATAATTTGAATAATTGCTGTATTGCACTGTATCCGTCCCATAAGAGCTGACCATCCAAGGAGGGAAATCAATATGATTTGAAATTTGAGCAGATTTTGCATAGGAAGCGGAAAAGAAAACCATTATTTCCTCTGCAACTTGGTTGGACAAATTCTACCGAATGATACTGATGAGTTATATATTGGAAGGTATAGTGATGGAGACGAGCGAACAAGTTTGCAGAAGAGACATAGAAATTACGAACTGTAGTAAAAATAAGATAAGGTTTTTGGGGACTTTTTAAAGTTTTTCTAAAAGTTAATTCAATGTTTAACACTTTTAGAATAACGGAAAGCTGATTTTATAAACAAACAAGACCAACATTTGAAGAAAACAACAAGTTGAGCAGCATCTGTGGACACACAAAGCGAGTTAATATTTTGAATCAAATGTGATTATTCTGGATAATGACAGTTTTTAATAGTGTGCACAGAAGGGGGAGGAGAAGAGACTGAAACAGGTGGTCTGTGTGCTCAGAGAATAAGACAATGCACTGATAGTTATAGTAATAGACAGAATTATGACTCAGACTGGGTGCTAAGGATTGGGGGAATGAGATTAATGTGGGTCTGCTGTGCTGAGACCAATGTCGACAGGACCAGAATATATAAGGGAGGAAAGGGGTTACTTGTAATGTAAAGGAAGGGTAGAGGTTCAGCTCTGAAGTTGTTAGTCTGCATTTTTAGTCCTGAAGAGTGTAAAGTGAAAAAATGGAAATTGAGCTCTTTCTCCAGCTGCTCGTGGAGCTGCTGAGTTGCAAAGTATTTTCAATGAATTTGAGACCAATAACCTCCTGTGGTTGTGTGATTGTGTGATATGGATTCCGGAGTGGGGACTCGCTTCCTAGTCAAAATCTGAAATGTCATTGATCTGTTAAGATGAACTAGTGTTTGGAACCCGGTTTCATTGTACCCATTAATGGTCACATCATTTCTCATTGGTGGAGAAGACAGAGTTTACTTCATAGTCGGCACACATTAAAATCTATTGGTTGATGGAAAGAAAGACGGGCCCCTGGACAAGTCGTGGTGAAGGAACCAACTGTTACAGAAATCGAGGAGTCACTTGATATGTTAATTGCTGCTCAGTGTCTGTGATCAGCATTCAGCAAATGTTCCGATTTGATCTGGAACCACCAGCTGGGACGATGTTTGTAACCCTCGTGAACTTACTTCTTCTGCAGCTATTGAACTGTGAGTTATAGTCTCTTGAATACATTTTCTCAACCATTGATAGGTCAATGATTAGTAACATACATGTGGCAAAAATATAATGATCAGTCTATGCGAGATAAAATATTGGCATGATAGGGAATGAAAACTATTTTGTCTTCATTATTTTCTGACTTTTTATGGAACTGTTTCTGAGGCTTCAGAGCTCCCCAACCACAACCCCCATTAACCCCCAATGTTGCACTTATTCGGAGTTTGTGTACAGCTCAGAGTTGAAAACCTGCTCAGAGAATTCGGGTGTGTTTGGAAACAGTGCCCATCGCTGCTTCAACAGTGTGTGTAGTCGGGAAACCTGGTGAACAATATTTACCTAATTTATTCGTCAATATTTGGGAGAGTGTAAAATAGAAACTGAATATTTTTGCATTTATCGGAGCTTGATGTGCCACTGATTTTAGTTCGTATTCCTTCTCTTTATATTCGAAAACTTTCTCGATACTGAAACATTTATATAGCGCCGGTGACAATGTCAGTGAAACAAAGGAACTCTGGGCCAATTTGGTACATTTTGTTGTTGAGACAGTTCTGCAATTTTGGAAACGTGACAGACAAGTTCCTCCGAGGAAAGTGTAAGAAACATTGCTGTGATAAAGGGCGCAGTTAGCTGTTCGCATCCTCAGTGGAACAAAGGCGCTGTGCGCTAATTGGTTATATTTTATTGTTCAGACAGTTCTGTAATTTTGGAGACTTGGCAGGCAATTTATTCCATGAAATCTGTTATAATTGTCGCTCTAATAAAGGGCACAGTCAACTGGTCATCTTCAAATAACCAAAGCGAAACATTCACGCTGCTTTCTGTCTGCAAATGTTGCCAGATCTGCGAAGTATTTCCAGCAATTTCTCCTTTGGTTCTGATTTCCAACATGCACAGTCCTTTGACCTTCTTTTGTTCACCAGTTTTGTTATTCAGTGAATTTAGTTGAATGATTGCCACTGGCCAGCGCAATATCAATAGCTCTTCTTCCTGGACTGGGGAAGTTGTTGAAGACATTCTGTAGGATGACTGTAAACATTTTTACAGAACGATGTCTTCTTTTTTCCTGTCTCCATTTAAAAACTTTGTTCATATAAATACCTTTACATGCATACGTAGTCACTGAAACAGGTCACTTCTGTACAGTAGTCAAAAACTGTGGTGCTGGAAAAGCAGATCTGGTAAGGCAGCATACAAGGAACAGGAGGTTCGACGTTTCGAGCATAAAATCTTCATCAGGATAAAGATCTTTTGCTTCAAACGTCGATTCTCCAGCTCTTCGGATTCTGCCCAGCCAGTTGTGCTTTTCCACCACCACCCTTTTAGACTTTGATCTTCAGCATCTACAATCCTAATTCTCTCCTATTTCTGTACAGTCCTGATTGAAGGACAAACAAACACTGGAATTTGACTCTATCCAGCAACACACTAAAGGCATGTCTTACTTGGACAAGATTGTATTTATATATACTTGAGACATCGAGGGGTCTGATAACTGAACGGACCCCCATATACCTTCAGCAGTAAGACCTCAGACAGTGGTCTTTCTCCACTGCCTTGGCGGCAGCTGCCTCAACATTTAATGCATTCCTAAACACACAGTCCTGCACCTTGGAATGTGCCAGTGTGCAACTCTCCGTCGGGGTCAAACGCTTGCTCTGGAATACCAAAGAGTTTCATGCAAACCAAAGAACATCTTTCAGCGAGTTGATGCTCTTCCAGGCGCAGTTGATGTTTGTTTCAGTGTCGGTGTGTATCATGGGCAACTGATCGGAGAGCAGTGTCCTGAGTCAAAGAGCTGCTTGTGAAAATCCTCGACAGGATTGACAGCATCTTTCTCCAGACATCGTTTGCAAAGGGCAATTCCAGAAAGATATGTTTTACGGTCACTTCCCGTGTCCTCTGCCACCCTTCCAAACTCTGCATCCACTTAGAGAGCAGTGTGGGTAGTCGCAAACTGGCCAGGTGTACATGAGGGATCTCGCAGTTTGTGCCGTTCTCACCACAAGCCAAGCGACGTCTTCGTGCTTGTTAGAACGTTCTGGTGATGAAGCATTCTGCCAAATGACTTGGACAGTCTGCTGAGGGAACACCCGACAGGGTTCACCCTCTTCTTTTCCCACAGAGTTTCTAGGACTCTAAGATACGTGCATCAACTGCTCCTTCAGCGCTAATTTATGCTCAAACCGGTTAAAACGGGTTTGAGCAATTACCTTTCTGTGTCGAGGCAAGAGAGCTGCAAATTGAGGCAGGGCTTACAGTAATATCATTTTGTTGGCAGAGTTAGCTCTTCGAAAACTTGAACTCACTTTACACATATCTCCTATTCCCTGGTGAGAATTGTACCCATTCTTTGATGACGGTTGTAATCGACTTACTTTTCAACATGATCTGAATAGAAACATGGAGGTAGTTCAGGCGTCTTATCTTGATTCGATTTTTTGTTTTGCTAACGGTGTTATCACTGAAGGCAAGCCAAGAAGAAAGCAATCCCAATCTTCTCAACAAAATCTGACCAGCTGTAACGGTTGTCTGTTACATTTGGGTGCACCAGACTCTGGGCTAACAGTGAACATGGTGTCAGTAAAACATCAGTCAGCACTATGTCACCATTAATTAAACTCACGCACAAATGGATTATACTCTCAGATTATACCTATGGTCTGCCTGACCGTTTTGTGATATTATTTGTGGACCGAGGTTACTTTAATGTGGAGGAGCCAGTGTTGGTTTGGGGTGGACAAAGTTAAAAATCACACAACATCATGTTAGAGTCCAACGGGGTTTATTTGGAAGCACTACCCTTCAGAGCGCTGCTCCTTCATCATGTCGTTGTGCTGATAGAGGAGCAGCACTCCACAAGCTAGTGCTTCCAAATAAACTGGCTCGACTGTAATCTGGAGTTGTGATTTTTACATATGTTACTAAATTCACGTTCACCGCATTCAAGATATATTCCACTATTTGATGTGGAATTAACATGTTTACCTCAATATTGTTTAACGTCGCAATTTTCATCACGCAAGCCTTTAAAAAATGAAATATCCAAAATAAATCCTTTTCCAACTTCATTCTTAGTGACAAATGGGAGAGGTGAAAATCATTATTAGGATATTTATTTCACAACACTTTTTCTATTTGTTCAAAACTGTGGGAATGTCTGGTTTGGTCAATGTTACATAAAATCCAACCAGGTGGCGGTCACCTGATCTCATGGTCCACTGCATTAATTGACCCTCTGTACATCATCATATGCGAGGAGAGAATTGCAGATCTTGACCAAATATCAGTGAAGGAACAATGTCGCCATTCCAATCAGGATGGGAATTTGCAGGTGCCGGTGCTTTTAATTATCTGTGCACCTTGTTAGGTAGTGTGGCTGCAGTTTTGTTCGGTTTGGGAAGGAGTTTAGCTGAGTTGTTGCAATTAACATTGATGGCGCAACTTTGGTGGCTGAATTTGGGGGTGAATGGTTTAAGTTCTTCAGGTAATGGAAGGGTTGTAAGTGAAGCCGATTTCTTTGTGCCAAGTGCCTTCCAGCTTTTGAAAGTGTGTTCCAGTTTATTGCAGCAATGTAAGTAGCGAATGTCTGTTCATAGCGCTGGCTTGTGCATTGCTCTCAGTTATTACTCTTGAGGAGTCAGAAAGTGAATAATGCTGTAAATCTGGCTCCTGTTCTGGACTTGTAGTGAAAGGATGGACATCCCAGTTCAGATCATTATATGGAGCGGCATGGTGGCTGAGTTGATTCCAGCCTCGGGCGATGTCTGTGTGGATTTTACACATTGTCCCTGTTTATGCATTGTCCCTGTGTATCCAGGTGCTCCGGTTTCCTCCCACAGTCCAATGATGTGCAGACCATGCCACGTTGCCCACACTGCGCTCGGTGAATTAATCAGAGAGGAATGGGTCTGGTTGAGTTAGTCTTCGGAGGGTTAGCATGGACTTGTTGGGCCATTTGGCCTGTTTCCACACTGTAGGGTGTCTAAGTTAAACAAGATTCTGTCAATGCTATGGCGTAGTCTGTTAAGAGAGTTCATGTACACGGAGGTGTATAGCTTTGTGGTAAGTTCGGCTTCTCATTCTCTGGAAAATTTACTCCTACTTATTCAGCATCATGAATTATCCAAGGTATTGAAGCCTTTTTTCTCATTCTTCTCCCGTTGGCTCTCCGATATATTTCCATGTATATTAATAAATTACGTGCTTACGTCGGCATGTTGTGGATTATTTCCATAAAGCAGATGGAAGAGGTTAAATCAGTCTCTCGAGATCGAAATGTTGGATTAGAGTAACTAGTGTGCCTAGATTTTGTTGACGTGCTGTATTTGGTCAATCCATTTACACCCATATAATGGGTACAGAGACACTGAGAGTGGATTGCATTTTATATCCAGAAGATCAAACTGGTATTATCTCCTTTAAATTTTAGTTGCTGTCTGTTTTGTCCTAAGGGAAATGGCAGAAGATAAAAAAAGACATGCATATCAACACTGTTGAAGTCGTTCAGACTTGGTTTCACATTCTATATGTGTGAATACTTTCAACATTATTTTATTAGCTGATATATGAAGAAAGGAGGTTGATTATACATTTATTAACATGAACTTTGCGCAGTATGCATAACAGCTTCATACCTTAAAGAAACTTGGAAAATTTTGTATAAACTCAGGAGATCTGTCAACATTAATGAAGAGTGAAACACAGATAATGTTTCGAGTCTGATATGATCACTCAGAACAGAAGGATAGAAAATAAGGAGTCCCAACAGAGTCGCAACTTTAACACTGTTCCTCTCTCCGCATGCGTTGCTTTCCTCCAGCATTCTTCATATTTGTTTCAGATTTTCCATATGCACTTTTCTTTTCTGCCAGCAGCCTGGTGTCTCAATTGCTTTGGCTTAATTTGTGAAATGGTTTATGTTGTGAGTTTGACGAGCAGAGGCAGAAGTCCTGACGCTGTTGCATATAATTTAATTAAATGCATTTGAAGGAGACCTGATTGGGGACCTATGCAAAAATAAATTTCCAGAGGTTGCTCAGAACCATTGAAATAAAGATTTCTGAGTTTAGTTTTGTGTACCTTCGAGATCAACAGTCTCAGTCGCTCCTAAGACGAGACAATAGATTTGAAAGAGAAGTAATTTTACTCTGGTTCTGCATCACTTGTACACTATTTTGTTTCATCTCGCGCTTTGAATCTTCTCAATTTGTGAAACAGTGGGACAAATTGGATTGCTTAATCTCATATTTGCTAAACTAGAAGTAACAACATTCTTGGATCAGATGACAAAGCACGAGATGGTGAACGGCTCCATCATTATGTTTTGTAGATCTTTGTTGAACAACTAGGGAAGTGCATGAAATATGAAATTGTAAGTTGCATAAACCACTTCAATATTCACCTCCTGCAGAAGTAATGGATAGCGGACTTCTTAATCCATTATTACTCTTTTATAAATTCGATATTAGACAAGAAGAAATACAAGGATCACTTCCAGGCTCCCATGTTCAACTCATTGTTTTCAATTTTACGAAGACATGAATTCTTTATTCTCGACATAATTCTACTACTCGGGTAGACCGTAAAGTCTAATTGATCTTTTTTTTAAAAATGAATGAGTAAAGTCCTTTCAAACGGGAGGTGAATGCATTGTTTAGTTTCTAAATTTAGTAATTAACATGTGTTCAGTTTTAATTCGCGTTCAAAAAGGGCAGGTATTCTGCATTGTTGCTGCTGTCAATAATTTTGTTTCTTTATATTCCCTGCCTTGACTGACATTTAGTTAAATTACAAAATATCAGTCAAATAATGACTATTTATTGAAATCTAAATAAACACTACAGTTAAGAAGTGACGTTCATATCCCTCATGTCCGGCTGAAGCAGACTGAAAACAAATTGACTTCTTTCTCAATACAGCGATTCAGTTTGAAGTAGGCTGTATTCAGTGTTAGAGAAGGAATATACTGGCACTAGAGAGATAGCGGAGAAGGTTCACAGCATTGATTCTGGAGAAGAGAGGTTTGGCCTGTGAGGAGAGCTTGAGAAGACGAGGACTACGTTCATTGGAATTTAGAAGAATGAGTGGTGAATCCTACTGAAACTTATACAATTATGAAGGGAGTAGATATGATAGCAGCGTGGAGGTTTATTCCACTGGCGGGTCAAACTAGAACCCGGGAAAGTCGCCTTAAAATAGGGAGAATGAGATTTCAGACTGAGGTAACTTTTTCACCAATTCTGTTGTGAATCTGTGGAATTCACTGCCTAGTGAAGGAGTTGAGGCTACCTTGTTGTTGAATGCATTTAAAACAAAGATACATAGATTATTGAACAATACAGGAATTATGGGCTGTGGAGGATAGGCGGGTAAGTCTAACTGAATCCACGAAAGGATCTCATTGAATGGTGGCGCAGCCTTGATGGGCCAGATGGCCCACTCTTGCTCCGAGTTCTTATGTTCTTTTATCGGTGTGAAAAGTGTAGGACACGAATTGTACCGACTGTCACTTGATTCAACGCTGAAAGTTATGTCCTCTGTAGTGTTTCATGTGAGACAGTAAATGTTCTCAAAAGTAGTTCAAAAGGACAACATACGTGTTCAAAACCAGACAAGTTTATTCCATAGTTATATCTGTCTGAAATCGCGACGAAAAGTCTTTCAGTAGATTTAGTTTGCATCAGTTCTCCTATCAGTGAGTGTTCACAATGGTGTCACTGATCTGATCCGGATTTGTTGTTTTCCAAAACTCTCCAGTTAGTAAGGACCATCAAACTTCTGATGAACGGGCCAACCTGCAAGACATTGTTTTAAATTTTTCCTGTTCATTTTCTGCAACCAAATTACATTAAAAAACAATAAGGATTTAGCATTACATTGTAAGGATATTGCATACGAATGATAAAGAGGTGAACGATCAGTCAAGTCGGTGAATGCAAGTAATGAGAGAGGTTGTACAGCAGGGATTCAATAAATCAAGTGAGCGACCATGTACTAACACATGGACAGATGACCCGTGTTGTCTGATTGCTTGAAAGTTTTATAGAAATTATTCTGAGATTCAAAACAAGTGACGAGTAGACCAGTCAGAGAGTTGGCAGCGTGTCTCTGTGTGTGGAACCAATTCGGTTAACTTTAGAAGAAAACAGACAATAATTGATAATTGCAGTAATTATATTTCCTGCTTTTATCAGCATTGCATGAAATGAGGATGTGAAAGTTCCAGATATCATATAGAGTCATAGCACGGAGACAGAGACTTTGTCCCAAACTGTTTCATGTCAACCAAAATGTCAATCCACACAAAACCTATTTCTCTGCACTTGACTCATATCCTTCTCAACTGTCCCTATCCATGTGATTGTCCGAATCTCTTTTACATGTTATTAATGTTCCCACCTCAATCACTTCCACTCGCAGCTAATTCCCTACTAATACCATCCTCTGTGTAAAATAGGATTATTTGGCAAACTAACGATAATTATTGCCCGCACTTGTTGCATTTGTTTAATTTATTTCTACGTGTTAAATTGAATTGTAACACTTTAATTTTCATCCCCCTATTTCAGGCAGACGTGTGGACACTCAGGCCGAGAGTAAAGGTAATTGCACTTTTTTTTTCATATAGAGGCAAAACCTGTATTCTGATGATTCCGTTCAAACACTAACTTGTGCTGATGATCTCCTTGCCTTAATGTGCAAGTTGAACAGCTGTGTGTTCATAACTAATGGGGATGCATTATTCCTGAAGGTTTCTTATTTCAGGGGAGCAGAGTGTGAAAACTCAGTTCCTCCGCACACTGCCGTTCTCAGATCGAGAGACAACACATGGAGATACTGTGAAGATGCACCTACACACGCAGTGCTGCTGGCGGAAATTTATATAAATTATTTCACTCACAATTGAGCAGTGACATCATGCTCACATGACTGGACATCCCACAATAATTCTGGCTGTGGGAGACGGAAATGCTGTTTCATTTTCAGATGTTCGCAGGGCGGATCAGTGAGTTTTTCTCGCTATTCAGAGTGCCCACATCCCATGAATGAGAAATAAAAATCTTCTCACGTTGGCTAGTTTAGTGGAGACCCTCGCTCTCTGTGAGTCGGCATCATGTTTTTCAAATGACCATTCGCCCTTCTCCATCCACATTACGTATCCTGAGTTATATTGAGATAGCCTGCATTTTTACCATGCCCTCACTCCCGTTGCGTTGTGAGCCGGGAATGCAGTCGATGATTCGATCTTTTACAATTAAGCAGTCCATTTCTATATTTACAGAGACAGTGAGGCTGAGACTTGAGAATGGGGGCAGTCCTTGCGCTGGCCGAGTGGAGATTCACTACAAGGGGCAGTGGGGAACTGTGGATGATTATGAATGGGACATGCAAGATGCTGCTGTTGTGTGTCGGGAGCTGGACTGTGGGACCGCGGTCTCTGCCCCGGGCGAGGCTCACTTTGGACGAGGATCCGGACCTATTGTGACCTGGAATGTTGAGTGCAGCGGGACCGAGCGGGCTCTGAAGGAGTGTCATTCACAGGAATGGGATCCCCACAGCTACTCACACGACAATGATGCTGGTGTCGTCTGTTCAGGTAAAAATCTATTGCCATTTCTGTGCAGGTTTATCACAAGTCAGTGCTGTCTGGAACCAGAAAGGGATATGATAACACAACGACAACTATCCAAATATTATTAACATGATACTAACAAAACCCCCAATTTATTCTGTGTTACAATGCAATTTGTGAATATTTGAAGACAATGGGAGAGGTGAATTCCTGTTACCGTTTCCAATCCGGTAAAGGGGCAGGATAGGTGTCCATTGTGATGTCATTTGAAGCCACATTGAGAGAACTGCGCTGCAGGAATTATCACATTTACAACCCAATGCATACTGAGGTTCGACATTGAGTTGGCTGGCAGAATCACTTTGTGCCATTTATCTCCAGGTTGAAAGTCGCTTTCTGTCAGATTAGATGAGGGTCGGAGTTGTGGGTGAACATGAATGAGATCGACAGGGCAGCAAACTGATTGCAGGAACAATTTATTTCCAGATGTACCAGACCTAAAGTTAATCACATTAATGTTTATCAGAAAATAATCTAAGTCGCTGTTGCTATAAATTGCTCTGATTCTGCGCTTTTTAAAAATATCTCAGATCACAGAGCTCCGAGGTTGTTACCACAAAATTCCCAATGCTTTGGCAGACTCGAGATTCAGTTCGGTGACACCTGGAAAACAATGTGTGGGCTTGAATGGGATTTGAAAACCGCCAATGTGGCCTGTGCACAGCTTCATTGTGGAGTCGCAGTGTCTGTTTCAAGCTCGATGCATTCTGGAGGCAGTGCTGTTCTCACGGCTACTGAGGTGTTTAAATGTACGGGCAATGAAACTCAGCTGGGGAAGTGCCCTCGGTCTTCAACCACGCACCAGGATTGCACTGGACACAACAATGTCACCCTGATATGTTCAGGTGAGTACAAGCTTACCGAAAGAAAAAGACACATTTCCGCTTAATGTGTGTAAGAGTAATGTCGCTGGCATTCCTGACATTGCTTTGACCGTGACAAATCACAACTAATCCTCAAGGTTCTCATATTCTCTGGCACAAGAGTGATGAGGTAAAATATACACGAAATTATTCAAAATTTAAACATTTTAAAACGTTTGCGTTTGGGGTGGGAAAGACATTTCTTCAACTGTCCACAGTCAATACCCTTTAGTGTCGACGTTGACTAAACGTCGCTCATTGAGGATAATATGAATCATTGTTCGATACAGATACATTGACGTGAACTTCAGACAATTTAAGTTATGACAAGACAATTGTTTATTTTCTGAATTTCCGTGACCCATAATCGGGTCAGTAGTTTTTAACAATGCTAACAGACTGTATGGCATCATTGAAGGTATCTCTTGCCAACAAACTTTTCAGCAAGAAGTTCCAGCTCACAAACACTCGTTGGCTGATAGATATTATCATGGTAATTTATTCACCGTTCTGTCCCTTACTTACTTGTCCCTTCCCAATCTCTTAACTTTCACGTTGCTGTAAATTTATCTTGCCTTCGTAACACGTTGTATTTTGCATGGTATGCACTTTGTCAACTGTCTGATTCATTACATTCAAAGTTTGGGAGAAGATTTGTCGCTCGGGTGCTCGTTGTTGTGGTTCTGTTCGCCCAGCTGGAAATTTTTGCTGCAAACGTTTCGTCCCCTGTCGAGGATGTTACCGAGACAGGGGACGAAACGTTTGCAACAAAAATTTCCAGCTCGGCGAACAGAACCACAACAATGATTCATTACATTCCAATATGCAATACTGTGCACGTTTTGTCCCAAATCGTAACATTATTTCCTGTTACTCTTTCGATGATCAATTCGCAGGTCCAGTAAATTCTTTCGTTTGCTGCTTTGTTCATCAAGTAATATTCTCGTATACCTCTATCAGTTCCAGCTTCATTGCTTCAATATGATCCATAACCTGTCCAATACGCATTAGTCAAGCATGCATCTCTTCAAGAGCCAGGACACACTTTGTCAATTATGTGTTCCACATAATTATAAGCAATGTTTTCCCATCTTCCCAAACGCAAAGGAATTATTTCTCTCTTTCTGCCCTAAATTCTTCTATTCTTAAATTTAAGTTTAAGTTGCATTGCTGACTACCCTACCAAGTATTCTGTCAACTTGATGTATCTCAGCTTTTGAAGCTCCAACACTTATATCTAAGTGCACTTATTCACAACATGAAGAGGGAAAAGGTGAAAACATCTAAATGCACGCTGTAAGTCATTTTCCAGGCTGCCAAAATATACTGCCTCAAACTTCTTTGCTTAAAGTTTCATCTGTCACGTACTTATCTGTTTTGCTCTCTTTGCATGCTTTACTGAAATTGGGAGATGTCATGAATAATGGTTTGAAAACATTGATGCATGGTACCAGGGGCTAATTTTGAAGTGTTACTCTGCATCTCAATGCAAATTCGGGGAAGTCCATGTCACATTCTACCAAACGGTACACTTTCACAGGTTATAATTGATTTCATTACTGTAGGTTCGATGGCAGAATAAAGGTTAATATTATTGAAACTGCATATTGCAGCCAGCATCTGATGCACTGGTCATGATTTGGTCACCCGGACGCTCAACATCTTACTGTACAAAAAAACTTTTAACATTATAATTATCTCAATTGCCTCAAACTTGTAAACTCATTTGTTGCCCATGTTTCAGAAATTGCCTTCAAAAATAATTATTTAATACATTCGTCTCGTTAGCTGCACTGTATTGTAACACCCTGATGGAATCGGCTACGTCAGTGGTCTGAATGACTGGTCTTTGATATAAGGTAACGCCATTAGCGTTGGTTCATTACCCCCACAATCTGAAGTTGCCATGGATGTCCTTACCTTCTGAGCTCAACCCTCGGCTGATGAATAGTGACCATCAGGTTAAATCACCATCAACCACATCTCTCTAACAAGAATGCAGCCACGTATTCATCAGTAAATTGAGTTAAGCATTACTGCATGATTGCAAAAGTCAATCTAACCTGCACGAGCAATCGGGACCAAAAGTACACTGCTGTTATCAAACTATGGACTGCATCAAGTCAACCTTTACACCCTCGTTTCATAGGTTTTCCAGGACTGAGGTAAATGATCATAATCACTATCTTGGGAATACCCTTTAAATGGGAATAGTGGAAAGATTTTCATGAAATAATCGTAATTATTTTGAAGACATTGTAACTGTCACGTATTGTATTGGGCAATGGAGGATGAGATTCGATTTATTTTCTCTTTTGAATCTTGAACAAGTGCGTGGATATTTGCAAACGTTTGTTTGTTTATTTGATCCAAAACAGGAAACAATGGGCCCCGATTGGTTGGTGGGGAGAACAGGTGCTCTGGGCGAGTGGAGGTCCTGCATGGAGAGCAGTGGGGAACGCTGTGCGGTGATTACTTTGGCTTACAAGACGCCAATGTGGTCTGTGAGCAGCTTTTTTGCGGGACTGTAAAGTCGATCCCGAGAGATGCTCGATTTGGGAGGGGAGCCCGACCAGTGTGGAAGGAAAACTATGAATGCAACGGAAACGAGCGACGACTGTGGAATTGTCCTGTTTCTCATGGGGAAAGCTTCAACTGTTTACATGGAAATATGGCCAATGTCATCTGCTCGGGTGTGTCTTTTATAGCAATTGCTCTTTTGCGAAACAGTGTTTTTGTGTACTTAAAGTTTGGAATTATTTTATTTATACCTTAATGGAATGTCACTGGTGAGCCCATGGCCTGTTGGCCTTTTGTGACTAATCTCCGTTTAACTGGTGCACTAGTTCACTTCAGGAAGTCATTAGCTTTCAACTATATGGTTAATAATCCGCAGTCATATGTCAGTCAGAAAAGGTTAGACCGGGGCAGATGTCCTTCCGTAAGGAAAAGTATTAGCCAGATGAGTTGTTAGGAGAATTGATGATCGTTTGACTGTCACCATCGCTAAGACTAACTTTCCGTTCCAGACTATTAACTCAGTTTGATCTTTACCAGCTGCTATTCTGGAATTTCGGGCACTCTCAGCACCACCAGGTCTTAATTTCTATCTCCACTTTGCAAATCAAGAGGCCATGTTTGATTTGGCACAATGATGTTCTGAGATGCGACACTTGAGTTTTCGGAAGTTTATTTGTATTAAATGTACATTATGTTTTTTTTAAAAATTCTGAATGCCATCCAAGATGATAATTAATTTCCTAAATCTTTGCATATAACTGCCGCATTCTTCAAATGTCAATCCCCTGTCTCTCCAAAAATGCATCCATTCTGCCTGGGTTACTAATTGTGTTAGTGCTTCTAAACTCTCTGTACTGTTTCAGATTTGGAATATTCCACGAACATTTAAACAATAATTATTGTGATACTTAGTCTTTCAGGGAACGGAGATGTAACTGGTGAGGCAAGGATTTGTGCTGATGCCTGATTTCATTTTAACTAAGTTGGTTTTACAGGCCTTTAGTTATGATTTTGTCACTCTTTTATGAGCCTGAAGACCTTGTCGGGCAGATCAAATGTGGAAACCAGATTTGATTTCCTGACAAACATTAGGAGCTTCATGAGTTTTGGTTTCAATATTTCTTCATAGTTTCCCTGTTCACGAGCTGAAACTGGGCTCCAATTCCAGAGCATAAATTTTCCAACATTCCCCAGAGAATGCATAAAGCATCTGAATTACTCCTGACAACATTTTTATGACATGACATTCTGCCCTCAACTCCTGGCAGGGAATATCAGGATCTACACAAATGGCTCCGCAGAAATCAGATGTATTCATACCTTCTTATAAAAGGTTATGACGTAGCAATAACGTGGAGACCGTTTTCAAAAGATAATGGAGAATATTGGCAGTTACGTTAGTGAGTGACAGCATCACGTTTTAAGATTTAGGAGCTATCCCAAATTTTCACAAGTGTTTTGAATGTCATAATTCTCAAACAGACTTGTTCCTAAATTTCCATTATATTCTTGACCGTTGTCTCAGTCATGTTGCGGGTCATTTGCTCAGTGCAACATGCTCTGCCATCAACCATGAGAGGAGTGGCAACATATAAATGGTCAAAGCATACGAGTAGCATTTGCAGACTGACAGTCGGCCTGAATGGATGAGGTCGCTCGCTGAAGACGAGACTTTATTTTCAAACGAATGCCAGAGTAGCAGCACTTTTATTTCCACGCCTCTCTCAATTTTGTTGACAGAAGAAATGTGATGACATGATGAAAGTATTTGAAAAAGTAAATGGACAAAATATCTTTATGATTGCAAATCATACATTTTCCTGTGATTGTCAGTTCTCGAATATCTGTGTTCATTTCAATCGCTGTTCTCAGTAACTCTTATTTTGCAGATGAAAATTGGGCGCTAAGACGAGTGAATGGAGAAAGCCGCTGTGATGGCCGAGTTGAAGTTTACTCTCATGGAAGCTGGGGCGGAGTCCAGGACACCGTGTGGGATCAGAATGATGCCAACGTTGTCTGCAGACAGCTGGGATGCGGTTATGCCTTAGAAATATATAATTCTTCAAAGTACGGGGAGAGTGATGGTGGTTCGTGGGTACATGTTGTCCAATGTCATGGACATGAATCACAGCTCCAGGACTGCAGGATCTCCAACACATTGAATTCGTCTGACATCGAAGGCAGTAGCGTAGGGGTCCTCTGTTCAGGTAAGTAGACTCTTCACATTTAAACCAGCTCAGATATATCAAGCCAAATATTCATCTGCTGAGTAAATTGAGAATGTACACCACTGGCTTGTCAGTGTCACTCGAACCATTTATTCATCACTCGGATATCAGCAGACCTGAGGTGGGCGACGGGTGCAGATGGATGAATATGAGAAATTAACACCATTTTTGTGTCAGATACAAGCATTACGTGGCAGGTCAGGTGAATTGGCTATGCTAAATTCCGCAGATTGTCATTTGCATTAGTCCGAGGAAAATGGGTCTGGGTGGGTTAAATTTCAGAGGGTCGGTGTGGACTGGTTGGTCCAAAGGGCCACTTTCCACAATGTCGGGAATTTAATCTAGTCTTAAGGGGCGGCAGGCTGGCACAGTGATAAGCACTACTGCTCACAGTACCAGAAACCCGGGTTCAATTCCCGCCTCAGGGAACTGTCTGAGTGGTTTGCACATTCTCCCCGTTTCTGCGTTAGTTCACTCTGGGTGCTCCGGTTTCCTCTCACCGTCCAAAGATGTGCAGTATAGGTGAATTGGCAATGTCAAATTGCTTGTCGTGTTAGGTGAAGGGTTAAATGTAGTGGAATGGGTCTGTGTGGGTTGCTCTTCGGAGGGTCGTTGTGGACTTGTTGGGCCAAAGGGCCTGTTTCCACATTCTAAGTAATCTAATCTAATTACAGTTTCTTAACCCAAAAGTAAAGTTGACACACGTGCACAAAGAATGCGTTAGTTCAGATAAAGAGTCACTCGACTTGAAATGCTAACACCACTTCCCAAAGAGGCCAGTAAACCTCCTGCATTTCACCAGCAATTTCTAATTTTGTGAGAGTGACGTTGGCGTTGCGATTTGAAATTTTGATGAGAATGATTATAAACAGATATTGTTCAGACAGGCAAAAATGCCGAGGAATGGGAATTGGAGTTTAATTTAAATAAATATGAGGTGAGGCTTTTTATAAGTAAAATCCGAGGAGGATTTATACTTTTAATGGTAAGGTCCTGGGGATTGTTGCCAAACAATGAGACCTCGGTGTGCAGACTCTAAGTGCATTGAAAATGGAGGCATGGAGAGACAGTGCAGTGAAGAAGGTGATTGGTACTCTTACATTCATTGATCCGTGCCACTGAATACAAGAATTCGAAAGTCATGCTGTGGCTGTACATTGGTTGGCCACTTTTGGAATTATGTGTATCATTCTGGCCACCCTTTTAGAACAATGCTGGTAAACTTGAAAGGATTCAGAAAAAAATTGCAGTGATGTTAGCAGAGTTGGAAGGATTGACTTATATGGAGAAGATAAACAGACTGGGCGTTTTTCCCTGGATGGTCGGAGGCTGAAGGGAGACCTGACAGAAGTTTATTATATCAGGAGGAGCATGCATAAGGTGAATAGACAAGGCATTGTCCCCAGGATAGTGAAATCCGAATCTGGAGGGCAGAGGTTACAAGTAAGAGGAAAAGATTTCTAATGGAACTGAGGGACAATGTTTGTCACAAAAGAGGCTGTACGTATGAAATATCTTGACAGTGAGGTGTTGGAGGATAGTACGGTTACAACATTTAAAAGGCATCTGGATTTGTGAATAAATAGGAAACGTTTAGAGATATGTGCGCGGAATGTTGTTAAATGGGAGTGGATTAATTTAGAATATATGATTGATATGGAGGAGTTGGACTGAAGGATTTGTTTTTGTCCTGGATATGTCTAGGACTCCATTACTTGAAATGATCGCTTTTCTTTCAATTAGTAGAGCTTTTTATCTTCTCTGAGAATCTTCTGATCTCGTGCAGCATTGCAGAGACTGAAAGCGCAGTTTGAATTTTGCAGATAATGCACGAGAGACGTATTCCATCCAAAACAAGTGTCTTGAGATGTTTCACATGCGAAGTCGCCGCACTGCAATTATATAATATTTTGGGAGTCGTTGTGCGTTATGTCGCTCGGGATGGTGATGAGACCCTGAAGGAACGCTTTCATGATAATTGAAATGTCGAGGCAATGGCTTCTTGGTGATTGTGTGTTAAGTACTCAACTCGAATTACAACCGGGGACATTGCAACAGCATTGGAACTAAAGTTAGGGGACTGCTGTGCGGTAGATATAAGCAACTGTGTGACTTGCCATCAATCAGAAAAGCAGTTTGCAAGCAGTGAGCTCAGGGAAGGTCTCCTCTCGTGTCAGGTCCAGCGCACAAGTTGTCAAAAATTCCATTGTGCAGAATAACTTACAAATAGCTGTTATGCTGTTGACCTGATGGAAGCTTCACTTTTCCTCTATAAAGATCATAAAATGGTTCGTTAGAAGCTGAAGACAGTGTTTTAAGGCGAAAAAGTTTATTCTCAAACTGCAAGAAGCATGATTTAGACCAGAGCAGAAAACTGTGTGCAGTTAAGGAATCCACATCAGAGGATGGATTTGACAGTAATGGAGACAATGCAGGGGGAAACGTATGAGAGATTTTCTTGAGATGAACAACATTTAGCTATGAAGACAACTTGGCCAGATTAGGATTCATTTCCTTTGAACAGAGGCGACTGAGTATGGGCGGGATTGAGGTGTATAATAAGCAACAAGAAATCTTTCCCCTATGTTATGCAATTGCTTACCATGTGGCATAGAGTTAAGGTGATGGACAGAAGGTTCAGAGGGACCTGAGGATACTCTTTTTCATCCACTTGGGGCAGCGGAGTAGTCTGGAACTCACTGCTTGTAAGTTTGGTAGAGGCAGAAACGTTAGTGAAATCTAAGATATATTTAGATGTGCACTTGTGATGCGAAGGAGTTAAGGACGAACCCAAGTGCTGGGAAATGAGCATAAAATATTTAGGAGCTTGTTTTTGACAGAAGCAGAATGGGTGGGCCGAAGGTTCTTTCTCTGTGCTGAAGACTTCTTAAATCTGTGATTCTGTGAATTAGTTCTGGACCTTTGTATTTAAGTACACGTGATAATAACCTGAAATGACTTTTCGTCCCCTTTCAGTATTTACACTTTTACAACTACTCAAAGTGCTATTGCTGTCATGCTAATATATATGTTGTCTTTAAGTTATATTCTCGTAAGGTATAGTATTCTCATGTGCGCTGATGAATGAAAGCTGAGACGGTATTTATATTGGACGAACGTACAGTTATGTGCACTATAAAATAGGGTGAGCATTAGACAAAGTAACGCATGGACAGACATAAACGGAGTGGCAGGAAGAGAAAGCACAAATGCAACTGTTTGCAAAATATTTCACAGAATATTCAATATAGAAAGGGAAACTGAACCTGGCAGTACCAGGTGCAATAAGATATTTTGAAACATTCATGTGCTGTACATTCTTGCTAAAAGGTTACACTTGATCTAACAGTTTTGTAAGAAATTATGTTTAAGCACAATAAGTACTTCTCGTGATAACATTTAAAACGCTCTTTCCTGTATCTATATACTATGTTGCCCTGAGTGATGAAGGGAATGTGCATTGAATGTGTAATTGTTTCACAGAGCACTTTCAGGTAAGGCTGTCAGATGGTGGAAGCCCTTGTGCTGGTCGAGTGGAGATTTACGACAATGGAATATGGGGCTCAGTTTGTGATGATTCATGGGATGTGGTAGACGCTGAAGTCGTTTGTAAACAACTGGGTTGTGGAAAAGCACTGGATATGACACCCCCTTCCTCCTCTGGACCGGGCTCAGGCCACATTTGGTGGAAAGATGTGAAGTGTTTTGGAAACGAATCATTTCTCTGGGAATGTCCTTCAGTACCATTGGGTCACCAAGACGACTGTTCTCATAAAGAGGATGTGAGAATTATGTGCTCGGGTGAGGCCATTCTTTAATGCTCTTACTTTGCTCGAATGTTGTAAGTGAGACGTCATGCTGACGTATGTTCACTGAATTCGAAGGAATGTAGAGCAGCGGCAGTAATTTAAAGAAACGATCTCTGACACTTACATGTACACAAAAAGTGAAAGAACAATTCGTTTCTCTAATCTAACTTGCTTTTCTGTCAGTTTTTTTCACCTTCTATTGATACAAGACGCGTTTGTCATGAAAAGTGTCATTTTTGATCTGTTGTCACTACTCCAAGTGGATGCCAATATTGTCCTGATTGTCATAAAGGGTTTACTAAAACTTAATTCCAAATTTATGATCTTTACTTTTGTATCGGGCCACCAGAAATATGAGACCTGTTCGTGTGTCTATCGAACTATTTGTGACTCGAAAATGAAGGGAGTTTTTTTTCTTTATGTTTCCGAGCAGACTTCACTGTATCAGACACAGCTCCTGTACAATTGTATCTGACCTGTACTGCCTGTTTATTACTGTGCACTTGCGTTTTTCATGATTTTTCAGAACAGTAAAAATATTCCGTAATTTGCTTCCAACTGAGCAGTTTGAAACTTCCCTGGTGATACAAAATTAAAATTGATTATATATATATCTATATATATATATATATATAATTGAACAGCCATGATATCAGAACCAGTTCCAGTGGACCGTCACTTCTGCAAAGTGGACAATTTACTTTTAACACAGGCTTTCTGTTTTCTGTCAGTTTCTGCTTCTCGACCATTTCGGGTTCTCAAACAGTTCGCCAGATTCTAGTAGTGCCTTGGTCAAGTCCTTCTAAACTCCATGCACGATACACATTTGGCTCACTCCTTTTTTCATTGCAATATGTGTCATGAAGAAAACTGAACACAACGATCCGCGGATGCAGCGAATCTAAAACAAAAAAGGAAATTTTCTGGAAAAACTCATATGTCTGGCAGCATCCGTCGAGACAAAGAGACAACGTTTCATGTCCAGTGACACTTCCTCAATTCAGAATACGCGTCACTGGACCTGAAGATTTGTCTGTGCTTTCTCTCTTCACAGATTCTGTTGAGTTTCTCCAGCAATTCCCTTTGTTCATATCATGCATCCTGCTCGTTTCGGCAATCACAGGACACACCAGAGATATGAACAATCTAACAATCTGGATATCTGTTATTGTTTGAACAGGACACAAGGAGCTGCGGCTGGTGAATGGAAAGCATCGCTGTGAGGGAAGAGTGGAGGTGTTCTACAATGGGACCTGGGGAACAGTGTGTTCAGACACTTTGGATCCACACGTTGCCAAAGTGATTTGTAAACAGCTGCACTGTGGTGCGTTCCAGTATGTTGAGTACGACGCTCAGTCATTCGGAGCAGGAACGGGAACTATTTGGCTCGATGAGATGGAGTGTCTGTCACACGAGTCGACACTGTGGCAATGTCACACAGATCCGTGGGGTCAACACGACTGTCAACACCGGGAAGATGCTGGTGTAGTTTGTTCAGGTAACATGACAAGCCTTCTCAATGTTCGGGTGTCATTTCAAACATGAATTTCCAATAGACTGAGCATCTTTCTCCTTCCAACAGACAGCAATGTGACAAAGGAGCAGACCCTCAGTTCAACTTACTGCCATCAACAATTAGGTGCGTCTTCGTTCTCTATGTGCGAATTCTTGGAGATTCTGCTTTGTACTGCATTCAATAATAATCAGTTCTGTACCACAGATACGCAAGACAGTGTGCACTTGCATGGAGGAAGCAGCAACTGTTCTGGCAGAGTGGAAATCATGTGCGATCAACGCTGGGGAACGTTGTGTGGCAATTCCTGGGATATAACTGATGCAAATGTTGTCTGCAGAGAGCTGGGATGTGGCTTCGCACTATCAGCCCGAGATGAGGCCGCTCTCTCCCAGGAGAAAGATGTTATCTGGCAGAATGATGTGAAGTGTAAGGGAAGAGAATTCTCTCTGTTGGACTGTCTCTCCGCAGCTCCAGCTAAAAGCAAGTGCAACCACAAGGAAATTGCCAGTGTAAAGTGTTCTAGTAAGATTGATGCTGACTGACGTGCGCCATTAATGTTAAAAATCAGGGCAACTATTTGATTTCCTAAGTTACATTGCCCTTTATAATTATTCGTACTTTCTGTTCCACAGGATCCGAGTTGGTGACAGTCTCCCCTTCACCTCCACCTGCGGGTATTTATGACTGATACTCTTATTAGTATTTGTGTTCGCGTTCGCCAGTGCCATTGTTTCCTTAATGATGATTATTTACAATTTTCCATGGCAGACCTTAACTATGCTAAACCCATTTGTACTCCCTCCTTTAAGGGCAGGAAAGCCCGTCTATTTCGATGCCTGTTGTCGTCTGTTCATCTTTGGGAGTCTTGTTAATCTGTGAGTTAATCGCATTACTGGTGGTCATGCAGAGAAAATTGCAAATGAAAGGTAAGCATCATATCTACCGACTGAGCTAACACTGCGTCACTTTCACTGTTGCATATGTTCTCGGGGCTGTACGTTTTTATTGCAGTTTTCGAGCATTTGACTGAGATGGTCACGATTGTGCGGCACTTCTTGGCTGTCTGTTTTCTTCGAGGGACTTTGCCCAATGAAACGCGAAGTTTTAATAAACACTCAGATAAATGCATCAAATCTGTAAATAGCAGTTAAAAGAATATTCTAACTGTGTGAAGTATGCATCAAGTCGCTCAGTATATTTGGAGAGAAACTGAATTAACGTATAATGTGGCGTTGCTACAGTCATCATTGGGAAAGAAATATAATGACTGCACTTTCTTATCTTTCAGTTAACATATACATGACATTCCAGAGCAGGTCAATGATGGCAGCAATATGTCTCCGTTTCATTGAGTTATTTGCAGACTGCCTCTAAATATTTCTTCATTAGTCACTATTATTTATGGTTCTTCAGTGTCTGGGTGCTGCTACCACAACCCAAGATCATTGAGAGGATTAAGGGTCCTTTTAAGGGAACTTCCAGTTAGGCAACAATTGGCTTCCTCTGACTGAGCAAATGATACTTCTGTACTTTGCACAATAATTTAAAAGCGTTTGCTTGGGGACCATTTTCCACGAGTTGGCAATGAAAATCAACACTAATAACAATCATTTTCTATCCTTTCACATGCTCTTAATTTTCCTTTACATATAGCCAGAAAAACTAGGCACGATCAATGTCATCAAGGTGCACCTTATTTCATTCGTCTCACGTTTTTGTTTTTAACTAATTGTCATAATTATGCAATTGTTTATTGAAATTAGTCCAATTCTAACAACATTATTATCAATCTTGTTTGTTAGCAACACGGTATGTTGAACATTAATTTGTAATCTCCTCAATGGTATCAAGTCTTTTTTAAAAATATAGGTTATTAGCATTTTCGTTTTTTCATTGCATTAAAGAGTTTCATTTTCTGCACTCAACATCTTCACTCACATGCACCATTGCGAGCTGAGAATTTTCTTGAATAGATATTGAACCAGCAAAATTAGAACAAAACACCCAAATTTATACCAACAAGAACATCTCGCTCTTTCTGTTTAACATACTAGGTTCGGTAACTGATGTGACATGGAAATTACTCATGGCCTGTTCACTTGTTTTTCCAAGATGTTCTCCCTTCAGCGATCAGTTAACGTTGTGTGAAGATTCTAATCTACAGCATTGTGTGAACTCGTTCTTCTCTCCCCTGGTTCTTCAGATATAAACACCTTGTTTCTGCGAGTGTTCAGCTACAAATGCTGACCAGTCTCTTGTTTATTCAATAGAACTTTTCCTTGGTGGCAGAGGCTCACGCCTTGGTTTGTACCAAGGAATTTATGAAGAAATTGAGAATATTCCCCCTGGCAAGAGGACGGATCACAAACATGGACCAGGTATATATTTCCTATTGTATAGTGAATCATGACTGGATAAGCATAGCTTCCATTTAATTTGCAGTCTTCCATGATCAATGACTGAATGAACATGATCATTAGTTAAAACACAGTCGTCGTGTGTGAGAAGCTATCTCATTAACTGTGTCTCTGTCCGCATTTCGTGAGATGAAGAATTTCAATATGATAATTCCCACTGGCCTACATTCCTGATAGATTATTTCTGGCATGCATTTGAAAAGGCAAACAGAACTATCAATTTCACTTCTACCCTGGTTTCACCCTGACCCCTTCAGATGGGTGGACAACTAATCAATTCGTCATTGATTTTAAAATAATATAACTTTTGCAATAAGTATGGATTACACAGCACCAAAGAGCTGAAGCAAAATTGAGGAATCAATGTATAAACAAATATGATGAATCACAGAAGATGAGTGGTGCTGAAAGTGTGCATATGACTCTGAAACTTTGCAGGTGTTCAGATACAGTGTAAATGAATGGAAAGAAAATGTCTGGTAGATGATAAATGTGAAATTATCCATTTTGGTTGGAATAAAATTAGAAATGACTATTATTTGAACGGACATGGCCTGAAAAGTAGAGATAGCAGATTTAGGACTAAATTGAGGAGGAACATTTTCACCCACAGGATTGAGAATTTATGGAATTCCCTGCCTCATCAGATGTCTTTAGAACTGGGGTGAATAATGTTTTGAACGTTAAAATCGTGAGTAAGTCGAACTGAAGCCACGAAAAGATCAGTCACGATCTTATTGAACGGCGGAACTGGCTGCAACGGTCAGATGGAGTATTCCTGCTCTTAGATCTTATATCATATTCCTTCCCGCAGTGGGTTCACTTGACATTATTCCAGATATTTCTACAGGCACGATTAAAGAACAATACTTTCTGTTGTCACCCTACAATTAATAACATTAAACCTTCAACTATAGTCCTTAAGTCTACGACATACAGGATCAGGATTAGATCATTTGGCTCATCGAGTCTATTCTGCCATTCAATAAGGGCTGATGTGGTTCTCAACCACTTTGATTTGCCTTCTCCTTGGATGTTTTATCCCCTTATTAATCAATAATCTTTGTATTTCTGTTTTAAATACACACTGTTTGGCCTCAATAGCCATCTGTGTTCCATAGATTCGCAGGCCTCTGGTTGAAGAATATTTGACTCATTCTAAATCTTATTGGTCATGGCTTCTCTTGGAATTCGAGTTTGAAAGTAACTCTCCATTTTTATTTTTAGTAATTTATGCTTCCATTGACTCACTCAATCGCATTGAATACTACACCAGCCACAACTTGACTGACAATAATCCCGGATCTGAAAATCTTGAGGTGAAATCCAACAGCATTCCAGGTGTGTATAGCATCACTTTCTGTCAATTAATTTTCGTCCAACACCCTCTAAGCTGTCCAAAACTTAACGATTGCAACCCTCACAAAGTAGTGTGACCACTGGAATGTTGGTTAAAGAGAAAATCGCTGTTTTGATACCACATGATCATGGGCATGGTCTGTCCGGCTGTCTTGTTGCTCACAGAGATTATAGAGCCTATGACCTCAACTTGTAATGTGCAAAGAGACGTGCGTTCGATGTCGTTGCTTTCAGGAACTGCACTCACACCCATTCCCGAAGAAGAATACGTCTCCTTAAGCTGAACATTACAAAAACAACCAGGTTATCATTCTAATCGCATTTTTCCAGCACACCCTGGCCCACAGCCTTGTTTGTCTTGACATTGCAAGTGCATCACTGAATATTTTTTTGAGCGTGTTTTGCCTCTATCACCCTTCCTGGCAGAAAGTCGAAGATTTCCTGTTTAATTCTCCCATCACTTCTCTGAAATGTATGGCCTTTGGTCATTGATCTCTCCACCATAGAGAGATGTTCCTTCCTGTCTTCCCCAACTACAGTCGTCATCATTTCATGACTCATCGCAGGCATGCCAGCAACTCTGCATGCTCAGCTCCAAGTCAATCAATTGCAAGACAGATACAGCGGTAGGTCTCTCAGCCCTTCGTAACTCTTCCTCCTTTCAATGAGATAATTCCAAACTATGGTGTGGCCGAAATCCAGCTCCCTACCTTTGAAGCATGTCCATAAATACCTTTGATCAACAATAATCTCGGCCACATTTAACATTAAGAATTGATCAGACATCAGCTAATTTTTGGGAAATATATTTCCAAACCCTGTACAGCTTTATCCTTTCTTGACATCTTCCCTGAACGGTCTGGCATTAATTCTGTGTATAACACCTCTCGAGCTAAAATAGTCTAATCAGTTGAAGTAGTTTACTTTATGTTACCTGTCTTATCCGGGTTATTATCTTGAATAATTCAATCAGATAACCTTTCACCTTCTCATTTCCACAGAAAACAATCCCAATTTGCATCAACTCTGCTCATTCCGTAACTTCAGAATTATGACCTAACTCTTCTGGTCTCAGTTTCCAGCACTTGCTCTCTCTGAGACATTCGTCTCGTTTTCTAGTTATCGTTGTTGTGTATTTCAATTTGTATCAGTGATGCTCATCTTTCTCTCCAGGTCGAATTCGTGGTGAGTATGACGATGTTGAGACTGAAGATGCAGACTGTCATGATGGAAAGTTACAATTGGACAGTGATCCTGATGAACACCCTCACACTTACAGATGATGACAGTGGTCTTTGTTCACTCGGTGAGTCGAATAACAGATACTCACATCTTTAACCACCTTTCTGTGCATTCACACTGCCATAATTCCTTTCCATTCCATGATAATATTATATTTACTGAAAATCCTAGAACAACGTCCAAACCTGTGCCTCATTTCCACAGCTTGTCACTGAGAAAGCAATGTATTATTGGAGAACGATTTTTATTTCAAAAGCACAAAGAACCGTCTTTAAAAATGAATTCGATGCGATTCATCATACACTGCGTTTTGTCAGTTCTTCGAATCGCTGATCTTCACCCAATTTTGGAATTACATATCTACAAAATTGCTGTTTCAATGCGTCATCAACTGGCTGTATGGAGAATATGAAAGATGGGGTTTTACGTGCTCAACAGTTTGAACGGTTTATCTCTTGTAGCTCACAGGGAATACAGAGCCTCGGACCTTTACTTGTAATGTGCAAAGAGACGTGCGTTGGATGTGGTTGTTTTCAGGAACTGCACTCACACCCATTCCCGAAGAAGAATACGTCTCCTTAAGCTGAACATTAAAAATGCCAATAACTCACGGTTGCCTTTGAAACCCAGACTATCTGATCAGCTGCTTAACCATTTTAGTGTTTTCGAATGACCTTTCGGAAAAGAAAAACTGCTCCAATGTTCCTTGGAACCCAGTTATCCGCTTCCATTATTCTTCACCTTCTCTCCTTTTTCACAGAGAGTTGTTTAATTACTGTTGTGAGAACTCTCCTGTAACATGTAGCAGTCACCACACTGACAAACAAGCTCCTGTGTTTCTTTGAAGAAGGGTCACCGGGCCTGTAACTTTAACTTTGATGTGTTCCAAACATGTGTCCAGACATGCTGGGTTTTTCTCGCAATTCCCGTTGTTTGTTTCTGATTACGAATGGCCAAATGAGCTTCCCTGCACTGCATGATTCGATAGAACTATGATACAGCCGTTGCCATGTTACCTCTGTTGTGCAATCAGAAAATACATCTGACTTCCCCTGATAACTCGCATATCGGTGGCGCCTTCACTGTTGACATGCACTGGATGTGCGATCCAAACTTTTACAACGTACGCATCAAACCCACAATTGCGACGTTTCCCTCTGAGTTCCAATGTTTCTGATGCAGAGGAAAGAATGGGATGCCTTGGCTTTCAGCAAAATTCTGAAATATCTTGAGCACTATGTAATGTTGAAAATCATCATGGAAAACTTGACATTTATTTTTGAGTTAAACATTGAATACTTTCGTGAGGATTGTTTAAATTAATGAAGAAAGCAACTTTTATTGTTTCACAGAGATCTATTAAATTGTTTTAGGAGTGCGAAAGAAACCATAGATATTTGTTTATCTTGCAATTTCAATCAACATCTCACCTGCAAAATCGTGCATGGCCAATGATATACTTTTGAACATTTCATAACTACTATCATTTAGGATATTGCCCAGCCAATATTCGCACAAACCAGAGGCGATGATCATTATATAATATTTTGAGTGAGCTTGTTGATTGTAGAATAAATATTGGCCCAGTGATCACTTGCTGCACATATCTCTCTAATCTTCAGAGTAATTTCCAGGCTGTCGTTTGCATCAGCTAAACACACAGATCGATAAACATGTCAATGTGACTTCCAAATATGGCCCGTCATCAGTCTGACCTTGCTGAGGCAGAATTAGTCTTGTCCCTACTCCATGGAGTGAGAGTTTCAGATAGGGATTGGTAGATTCATGTGCTGTGAATCGAGCCAGAGGCGACTTGAACGCGTGGACTCAAATTATTTTCTTTATCATTTCAGGTAGATTTTAGAAGCGTTTTCAACATGGGACGTCCCAGTATTGCGAGAAGTCGCCGACTATCGTTTTAAATCTCAAAAATATTTTTCTCACTATGAGCTGCAACTGGTTGTAATTCAGCAGCATGTACTTTGGCATTGAAATATATATATTTGCATATATATACATTTGAAATATAACTGAAAAATTGCATGTTGTGTGTTTTAATGAGTTAAAAGTGGGTATAAACAGAGTGCATCGAAGTTATTTTTTATGTGTGCATATATTACATAATTCATTTCTCAGTGTGAATTTTTGAAGTCACAATAGTGGACGATGGTCCTGTGGCGGGTCAATGAGGTATTGAGGAAATTCCATGTGGAATTGCTTTGCTTTCTCATACCGAATGAAGGAGGCTTTTAAACTTGTCAAGCCAAAGAATTCTATGAAGTGCTGTTTTGCTGTTTATTGAATGAAATGTTCTGTCCATGAACTGGGAATATTTCTGAAAGTGATGTGCAAAATGTAGGACACAATTCATCAATAAAAATGCAGTGATTGCAAGTTTGTTTTGGGATTCTGAGTCCGTTTGTTGATGTCAGTGCCAAGTGTATGTGTGTGAGTGTCAGTGAGTAAGTGAGAGTGGTTGTAATTAGCTGTGCTTGTGCAACTGCATCTCTGAATATGAGAATATCTGTGCTTCGGCCAATACGTTGGAAAGCCGATTGCAGGAGGGAAGTACACAGGAAATGGAAGGGAACTTGGAAAGTTAACCTACAGAAGGATCGTGGCTTACAATCTGCTTTTCTGTAAAGGTAGCAACGGAGGTGGGTAAGGTAAGCAAGGAGGCACATGACAAGGTTTCCTGCATTAGTCGGAAAATACGTGGTATACTTTTTATGCAGTCAGGTTGTGTGTTGTCGAACTTTAATTCGGCCACATTTGGAAGATGACACACAGTTCTGGCTGCCACTCCCCCGAAATGACATGGAGGCGTTGTTGAAGCTACCACTGTAAGAACAGCGTGCAGGTGTGGGACACTGCAAAGGGTGTGCTGCATGCTCTATTTGGAGAGGCATGTTTGGTGTGGATCGCCAAAGTTGCGAATGGGACAAATTGTGGAAGCACAATTTTGGCGCGGGGTGGGTGTGGGAGTGGGGGCGAGGTGTTAATTTTGAACGGACAGAAAGGAGGAAACTTCAGAAGGCTATGAATTGAGGCACGGCATGTGTGAGAGTGAGAAATGTGTAAGGTAATATTTTAAGGTGTAAACAAGCAGGGAGTGGTGGGTGAGAAAGACAGAACCGAAAAGTCGAGACAGAGATACAAAAAAAGAGAACACATCCAGAGACGATATCTGTGACTGTGTCTCTTTGCAGCGGAGTCTCTGTTTATTTTAGATGTTGAATCTGTTGAAATAGGGTTAAACCATTCCCCACTTTCTCTCAGTCATCCCTTTTGTTCAAAGTGATATAACACTGATGGTCATGTTGATGCGAGTTTCCATATGTGTGTCTTTGCATTTTGTTGTGTTTGTACCAGTGTGTCTGTTCCTGCCTGCAATGAGATACACTTTATCCGGGAGGGAAGTTTGATTGAAACAATAAACTAAAAAATGCGAGAGTCAAAGGCTTGGAAGTTCTCTCGCGCTCTCTCTCTACCCCCTCCCCCAACCCCGTCCTCCTCTTATATTCCAAGTGAGACAATGCCAACCAATACCAGTCCATAAGCGGCAGATATTTTTTCTTGGATAAAGCATTCAAGCCTGTGAATTTCCCAGGTTACAATGATACTTTATTCTTCAAGGAGAAAGTGAGGACTGCAGATGCTGGAGATCAGAGCTTAAAATGTGTTTGCTGGAAAAGCGCAGCAGGTCAGGCAGTATCCGAGGAGCAGGAGAATCGACGTTTCGGGCATGAGCCCTTCTTCAGGAATCATTCTTTAAATGCTGCCTGACCTTCAAACCTGCGCTTGTAGAACTTTTGTTCAATCGATCTTGCCCCTGTGATATGAGCAGAAGGAGATGAACAGACCAATGTTGGCCTGAGCCCTTCAAATATTAAATTCTTCCGTCACTTAGAATCTTACTCAATAAATTACATATAATTGTATTCTATGGGGAGGGGCCAGAATACAGTTGCCAGCAAATGTTCGATTTAAGGTGTACAATGTCAGGAAACAGCCCAAATATAAATCACTTCGACATTGCAGAAGAAACTCATAGGTTTTTCAACATAAACATCTTTCACTCTGATGGAACCCGAAGTAAAATTGCAATCATCTCACTAGTGTGTGCATGTCTGTGTGCCTGCATCTGTGCGAAGCGTATGTGCGTCAGTGAGCGCGTCAATATAGATGGTTGTCTTTCTGTATCTGTATGCTGCTGTGAGTTGGTCGCTCTCTTTCTCTCTCTCTGATGGTACGCTTGATGGCTTTCACGCTGCAGCTTCTCCTATGCAGTGGCGTTGGCAGTCCAGCAGAGGGTGGCTTTATATCAGTTTTAACACAAGGGAGTAATTGGGACAGAGACATTTCTCTTCTCTCTTTCTCTCTCTGCCTTCTTCTTCTCTCCTCCTCACTCCTCCATCTCTCTCTCTCCCTCTCCCTGTCCCACTCTCACCTCGTTCTTCCTTCATCTGTCCCCTGCTCCATAATCTCTCTACATGTCTCCCGTTCTCCACACCCTCTCCCCCACGCTTTATCCCTTCCTCTCCTCCTTCTGATCCCTCACTGTCTCTCACTCTTTCCCTTTGTCGTGTTCCTGTCTGCCCTGTCCCTCTTCCTCTCTCCCTGAGTAACTCGGAAAATATTATGGGGAGCAATGAATTACCGGGAGGTGGTCACCTCGTGTGATTAAGACACAGGCTATGGTACCAAAGCACTTCTGTTGACCTGGACTGCATAAGGATGTGTACACTTTGCCATACATTTCAGAGGTGCATCGTAGGGTGAGCCACAGGCAGTAATCAAACTAGTGCATTTGCTGCCAATTTCCGCGGATTCCAAGAACACGTCACGTGGGTTATGATTGATTGTGTATGTCCTTTCCATAAAACCAGAAGTGGGAATCATTGCTTGCTCACTGTAATGGATGTGGCTATCAGATTTCCGGAGGTATTTCCACATTGGTGTGTTAAGGAAAAAAGGGTGGTGGAGGAGTTGATACCTTTCTTTACCAAGTATGGGTAACCCAGAGAGATTCAGTCAGACCAAGACTCCAATTTTGCTCCGCGGTATTTAAGGAAGTCATGGATAAATTGTGCATGCAGCACTTTAAATTAAATGCGTACCATCCTGAATCCAAGGGAGCCTTGGAAAGGTGGCGTCAGACCCCGTAGATTATGTTTAAGAGCGTACTGTCAGGGTTACCCAAATGCTTGGGATAAAGGTATCCCATTCACATTGTTTGGATTAGAAATGCAAAAAGCCTCCACCTCCTTCTCTGGCAGCTCATTCGCAACACGAATCAAGTGAAAAAGCTACACTCAGTTCCCTTCTAAATCTGTCCCCTCTCACCTTGAACTTATGCCCTGTGTGTTTGGTTTCCCCCACCCTGGTGAATGAAAAGCCTTGGATACTCACGTTATGTATGTCAATCGTGACATTGTAAAGCTTTACAATGTTATCCATCAGTCACCTACAATCCGGGGAGAAATCAGTCCCAGCCTATCCAACCATTCCTGGCAACACAAACCATCCAGCTTAGATTCAGCATTGTAAATCTTTTCTGCTTTCTTTTCCAATTTAATAACATCGTTCCTTAAGCAGGGCTTGCAGAATTGAGCGTGGTACATCAAAAGTGGCCTCACTAGATGCTGTGTCCTCACCAGATACATACCTGGAATGCCAACGACAGCCAGAATGGGGTAGTAGACACACTGAATTATCCAAAACACGTCCTGAATTCGAGATGTTAGAGATATCCAATTCTGGGAATGCCAGTAGAGTCCATTGTAGAAACTTCAGTCCATTGTCATAATGATCATAATCAGTCACTCTCAGAATCCAATCTCTTCCTCTGTCGAGACGACCATCCCCCATTACTGAGGGAGTTGGCACAACCACTGACATGGCAGGGTAACACGCTGCAAGGAGCCCCTGAGTATTAAAGGAGGAGGGTGCCCTTCAGGTACACAGCGATAAACTGTGGAGCCTGATGTTAATGAGAGATGGAGAACAAACAGGTTCCATTAACCCATTCCATTCCAGCAGCGTTCTACACAGTAACATCGAACGTCTGCCCAGTCTCATTGGTACCTCCGTGGTTCACTGGGTGAGTCAATGTGACACGTTTCAGATACGAGAGTGTTGTCAGAGGACTGGAGAAGTGCAAATTACCCAGGCTGTGTATTCAAAAAAATAGAATGGATTTGTTTTATTTTTAATTCATTCCCTGGACCTGATGTGTCTTTGGCTGGGCCCAGCATGCTGCCTGACCTGCTGTGCCTTTCCAGCACCACACTCCCGACATTTATCATGCCATCCCTAGTTACGTCCATGAGAAGGTAAGGCGTGCGACTTGGAGGGGACTTGAAGGATAAGGAGCAGCATATGGGGGAACACCAATCCCTGCAGGTTCCCCACCGAGGCCCTCACCATCCCGACTCTGAAACATATCGGCTGTTCCTTCTGTGTGAATTGGTCAGAATCCTGGAAATCCCTCCGGAAGGGATATTGTGGGTCTACCCTACAGCACATGGACTGCAGCAGTTCAAGAAGGCAGGATCGACCCCAGCACCTTCTCAAACACTGAAAAAAATGCATGTACACAGAAGGGTGCTGAGTTCCCAGAAGGAAAATGATGTATTGTTCCTCCAGCTTGCACTGAGCTTCGCTAGGTTATAATTGCAAGCCTGCGAGAGATTTTTTCCAGAGAACAAGGTGGTGATGAGAACATTCCCAACGAGCCTTTGACCAATCCTTTGTCTATCCAACTATCTTCATCTCTCATTGTCTCCACCTCACTCCATTTTTCACTCATTCATCCGTCGCCATACCTTCTCCAGGATATATATCAATAGCTTCAGAGCCAAAGCCAATTCTGAAGGAGGTCAGTGAACCCGAAACGTTAACTATGCTTGCTCTCCACAGATACTGCCAGACCTGTTGAGTATTTTTTTAAACAATTTCTGTCTGTTTCCGATGAATGTTTCAGTGCAGGACAATTTGGGAACAGTGACCAAAGTTCAGTATGTTTAAGGTAGGTAGAATAATGATCATACAGGTCCTCTGGTAAATGTTTTAGTACAGGGTAAGGCAAATGATAACGTCATCAGGCAATAACTGGAGAAATTAGGTTTTAGGGATTCTTTTCAGGGGAAATGTCATTTTGTCAGGTGGGAATCATTAAAAAGGTCAATGATCAGAATTCGGAATCACGTGGAATCATACAGTCGTACATCATGGTAACAGACTTTTTGATCCACTCGTCAAAACTGATCAAGTTTCCCAAAGTAGACCAGTCCCATTTGCCTGCAGTTTGCCCATGCCCCTCTGAACGTTTCCTAGTTATGTAACTGTCCAAATGTCTTTTCAATTTTTTAAACTGCACGTGCATCAACGTCTTCCTGTGAGGCAGAAAGGTTAGGACGGCAAGATTCGGAAATTGCAAATGACAAGAGATATCAAAAGTTTAGTCAGAATGAGAAAAGGAAGCAAGTGTTTAGAAAATTGAAATCAAACAAGACCCTTGAGAGGTTTGAAGGAAGCAAAAAAAAAACATTAACAGATGAATTATCAGTGCTAAAACAGACCATAAAATGTTGTTGGCCAGTAGGATCAGGGCAATGTATTGTTGCATTCAGAGCAAGTGTTCAGTGTGAACAGACTCAAGGACAAAGGAGGGAATTTATGACGAAAGCTAGAAGAAGGGAGTAAGACCCTTAGTGAATATCGCGCATCCGTATCCACAAAGGAGAATGAGATGGAGGATGGCGTTTTTAGAGAGGAATATGATGATATTCTGGGTCATGTCAAGATTAGGAGTGAGGAGGTTTCGGGTGTGATGTGAAATATCAGTTCAGAATTGTTCCCAGGATATTGAAGGAGTTGGTGACTGGGAATTTGCTGAAGCTTTGTCAGAGATTCTTGTATCTCTTTTGCCACAAGAGAGGGTACAGGAGACTGGAGAATAGCCAATGTGTTTCGTTTAGTTAAAAAGAGCAACGCTGTTAATTCAGGGAATTACATGCAGCTGTGGCTTTCCTCCATGGTCGGTAACTGCTTGTAGAAGATTCATATGCACGGGATTTGCTCACATTTGGTCAAAAAAACGCATATTAATGATAGTAGCCATGGGTTTACGTGGGATGCCGTGACTCACAAATTTGACTGAGTTTTGTGAGCAAGTGGTGAAGACAATTGATGAGGGTAGTGAGTAGATGTTGTTGCCGGCAAAGACTTTACTGAAGCATTGAATAATCTCCAGTATGTCTAGCAGATAAAACCACGTGGGATCCATGGTTGTGAGCTTGTAAGATAAATCAAAAATTGGCTTGGTCGGAGGAGACAGAAAGGATAACTTTGATAGCTGTTTTCTGACTGGAGGTCTGAGTGATATCTCTTTGCAGAACGATCCTTGTTGTGACCTGCATTGTTTGTAAAATTCATTTAGCTGATCTGGTTAGTAAATTTCTAGAAAACATGAAAATTACCGGAGATGTGGGTAGTGAGAAAGTCTGTCAAAGCGTACAGCAGGCTATGGAGCATTTGGAAATTTGAGCAGAGAAATAGCAGATGGAGTTGGATCCCAATAAGAGCAATTTGATGGACGTGGGAGTTCAAAAGCAAGAGGAAATCACGTCAATGAAGGTCAAGGATTTTGGTAAAGTGTTTGATAAATCCCTCATCGTAGATTGGTTTCGAAAAGTAAGTGATATGGAATCCTTGGTGATATGGAAAGTTTGGTGTAAAATTGAATTGACCATTGAAAACACAGGATGTTACAGAACCGTGTTTTTCCCTGTCTGCAGGTCATCAACCACATGTATAAAATTTGGATGAAAGTGTAGGTGGTGTTATTGTAAGTTTGCAGACGACACAAAAATTGACTGATTATGCACAGTAAAGAAGGGAGTCAAAAGTCACAACAAGTCATGGATCAGTTAGACATTTGGTTGGAGAAACAATGGATAGCGTTTTACCTGGTAAGAGGTGGTGATGCATTTTTGGAAATTAAATGCAAGTGGAAACTGCACTGTTAATGGTCGGACTCTGAATAGCATTGATTGACAGTGGGTTCACGTCCATATATCCCTGAAAGATGCAACACAAGTGGATAAGTTAGTAAAGAAGTTATACAGCATGTTTTCCTTCTCCAGTCGGGGCAGTAAATGCAAATGTTGGCAAATCGCCCTGCAAATGTATAAGGCACCGATCAAGCAAAATTTGGAGGCTCATGCACAGTTTTGAAGGCTGCACTACTGGAAGCAGGTGGAAGCTTTGGAGAGCACGCAGAAGATGTTTCACAGAATGTTGGTGGATTGGAATGTATTAAGCACAAGGAGATGTTGGACAAACGTGGATTATTACGTTTGAGCATCAGAAGCTGAGGGGGAGATTACTGAAGTATTTAAAATTATGAGAGGGAGAGGCAAAGAGAATAATCAGAGTCTCCGTAGGGCGGAAATGTACAATACTGGTGGGCACAATTTTACGTTGAGAGGCAGAAAGGTGGAAGGATATGTGAGTTTTTAACCTCATAGATAGCAGTACCTGGAATGTGTTAACATGGGAGGTGGCATGAACAGTTATGGTATCAACAATGGTGTTTAGACAGTTGAATGAACAGGTAGAGGATAGAGAGAAGCAGACCATATGCATGCAAATGGAATCAGTTTAGAACAGCATCATGGTGGACACAAGCATACTGGGCAGAAAGACCAGCTCCTTTGGAGGTCTGTTCTATGTTCTATGGTGTGATCATATAATTCTGTGACATCAGTGCTCAACGTCTTTCTCTGTATAATTCCCATTGCTTTATCCCTGCTCCGACTCAGTGCAACTTTATATCTTCTGCATTTCTCTGTGGTAATGATTTCTAAGTCTTGCACATGCTTCATATCTCCTCCTGCTTGCCTGAGAGATCTGGACAGAGTAGATTGGGAGAAAGCATTCCCGAAAACAAATGGGACAAGCAGGTGACAACAATAGTTTCGAGATCTGCAAAAGCAGCGAAGATGGACGTCAGGATATGGAAGGCAATGCCTGGAAATTTGGGGAATGCAGATTGAAACTTGCCACAGCATTAGATGAATATGGAAGCAAATATTTGCAAGATTATCCGATTAAGACAGGATACTGGCATTAGGTAACCATGAGTGTTTGAACAGCCAGTACAGACACGATTGGCCGAACAAACTCATCCCAGTCTGTAACGCTATTGCAACTCAGTGATTCTGTGACAGACAGACTGTCTTCAAACGTATAGCCTCAGTCTTGGATCCTAATTCACGTTTGTTCGCACTGATTGAATCTCAAACTGATCGTTTCTGTCACGCTGAATCATTCTGTTAGACGTTTGTTTACCAGTAACTAGATTACAGAAATTTTGTGCGACCGTTCAGGATTTAAGGTGTTAACATATTTATAGATTCCCAGTTGACGTGAGCCTGGAGCTGAGATGTGCTCTTCCATGATGAAGTACCCATTGAGATTCTGTTGAGTGTCTATTCTAATTCCGAATTTACTGCTTTTTTCCATCTGATATTTTTTTATTTTAAAGGAGAAACAGGCGACAACATTAGAGCACAGAATTTGCCACTGAACCAGGTGTTTCCTGTTGTTTGAACAGAAAGGCAAGACGCGCAGTGACGGTTCTGTGGTTCTGCAGACTGAGAAGCTGCCTTTTCATACACTGAACCTTACATGAATCTTGACAAATTCCAAATTATGATCTGCTGTAAAATATGTTTCTGCGTGTTTTCTAACAATATGCTACGGCTCTTCGATGCAATCAATTCGTTGGTAATGACCGGCATTTATGATATCAAAATGCGTGTTCATGCATTTCGCCTCTGTCTGAAAGATCAGATTTCTTCAGATGATTGGCAGTTTGCCCAGTATCGCAACACAACCCATATATGATGTGAAATTCTGCAGGACATCTGTGAGACATGGTTCAGACGCTGTTTTGTAGATGAATAGTTCAAAACAGCATAGGACAAAATGGAAATTGTTGATAACGTGAATGAATGTAGTCAATAACGCTAAACTGTACCCAGTTTCGAAACCATGGTAACACGATCAAAGTTCTGATGGTGTTGGCAATCTGAATTAAGAACACAGAAGAACTGCAGAAACTTGGGACAAATATGATTTTAATGTTTCGAGTCCCCTGAAGAGGGCTGGATAATGCTGATTTATGTGCAGTTCATCTGAGATGCTCAAGGGAAAGAGATGTGGAGAGTAAGCAGAGCATAAGACAGAGACAGGCCTTATAGTCGTAAAGGAGTGATATGGATTCTAAACCGGTATTGATGATAAGTGTGACGGTCAGGACGTCACTGATCTGAGCACCTACAGTTTCTTTCAAAACACTTATGTATATTACAAACAACTGAGTTACAGCACTGATGCTGTTGCAATAACATTGATCACAGACTATCATGGAGAGAAAATAACACACACACTTCCACAACTTCATTTTGTATTCTGTGATCATCCAATTTTGTTTCACGTATTTTGTGATCTACACTTCCGTAAGGAGTGGTCACCTGCAAAAGGATAATTTGACATGATGACCTTTATATCAATGTCTCTGCACTTTTCATGTCCAAAGGTAGTGCGGGAAATGGGCCACATGTGTTCCTGCGTTAACCACAGGACAAATCCAACCAGGCCAAATATTGTTTAAGGAGAAAGTGAGGTCTGCAGATGCTGGAGATCAGAGCTGGAAATGTGTTGCTGGAAAAGCGCAGCAGGTCAGTCAGCGTCCAGGGAACAGGAGAATCGACGTTTCGGGCATAAGCCCTTCTTCAGGAAGGGCTTATGCCCTGAAGAAGGGCTTATGCCCGAAACGTCGATTCTCCTGTTCCCTGGATGCTGCCTGACCTGCTGCGCTTTTCCAGCAGCACATTTCCAGCAAATATTGTTTAAACCCGTTTACTCTCATTCAGCAGTCTTGTGATTGAAGGGGTCATCAACGATGCTGTCAAACAGGTACCACATGGCAATAGACTGCGCACTGATTCCCAGTCTGAGTTCCACCAGGGCAACTTAGATCTTAATCAAACACCGAAAATGCTGCAAATCTCAGCGTGTCTCGCTGCGTCTGTGGACCGAGAATCATAGTGATGGAAACTCCACAAATGCCGGACTTGGTGCAGCTCCAACAAAACTCAATAACCTTGACAGCATCCAGAACAAAGCAGCCAAGTGACTGTGACCCCATCCACAAACAACCACTACCATCACTCAGTAACAGCAATGTACACTATTTTCAAAAGACATTGAATAAATTCACCAAGACTCCTCAGATAGCTGTCTACAAACTCACGAGAAATTCTACCCAGAGAATAAGGCCGGCAGATATGTGGAACAGAACAAGTTCCCAACTATGCCATTCATTATCCTGACTTGGATGTTTGTCGACATTTCTTCCTTGTCGTTGGGTCAAAATCCTGGAAAATATCTCCCTCATGCCATTGTCAGTCTAACTTCAGCATTTCGTGTTCCAAGTTTTAAGAACCCAGTTCATGACGAATTTCTCAAGGGGAAAACGCAATGGGTAATAAATGCTGGCAGAGACAGCGCTGCCCGTTTCCAGTGATAGAATTTTAAACAGAACTGTGAAGTTGGTTACAGGGAAATGGTCTGAGGTTCAGGTCATGATCTGCATACCATTCCACAATTATTTACACTAGAAGATCTGAATTATCCCTCTTGCTGCTCCACATGTCACAAAGTGCAATGAAAGAGTCAACTACTAATTGAGGGGTGATAGATTTTAGACAGATGCCAGTGGCAGGTTCTTTACACAGAGAGTGGTAAGGGCGTGTAATGCCCTACCTGCTAATGTCGTCAACTCAGCAGCATTACGGAGATTTAAACAATCTTTAGAGGAGCGCATGGATGATTTTGGGATCGTGTAGGGGGACGAACTGAGAATAGTTCACCGGTTGACGCAACACCGAGGACCGAAGGGCCTGTTCTGCGCTGTATTGTTGCACGTTCTATATTCTAACTTCACCTTTTACATTTCACTCCCACAGTTTTCACGCTGGTAGGTAACTGATGCTTTTTTTCTTGAATGTACCCAATGACATCCCAATCTTTTCGAGAATTCCACTCACAATTCCCTGAGTGACAAAATCTCTGTGCAACCCTAATGATATGGCAAACCTGTATCCCAAGACCATGACCCATTTTTCTCGATACCATAAGCCAGACGAACATCAAACCTGCATCCTGCATGTCAAGGCCGTTAGAATTATTTGCGTTTCAATGAGATCACGAACATACCTTTAAATATTTATTTTATTCTCTGGTTTCCTATTCTCTCCTGTTTTCTGTCCAACGTCATTAAACTCACACTGATCCGAGTTAGACGGCATCTTTCACGCATTTGCTCTTTGACTCAACTTGTCCAGAAGGCCTTGAAGCCTGTTAGTATGGTTCTGATCAGCAAACCTCTCAAAGTCACATTTGATCCCCTCATCCAAAATCGTTGAAGTGCGTTGTAAATAGCTAATGTCCCACCTTCGATTTCCCATACACTCCATTTATCAACTCCTTCCACTGAAAATGCACAACTTTTTCTCTCAGCGAGACAATTCTCTGTCCTGGCCTGTATGTCACATATGATAGCGCAGGCTTCAGTTCTGTACACCAACCTCTTGCGCTAGATTTTATCAGAAGTGTTCAAAGATCCGTCGATACCACATGGACAGATTCTCCCATATTCAATATAACAGTTATCTCATCAAAATATTGTGGAGTTCTCAAACCACGACTTCTCTTCCATAAATAGTTTCAATTTTGTCTGCCCAAATTGATGCTTGTTATCACATTGTTTATGGTGGATACTACCATGTTCAGAATATTCCAATTAATCCGTCAGCCTGTACATCCCTGTTTCTCCCTTCCTCGAATTTAGAACAGACAGTTCATATTTTCCACCCCTATTCTTCCAGACTTGTTTCTTTTTCAGAATCTGGAAACTTTTGCATTGTGACAAACCAAAACATGTATTAAATCTATTGCCATCTCAGTTAGTGACAAAAACTGCAGTTTACCAGTCTCCACAAATTCCCAATGAAAGCCTTCAGTCTGAAACGTCGATTCTCCAGCTCCTCGGATGCTGTCTGACCTCCTGTGCTATTCCAGCGCCACACTGTTCGACTCTGATCTCCATAATCTCCAGTCCTCACTTTCTCTGATGAAGTGACAAACTTGTTCCATTTTTGTATAACTTAGTCTACTCAGAGAGTCGTAGTGGCGTGGAATGCACTGCCTGTAACTGTAGCAGACCCGCCAACTTTAAGGGCATTTTAATGGTCATTAGACAGACATATGGATGAAAATGGACTCCTGTAGGATAGATTAATTCCATCGGTCGGCTTCGGATTGATTCCACAAGTTGGCGCAACATTGAGGTCCAAAAGGGCCTGTATTGCGCTGTAATGTTCGATATTCTACGTTCTCTGCTCGACATGTACAGTCACAGTTGCCATGATGTCAGGCCCTGCAAGTTTGAAAGATGAGGCATATCAAGAGGAAATTTGATATTTGGCAAATTTGAATAATTGCGAAACATTGTTGTATAGCACTTTATCCGTCCCATAAGAGCTGACCATCCAAGGAGGGAAATCAACATGATTTGAAATTTGAGCAGATTTTGCAGTGGAAGAGCAAAAGAAAACAATTATTTCCTCCCGTAACTGGGTTGGACAAATTCTATCGAATGATCCTGATGAGTAAAATATTGGAAAGTATAGTGATGGAGACGAGGGAACAAGTTTGCAGAAGAGACATAGAAATTACGAATTGTAGTAAAAATAAGATAAGATTTTTGGGGATTTTTTCAAGTTTTTCTAAAAGTTAATTCAATGGTTAACACTTTTAGAATAACGGAAAGCTGATTTTATAAACAAACAAGACCGACATTTGAAGAAAACAACAAGGTGAGCAGCATCTGTGGACACACAAAGCGAGTTAATATTTTGAATCAAATGTGATTATTCTGGATAATGACAGTTTTTAATAGTGTGCACAGACGGGGGAGGAGAAGAGACTGAAACGGGTGGTCTGTGTGCTCAGAGGATAAACAACGGACTGATAGTTATAGTAATAGACAGAATTATGACTCAGAATAGGTGCTAAGGATTGGGGGAATGAGATTAATGTGGGTCTGCTGTGCTGAGACCAATGTCGACAGGACAGGAATATATAAGGGAGGAAAGGGGTTACTTGTAATGTAAAGGAAGGGTAGAGGTTCAGCACTGAAGTTGTTAGTCTGCATTTTTAGTCCTGAAGAGTGTAAAGTGAAGAAATGGAAATTGAGCTCTTTCTCCAGCTGCTCGTGGAGCTGCTGAGTTGCACAGTATTTTCAATGAATCTGAGACCAATAACCTCCTGTGGTTGTGTGTTTCTGTGATATGGATTCCGGCGTGGGGACTCGCTTCCTCGTCAAAATCTGAAACGTCAATGATCTGTTAAGATGAACTAGTGTTTGGAACCCGGTTTCATTGTACCCATTAATGGTCACATCATTTCTCATTGGTGGAGAAGACAGAGTTTACTTCATAGTCGGCACACATTAAAATCTATTGGTTGATGGAAAGAAAGACGGGCCCCTGGAAAAGTCGTGGTGAAGGAACCAACTGTTACAGAAATCGAGGGGTCACTTGATATGTTAATTGCTGCTCAGTGTCTGTGAAACAGCATTCAGCTAAAGTTCCGATTTGATCTGGAACCACCAGCTGGGACGATGTTTGTAACCCTCGTGAACTTACTTCTTCTGCAGCTATTGAACTGTGAGTTATAGTCTCTTGAATACATTTTCGCAACCATTTATAGGTCAATGATTGGTAACATATATGTGGCAAAAATATAATGATCAGTCTATGCGAGATAAAATATTGGCATGATAGGGAATGAAAACTATTTTGTCTTCATTATTTTCTGACTTTTTATGGAACTGTTTCTGAGGCTTCAGAGCTTCCCAACCACAACCCCCATTAACCCCCAATCTTGCATTTATTCGGAGTTTTTGTACAGCTCAGAGTTGAAAACCTACTCAGACACTTCGGGTGTGTTTGGAAACAGTGCCCATCACTGCTTCAACAGTGTGTGTAGTCGGGAAACCTGGTGAACAATATTTACCTAATTTATTCGTCAATATTTGGGAGAGTGTAAAATAGAAACTGAATATTTATGTATTTCTAGGAGCTTGATGTTACACTGATTTTAGTTAGTTTTTCTTCTCTTTATATTCGAAAACTTTCTCGATACTGATGCATTTATATAGCGCCGTTGACAATGTCAGTGAAACAAAGGAACTCTGGGCCAATTTGGGACATTTTGTTGTTGAGACAGTTCTGCAATTTTGGAAACGTGACAGGCAAGTTCCTCCGAGGAAACTGTAAGAACCATTGCTGTGATAAAGGGCGCAGTTAGCTGTTCGCATCCTCAGTGGAACAAAGGCGCTGTGTGCTAATTTGTTATATTTTATTGTTCAGACAGTTCTGCGATTTTGGAAACTTGGCAGGCAATTTATTCCATGAAATCTGTTAGAATTGTCGCTTTAATAAAAGGCACAGTCAACTGGTCATCTTCAAATAACCAAAGCGAAACATTCACGCTGCTTTCTGTCTGCAAATGTTGCCAGATCTGCGAAGTATTTCCAGCAATTTCTCCTTTGTTTCTGATTTCCAACATGCACAGTTCTTTCACCTTCTTTTGTTCACCATTTTTGTTATTCAGTGAATTTAGTTGAATGATTGCCACTGGCCAGCGCAATATCAATAGCTCTTCTTCCTGTACTGGGGAAGTTGTTGAAGAATTTCAGTCGAATTACTGTAAGCATTTTTACAGAAAGATGTCTTCTTTTTTCCTGTCTCCATTTAAAAACTTTGTTCATATAAATACTTTTACATGCATACATAGTCACTGAAACAGGTCACTTCTGTACAGTAGTCAAAAACTATGGTGCTGGAAAAGCAGATCTGGTAAGGCAGCATACAAGGAACAGGAGGTTCGACGTTTCGAGCATAAAATCTTCATCAGGATAAAGATCTTTTGCTTCAAACGTCGATTCTCCAGCTCCTCGGATTCTGCCCATCCAGTTGTGCTTTTCCACCACCACCCTTTGAGACTTTGATCTTCAGCATCTACAATCCTAATTCTCTCCTATTTCTGTACAGTCCTGATTGAAGGACAAACAAACACTGGAATTTGACTCTATCCAGCAACACACTAAAGGCATGTCTTACTTGGACAAGATTGCATTTATATATACTTGAGACATCGAGGGGTCTGATAACTGAACGGACCCCCATATACCTTCAGCAGTAAGACCTCAGACAGTTGTCTTTCTCCACTGCCTTGGCGGCAGCTGCCTCAACATTTAATGCATTCCTAAACACACAGTCCTGCACCTTGGAATGTGCCAGTGTGCAACTCTCCGTCGGGGTCAAACGCTTGCTCTGGAATACCAAAGAGTTTCATGCAAACCAAAGAACATCTTTCAGCGACTTGATGCTCTTCCAGGCGCAGTTGATGTTTGTTTCAGTGTCGGTGTGTATCGTGGGCAACTGATCGGAGAGCAGTGTCCTGAGTCAAAGAGCTGCTTGTGAAAAGCCTCGACAGAATTGACTGCATCTTTCTCCAGACATCGTTTGCAAAGGGCAATTCCACAAAGATATGTTTTATGGTCACTTGCCGTGTCCCCTGCCATCCTTCCAAACCCTACATCCACTTAGAGAGCAGTGTGGGTAGTCGCAAACTGGCCAGGTGTACATGAGGGATCTCGCAGTTTGTGCCGTTCTCACCACAAGCCAAGCGACGTCTTCGTGCTTGTTAGAACGTTCTGGTGATGAAGCATTCTGCCAAATGACTTGGACAGTCTGCTGAGGGAACAACCCGACAGGGTTCACCCTCTTCTTTTCCCACAGAGTGTCGAGGACTCTAAGATACGTGCATCAACTGCTCCTTCAGCACTGAATTTATGCTCAAACCGGTTGAAACGGGTTTGAGCAATTACCTTTCTGTGTCGAGGCAAGAGAGCTGCAAATTGAGGCAGGGCTTACAGTAATATCATTTTGTTGGCAGAGTTAGCTCTTCGAAAACTTGAACTCACTTTACACATATCTCCTATTCTCTGGTGAGAGCTGTACCCATTCTCTGATGGCAGTTGTACTAGACTTACTTTTCAACATGATCTGAATAGAAATATGGAGGTAGTTCAGGCGTCTTATCTTGTTTCGATTTTTTGTTTTGCTAACGGTGTTATCACTGAAGACAAGCCAAGAAGAAAGCAATCCCAATCTTCTCAACAAAATCTGACCAGCTGTAACGGTTGTCTGTTACATTTGGGTGCACCAGACTCTGTGCTAACAGTGAATATGGTGTCAGTAAAACATCAGTCAGCACTATGTCACCATTAATTAAACTCATGCACAAATGAATTATACTCTCAGATTATACCTATGGTCTGCCTGACCGTTTTGTGATATTATTTGTGGACCGAGGTTACTTTAATGTGGAGGAGCCAGTGTTGGTTTGGGGTGGACAAAGTTAAAATTCACACAACATCATGTTAGAGTCCAACGGGGTTTATTTGGAAGCACTACCCTTCAGAGCGCTGCTCCTTCATCATGTCGTTGTGCTGATAGAGGAGCAGCACTCCTCAAGCTAGTGCTTCCAAATAAACTGGCTCGACTGTAATCTGGAGTTGTGATTTTTACATATGTTACTAAATTCACGTTCACGCATTCAAGATTTTTTCCACTATTTGATGTGGAATTAACATGTTTACCTCAATATTGTTTAACATCACAATTTTCATCACGCAAGCCTTTCAAAAATGAAATATCCAAAATAAATCCTTTTCCAACTTTCTTCTTAGTGACAAATGGGAGAGGTGAAAATCATTATTAGGATATTTATTTCACAACACTTTTTCTATTTGTTCAAAACTGTGGGAATGTCTGGTTTGGTCAATGTTACAGAAAATCCTTCCAGGTGGCGGTCACCTGATCTCATGGTCCACTGCATTAATTGACCCTCTGTACATCATCATATGCGAGGAGAGAATTGCAGATCTTGACCAAATATCAGTGAAGGAACAATGTCGCCATCCCAATCAGGATGGGAATTTGCAGGTGCCGGTGCTTTTAATTATCTGTGCACCTTGTTAGGTAGTGTGGCTGCAGTTTTGTTCAGTTAGGGAAGGAGTTTAGCTGAGTTCTTGCAATTAACATTGATGGCGCAACTTTGGTGGCTGAATCTTGGTGGTGAATGCTTTAAGTTCTTCAGCTAATGCAAGGGTTGTAAGTGAAGCCGATTTCTTTGTGCCAAGTGCCTTCCAGCTTTTGAAAGTGTGTTACAGTTTATTGCAGCAATGTAAGTAGCGAATGTCTGTTCATAGCGCTGGCTTGTATATTGCTCACAGTTATTACTCTTGAGGAGTCAGAAAGTGAATAATGCTGTAAATCTGGCTCCTGTTCTGGACTTGTAGTGAAAGGATGGACATCCCAGTTCAGATCATTATATGGAGCGGCATGGTGGCTGAGTTGATTCCAGCCTCGGGCGATGTCTATGTGGAGTTTACACATTGTCCCTGTTTATGCATTGTCCCTGTGTATCCAGGTGCTCCGGTTTCCTCCCACAGTCCAATGATGTGCAGACCATGCCACGTTGCCCACACTGCGCTCGGTGAATTAATCAGAGGGGAATAGGTCTGGTTGGGTTACTCTTCGGAGTGTTAGCATGGACATGTTGGGCCATTTGGCCTGTTTCCATACTGTAGGGAGTCTAAGTTAAACAAGATTCTGTAAATGCTATGGCGTAGTATGTTAAGAGAGTTCATGTACACGGAGTTGTATTGCTTTGTGGTAAGTTCGGCTTCTCATTCTCTGGAAAATTTACTCCTACTTATCCAGCATCATGAATTATCCAAAGTATTGAAGCCTTCTTTCTCATTCTTCTCCCGTTGGCTCTCCGATATATTTCCATGTATATTAATGAATTAAGTGCTTACGTCGGCATGTTGTGGATCATTTCCATAAAGCAGATCGCAGAGGTTAAATCAATCTCTCGAGATCGAAATGTTGGGTTAGAGTAACTAGTGTGCCTAGATTTTGTTGACGTGCTGTATTTGGTCAATCCATTTACACCCATATAATGGGTACAGTGACACTGAGAGTGGATTGCATTTTATATCCAGAAGATTAAACTGGTATTATCTCCTTTAAAGTTTAGTTGCTGTCTATTTTGTCCTAAGCTATATGGCAGAAGATAAAAAAGACATGCATATCAACACTGTTCAAGTCGTTCAGACTTAGTTTCACATTCTATATGTGTGAATACTTTCAACATTATTTTATTAGCTGATATATGAAGAAAGGAGGTTGATTATACATTTATTAACATGAACTTTGCGCAGTATGCATAACAGCTTCATACCTTAAAGAAACTTGGAAATTTTTTTTAAAACACAGGAGATCTGTCAACATTAATGAAGAGTGAAACACAGTTAATGTTGCGAGTCTGATATGATCACTCAGAACAGAAGGATAGAAAATAAGGAGTCCCAACAGAGTCGCAACTTTAACACTGTTCCTCTCTCCGCATGTGTTGGGTTTCCCCAGCATTCTTCATATTTGTTTCAGATTTTCCATATGCACTTTTCTTTTCTGCCAGCAGCCTGGTGTCTGAATTGCTTTGGCTTAATTTGTGAAATGGTTTATGTTGTGAGTTTGACGAGCAGAGGCAGATGTCCTGACGCTGTTGCATATAATTTAATTAAAAGCACTTGAAGGAGACTTGATTGGGGACCGATGCAAAACCATTGAAAGAAAGATTTCTGAGTTTAGTTTTGTGTACTTTCGAGATCAACAGTCTCAGTGGCTCCTAAGATGAGACAATAGATTTGAAAGAGAAGTAATTTTACTCTGGTTCTGCATCACTTGTACACTATTTTGTTTCATCTCGCGCTTTGAATCTTCTCAATTTGTGAAACAGTGGGACAAATTGGATTGCTTAATCTCATATTTGCTAAACTAGAAGTAACAACATTCTTGGATCAGATGACAAAGCACGAGATGGTGAACGGCTCCATCATTATGTTTTGTAGATCTTTGTTGAACAACTAGGGAAGTGCATGAAATATGAAATTGTAAGTTGCATAAACCACTTCAATATTCACCTCCTGCAGAAGTAATGGATAGCAGACTTCTTAATCCATTATTGTTCTTTTATAAATTCGATATTAGCCAAGAAGAAATACAAGGATCCCTTGCAGGCACCCATGTCCAACTCATTGTTTTCAATTTTACGAAGACATGAATTCTTTATTCTCGACATAATTCTACTACTCGGGTAGATCGTAAAGTCTAATTGATCTTTTTTTAAAAAATGAATGAGTAAAGTCATATCAAACGGGAGTTGAATGCATTGTTTAGTTCTAAATTTAGTAATTAACATGTGTTCAGTTTTAATTCGCGTTCAAAAAGGACAGGTATTCTGCATTGTTGCTGCTGTCAATAATTTTGTTTCTTTATATTCCCTGCCTTGATTGACATTTAATTAAATTACAAAATATCAGTCAAATAATGACTATTTATTGAAATCTAAATAAGCACTACAGTTAAGAAGTGACGTTCATGTCCCTCATGTCCGGCTGAAGCAGACTGAAAATCAACTTGACTTCTTTCTCAATACAGCGATTCAGTTTGAAGTAGGCATTATTCAGTTTTCGAGGAGTAATATACTGGCAGTAGAGAGATAGCGGAAAAGGTTCACAGCATTGATTCTGGAGAAGAGAGGTTTGGCCTGTGAGGAGAGCTTGAGAAGACGAGGACTACGCTCATTGGAATTTAGAAGAATGAGTGGTGACTCCTACAGAAACTTATACAATTATGAAGGGAGTAGATATGATAGCAGCGTGGAGGTTTATTCCACTGACGGGTCAAACTAGAACCTGGGAACGTCGCCTTAAAATAGGGAGAATGAGATTTCAGACTGAGGTGAAGAGTAACTTTTTCACCAATTCTGTTGTGAGCCTGTGGAATTCCCTGCCGAGTGAAGGAGTTGAGGCTTGTTGGATGCATTTAAAACAAGGATACATAGATTATTGAACAGTACTGGAATTATGGGCTGTGGAGGATAGGCGGGAAAGTATAACTGAATCCACGAAAGGATCTCATTAAATGGCGGCGCAGCCTTGATGGGCCAGATGGCCCACTCTTGCTCCGAGTTCTTATGTTCTTTTATCGGTGTGAAAAGTGTAGGACACTAATTGTACCGACTGTCACTTGATTCAACGCTGAAAGTTATGTCCTCTGTAGTGTTTCATGTGAGACAGTAAATGTTCTCAAAAGTAGTTCAAAAGGACAACATACGTGTTCAAAACCAGACAAGTTTATTCCATAGTTCCATCTGTCTGAAATCGCGACGAACAGTCTTTCAGTAGATTTAGTTTGCATCAGTTCTCCCATCAGTGAGAGAGTTCACAATGGTGTCACTGATCTGATCCGGAATTGTTGTTTTCCAAAACTCTCCAGTTAGAAAGGAATATCAAACGTCTGATGAACGGGCCAACCTGCAAGACATTCTTTTAAATTTTTCCTGTTCATTTCCTGCAACCAATTACATTAAAAAACAATTAGGATTTAGCATTACATTGTAAGGATATTGCATACGAATGATAAAGAGGTGAACGATCAGTCAAGTCGGTGAATGCAGGTAATGAGAGAGGTTGTTCAGCACGGATTGAATACATCACAGTGAGCGACCATCTATTAACAAATGGACAGATGACCCGTGTTGTCTGATTGCTTGAAAGTTTTAAGGAAATTATTCTGAGATTCAAAACAAGCAATTCAAGGCTTATCGAATTTTTGAAAAATTGTATGGGATAGTATTCTCAGGAAGCTAAAAATCATCAAAATATATCACGCATTGGGAGAAAATGTAATTAAATTTAAATTGAAAATATATTTCGATTCCTCTGTCAGCTTGGGAGAGGAGGACAATATATTGTTAGTAACATCAATAACAGGGCAACTCAGTAAACACTCGAATATTCCTTTAAAAAAGAAGTACATAGCGTGTTCATCACCATCCTGTCCCAAGTGCAGTTGAACGTGGGTGGAACAAGTTAAGCAGTTTGTTCAAAGATGTAGCACAGGCCCCTTGGACCGAATGACCTTCTTCCTCTGTTGTGATCACGGAATGGTTTGTGGACAGTGACATATTGAACTGCCTCTTTCAATCCATCGTAAAACGTCATGTTCCAGAATTGGGAAAATGGAAAATTCCTGCTGGATATTGTTGTTGAGTGAATCTCGTGATACTGTCGCCATGTAGATAGGGGAACATAATAAAGTCGAATATTAAAGTTGGTAAGCACTTAAAAAAACACTTTCGGAAGTTTGTTGCTGACGAAGCACTGTTAGTCATTGTTTATTTCAGTATTGCTGATACACTAAAGTTTCTAAAATGCTGAAAGCTTTGGTAACTGGGGAGCATTATCGCTCTTTTTGGCGATCATCACAATGTTAAGGAAGGAGGAAATGCAGTGACGAGTAGACCAGTCAGAGAATTGGCAGCGTGTCTCTCTGTGTGGAAACAATTCGGTTAACTTTAGAAGAAAACAGACAATAATTGATAATTGCAGTAATTATATTTCCTGCTTTTATCAGCATTGCATGAAATGAGGATGTGAAATTTCCAGATATCATATATAGTCATAGCACGGAGATAGACCCTTTGCCCCAAACTGTTCCATGTCAACCAAAATGTCAATCCACACAAAACCTATTTCTCTGCACTTGACTCATATCCTTCTCAACTGTCCCTATCCATGTGATTGTCCGAACCTCTTTTACACGTTGTTAATGTTCCCACCTCAATCACTTCCACTCGCAGCTAATTCCCTACTAACACCATCCTCTGTGTAAAATAGGATTATTTGGCAAACTAGCGATAATTATTGCCCGCATTTGTTGCATTTGTTCAATTTATTTCTACGTGTTAAATTGAATTGTAACACTTCAATTTTCATCCCCCTATTTCAGGCAGACGTGGCGACACTCAGGCCGATCGTAAAGGTAATTGCACTTTTTTTTCATATACAGGCAAAACCTATATTCTGATGATTCCGTTCAAACACAAACTTGTGCTGATGATCTCCTTGCCTTCATGTGCAAGTTGAACAGCTGTGTGTTCCTAACTAATGGGGATGCATTATTCCTGAAGGTTTCTTATTTCAGGGGAGCAGAGTGTGAAAACTCAGTTCCTCCGCACACTGCCGTTCTCAGATAGAGAGACAACACATGGAGATACTGTGAAGATGCACCTACACACGCAGTGCTGCTGGCGGAAATTTATATAAATTATTTCACTCACAATTGAGCAGTGACATCATGCTCACATGACTGGACATCCCACAATATTTCTGGCCGTGGGAGACCGAAATGCTGTTTCATTTTCAGATGTTTGCAGGGCGGATCAGAGTGTTTTTCTCGCTATTCAGTGTGCCCACATCCCATGAATGAGAAATAAAAATGTACTCACGTTGGCCACTTTAGAGGATATGTTTCCATAGAAATTGATCTCTGACCCTCGCTCTCTGTGAGTCGGCATCATTTTTTTTCAAATGACCATTCGCCCTTCTCCATCCACATTACGTATCCTGAGTTATATTGCGATAGCCTGCATTTTTGCCATGCCCTCACTCCCGTTGCGTTGTGAGCCGGGAATGCAGGCGATGATTCGATATTTTACAATTAAGCAGTGTTCACGTTGGTGACCACTTCTATATTTACAGAGACAGTGAGGCTGAGACTTGAGAATGGGGGCAGTCCTTGCGCTGGCCGAGTGGAGATTCACTACAAGGGGCAGTGGGGAACTGTGCATGATTATAAATGGGACCTGCCGGATGCTGCAGTTGTGTGTCGGGAGCTGGACTGTGGGACCGCGGTCTCTGCCCCGGGCGGGGCTCACTTTGGACGAGGATCCGGACCCATTGTGACCTGGAAAGTTGAGTGCAGCGGGACCGAGCGCGCTCTGAAGGAGTGTCAATCACAGGAATGGGATCCCCACAGCTATTCACACGGCAATGATGCTGGTGTCGTCTGTTCAGGTAAAAATCTATTGCCATTTCTGTGCAGGTTTATCACAAGTCAGTGCTGTCTGGAACCAGAAAGGGATATGATAATACAACGACAACTATCCAAATATTATTAACATGATACTAACAAAACCCCCAATTTATTCGGTGTTACAATATAATTTGTGAATATTTGAAGAATTCCTGTTACCGTTTCCACTCCGGTAAAGGGGCAGGATAGGTGTCGATTGTGATGTCATTTGAAGCCACATTGAGAGAACTGCGCTGCAGGAATTATCACAATTACAACCCAATGCATACTGAGGTTCGACATTGAGTTGGCTGGCAGAATCACTTTGTGCCATTTATCTCTAGGTTGAAAGTCACTTTCTGTCAGATTAGATAAGGGTCGGAGTTGTGGGTGAACATGAATGAGATCGACAGGGCAGCAAACTGATTGCAGGAACAATTTATTTCCAGATGTACCTGACCGAAAATTAATCACATTAACGTTTATCAGAAAATAATCTAAGTCACTGTTGTTATAAATTGCTCTGATTTTGAAAAATATCTCAGATCACAGAGCTCTGAGGTTGGTACCACAAAATTCCCAATGCTTTGGAAGACTGGAGGTTCAGTTCGGTGACACCTGGAAAACAATGTGTGGGCTTGAATGGGATTTGAAAACCGCCAATGTGGCCTGTGCACAGCTTCGTTGTGGAGTCGCGGTGTCTGTTTCAAGCTCGATGCATTCTGGAGGCAGTGCTGTTCTCACGGCTACCGAGGTGTTTCAATGTACGGGCAATGAGACTCAGCTGGGGACGTGCCCTCGGTCTTCAACCACGCACCAGGATTGCACTGGACACAACAATGTCACCCTGATATGTTCAGGTGAGTACAAGCTTACCGAAAGAAAAAGACACATTTCCGCTTAATGTGTGTAAGCGTAATGTCGCTGGCATTCCTGACTCAACTAATCCTCAAGATTCTCATGTTCCCTGGCACAAGAGTGATGAGGTAAAATATGCACGAAATTATTCGAAATTTAAACGTTTTAAAACGTTTGCGTTTGGGGTGGGAAAGACATTTCTTCAACTGTCCACAGTCAATACCCTTTAGTGTTGACGTTGACTAAACGTCGCTCATGGAGGATAATATGAATCATTGTTCGATACAGATACATTGACGTGAACTTCAGACAATTTAAGTTATGACAAGACAATTGTTTATTTTCTAAATCTCCGTGATCCATAATCGGGTCAGTAGTTTTTAACAATGCTAACAGACTGGATGGCATCATTGAAGGTATCTCTTGCCAACAAACTTTTCAGCAAGAAGTTCCAGCTCACAAACACTCGTTGGCTGATAGATATTATCATGGTAATTTATTCACCGTTCTGTCCCTTACTTACTTGTCCCTTCCCAATCTCTTAACTTTCACGTTGCTGTAAATTTATCTTGCCTTCGTAACACGTTGTATTTTGCATGGTATGCACTTTGTCAACAGTCTGATTCATTACATTCAAAGTTTGGGAGAAGATTTGTCGCTCGGGTGCTCGTTGTTGTGGTTCTGTTCGCCGAGCTGGAAATATTTGCTGCAAACGTTTCGTCCCCTGTCGAGGATGTTACCGAGACAGGGGACGAAACGTTTGCAACAAAAATTTCCAGCTCGGCGAACAGAACCACAACAATGATTCATTACATTCCAATATGCAATACTGTGCACGTTTTGTCCCAAATCGTAACATTATTTCCTGTTACTCTTTCGATGATCAATTCGCAGGTCCAGTAAATTCTTTCGTTTGCTGCTTTGTTCATCAAGTAATATTCTCGTATACCTCTATCAGTTCCAGCTTCATTGCTTCAATATGATCCATAACCTGTCCAATACGCATTAGTCAAGCATGCATCTCTTCAAGAGCCAGGACACACTTTGTCAATTATGTGTTCCACATAATTATAAGCAATGTTTTCCCATCTTCCCAAACGCAAAGGAATTATTTCTCTCTTTCTGCCCTAAATTCTTCTATTCTTAAATTTAAGTTTAAGTTGCATTGCTGACTACCCTACCAAGTATTCTGTCAACTTGATGTATCTCAGCTTTTGAAGCTCCAACACTTATATCTAAGTGCACTTATTCACAACATGAAGAGGGAAAAGGTGAAAACATCTAAATGCACGCTGTAAGTCATTTTCCAGGCTGCCAAAATATACTGCCTCAAACTTCTTTGCTTAAAGTTTCATCTGTCACGTACTTATCTGTTTTGCTCTCTTTGCATGCTTTACTAAAATTGGGAGATGTCATGAATAATGGTTTGAAAACATTGATGCATGGTACCAGGGGCTAATTTTGAAGTGTTACTCTGCATCTCAATGCAAATTCGGGGAAGTCCATGTCACATTCTACCAAACGGTACACTTTCACAGGTTATAATTGATTTCATTACTGTAGGTTCGATGGCAGAATAAAGGTTAATATTATTGAAACTGCATATTGCAGCCAGCATCTGATGCACTGGTCATGATTTGGTCACCCGGACGCTCAACATCTTACTGTACTAAAAAACTTTTAACATTATAATTATCTCAATTGCCTCAAACTTGTAAACTCATTTGTTGCCCATGTTTCAGAAATTGCCTTCAAAAATAATTATTTAATACATTCGTCTCGTTAGCTGCACTGTATTGTAACACCCTGATGGAATCGGCTACGTCAGTGGTCTGAATGACTTGTCTTTGATATAAGGTAACGCCATTAGCGTTGGTTCATTACCCCCACAATCTGAAGTTGCCATGGATGTCCTTACCTTCTGAGCTCAACCCTCGGCTGATGAATAGTGACCATCAGGTTAAATCACCATCAACCACATCTCTCTAACAAGAATGCAGCCACGTATTCATCAGTAAATTGAGTTAAGCATTACTGCATGATTGCAAAAGTCAATCTAACCTGCACAAGCAATCGGGACCAAAAGTACACTGCTGTTATCAAACTATGGACTGCATCAAGTCAACCTTTACACCCTCGTTTCATAGGTTTTCCAGGACTGAGGTAAATGATCATAATCACTATCTTGGGAATACCCTTTAAATGTGAATAGTGGAAAGATTTTCATGAAATAATCGTAATTATTTTGAAGACATTGTAACTGTCACGTATTGTATTGGGCAATGGAGGATGAGATTCGATTTATTTTCTCTTTTGAATCTTGAACAAGTGCGTGGATATTTGCAAACGTTTGTTTCTTTATTTGATCCAAAACAGGAAACAATGGTCCCCGATTGGTTGGTGGGGAGAACAGGTGCTCTGGGCGAGTGGAGGTCCTGCATGGAGAGCAGTGGGGAACGCTGTGCGGTGATTACTTTGGCTTACAAGACGCCAATGTGGTCTGTGAGCACCTTTTTTGCGGGACTGTAAAGTCGATCCCGAGAGATGCTCGATTTGGGAGGGGAGCCCGACCAGTGTGGAAGGAAAACTATGAATGCCATGGAAACGAGCGACGACTGTGGAATTGTCCTGTTTCTCATGGGGAAAGCTTCAACTGTTTACATGGAAATATGGCCAATGTCATCTGCTCGGGTGTGTCTTTTATAGCCATTGCTCTTTTGCGAAACAGTGTTTCTGTGTACTTAAAGTTTGGAATTATTTTATTTATACCTTAATGGAATGTCACTGGTGAGCCCACGGCCTGTTGGTCTTTTGTGATTAATCTCGGTTTAACTGGTGCACTAGTTCACTTCAGGAAGTCATTACCTTTCAACTATATGGTTAATAATCCGCAGTCATATGTCAGTCAGAAAAGGTTAGACCGGCAGATGTCCTTCCATAAGGAAAAGTATTAGCCAGATGAGTTGTAAGGAGAATTGATGATCGTTTGACTGTCACCATCGCTAAGACTAACTTTCCGTTCCAGACTATTAACTCAGTTTGATATTTATCAGCTGCCATTCTGGAATTTCGGGCACTCTCAGCAGCACCAGGTCTTAATTTCTACCTCCACTTTGCAAATCAAGAGGCCATGTTTGATTTGGCACAATGATGTTCTGAGATACGACACTTGAGTTTTCGGAAGCTATTTTGTATTAAATGTACATTATGTTTTTAAAAAAATTCTGAATGCCATCCAAGGTGATAATTAATTTCCTAAATCTTTGCATATAACTGCCGCATTCTTCAAATGTCAATCCCCTGTCTCTCCAAAAATGCATCCATTCTGCCTGGGTTACTAATTGTGTTAGTGCTTCTAAACTATCTGTACTGTTTCAGATTTGGAATATTTCACGAACATTTTAACGATTATTATTCTGATACTTAGTCTTTCAGGGAACGGAGATGTGACTGGTGAGGCCAGGATTGGTGCTGATGCCTGATTTCATTTTAACTAAGTTGGTTTTACAGGCCTTTAGTTATGATTTTGTCACTCTTTTATGAGCCTGAAGACCTTGTCGGGCAGATCAAATGTGGAAACCAGATTTGATTTCCTGACAAACATTAGGGGCTGCATGAGTTTTGTTTTCAATATTTCTTCATAGTTTCCCTGTTCACGAGCTGAAACTGGGCTCCAATTCCAAAGCATACATTTTCCAACATTCCCCCAGAGAATGCATAAAGCATCTGAATTACTCGTGTCAACATTTTTACGACATGACATTCTGCCCTCAACTCCTGGCAGGGAATATCAGAATCTGCACAAATGGCGCCGCAGAACTCAGATGTATTCATAACTTCTAATAAAAGATATTGACGTATCAATAGCGTGGAGACAATGTTCAAAAGAAAATGGAGAATATTGGCAGTTACATTAGTGAGTGACAGCATCACGTTTTAAAATTTATGTGCTATCCCAAATTTTCATAAGTGTTTTGAATGTCATAATTCTCAAACAGACTTGTTCCTCAATTTCCATTATCTTCTTGACCGTTGTCTCAGTCATGTTGCGGGTCATTTGCTCAGTGCAACATGCTCTGCCGTCAACCATGAGAGTAGTGGCAACATATAAATGGTCAAAGCATACGAGTAGCATCTGCAGACTGACAGTCGGCCTGAATGAATGGGGTCGCTAGCTAAAGACGAGACTTTATTTTCAACGAATGCCAGAATAGCAGCACTTTTATTTCCACGCCCCTCTCAATTTTTTTTCAGAAGAAATGTAATGACATGATGAAAGTATTTGAAAAAGTAAATGGACAAAATATCTTTATGATTGCAAATCACACATTTTCCTATGATTGTTAGTTCTCGAATATCTGTGTTCATTTCAATCGCTGTTCTCAGTAACTCTTATTTTGCAGATGAAAATTGGGCGCTAAGACTAGTGAATGGAGAAAGCCGCTGTGATGGCCGAGTTGAAGTTTACTCTCATGGAAGCTGGGGCGGAGTGCATGACACCGTGTGGGATCAGAATGATGCCAACGTTGTCTGCAGACAGCTGGGATGCGGTTATGCCTTAGAAATATATAATTCTTCAAAGTACGGGGAGAGTGATGGTGGTTCGTGGGTACATGTTGTCCAATGTCATGGACATGAATCACAGCTCCAGGACTGCAGGATCTCCAACACATTGAATTCGTCTGACATCGAAGGCAGTAGCGTAGGGGTCCTCTGTTCAGGTAAGTAGACTCTTCACATTTAAACCAGCTCAGATATATCAAGCCAAATATTCATCTGCTGAGTAAATTGAGAATGTACACCACTGGCTTGTCAGTGTCACTCGAACCATTTATTCATCGCTCGGATATCAGCAGACCTGAGGTGGGCGGCGGGTGCAGATGGATGAATATGAGAAATTAACACCATTTTTGTGTCAGATACAAGCATTACGTGGCAGGTCAGGTGAATTGGCTATGCTAAATTCCGCAGATTGTCATTTGCATTAGTCCGAGGAAAATGGGTCTGGGTGGGTTAAATTTGAGATGGTCGGTGTGGACTGGTTGGTCCAAAGGGCCACTTTCCACAATGTCGGGAATTTAATCTAGTCTTAAGGGGCGGCAGGCTGGCACAGTGATAAGCACTACTGCTCACAGTACCAGAAACCCGGGTTCAATTCCCGCCTCAGGGAACTGTCTGAGTGGTTTGCACATTCTCCCCGTTTCTGCGTTAGTTCACTCTGGGTGCTCCGGTTTCCTCTCACCGTCCAAAGATGTGCAGTATAGGTGAATTGGCAATGTTAAATTGCTTGTCGTGTTCGGTGAAGGGTTAAATGTAGTGGAATGGGTCTGTGTGGGTTGCTCTTCGGAGGGTCGTTGTGGACTTGTTGGGCCAAAGGGCCTGTTTCCACATTCTAAGTAATCTAATCTAATTACAGTTTCTTAACCCAAAAGTAAAGTTGACACACGTGCACAAAGAATGCGTTAGTTCAGATAAAGAGTCACTCGAATTGAAATGCTAACGCCACTTCCCAAAGAGGCCAGTAAACCTCCTGCATTTCACCAGCAATTTCTAATTTTGTGAGAGTGACGTTGGCGTTGCGATTTGAAATTTTGATGAGAATGACTATAAACAGATATTGTTCAGACAGGCAAAAATGCCGAGGAATGGGAATTGGAGTTTAATTTAAATAAATATGAGGTGAGGCTTTTTATAAGTAAAATCCGAGGAGGATTTATACATTTAATGGTAAGGTCCTGGGGATTGTTGCCAAACAATGAGACCTCGGTGTGCAGACTCTAAGTGCATTGAAAATGGAGGCATGGAGAGACAGTGCAGTGAAGAAGGTGATTGGTACTCTTACATTCATTGATCCGTGCCACTGAATACAAGAGTTCGAAAGTCATGCTGTGGCTGTACATTGGTTGGCCCCTTTTGGAATTATGTGTATCATTCTGGCCACCCTTTTAGAAGAACAATGCTGGTAAACTTGAAAGGATTCAGAAAAAAATTGCAGTGATGTTAGCAGAGTTGGAAGGATTGACTTATATGGAGAAGATAAACAGACTGGGCATTTTTCCCTGGATGGTCGGAGGCTGAAGGGAGACCTGACAGAAATTTATTATATCAGGAGGGGCATGCATAAGGTGAATAGACAAGGCATTGTCCCCAGGATAGTGAAATCCGAATCTGGAGGGCAGAGGTTACAAGTAAGAGGAAAAGATTTCTAATGGAACTGAGGGACAATGTTTGTCACAAAAGAGGCTGTACGTATGAAATATCTTGACAGTGAGGTGTTGGAGGATAGTACGGTTACAACATTTAAAAGGCATCTGGATTTGTGAATAAATAGGAAACGTTTAGAGATATGTGCGCGGAATGTTGTTAAATGGGAGTGGATTAATTTAGAATATATGATTGACATGGAGGAGTTGGACTGAAGGATTTGTTTTTGTCCTGGATATGTCTAGGACTCCATTACTTGAAATGATCGCTTTTCTTTCAATTAGTAGAGCTTTTTATCTTCTCTGAGAATCTTCTGATCTCGTGCAGCATTGCAGAGACTGAAAGCGCAGTTTGAATTTTGCAGATAATGCACGAGAGACGGATTCCATACAAAACAAATGTCTTGAGATGTTTCACATGCGAAGTCGCCGCACTGCAATTATATAATATTTTGGGAGTCGTTGTGCGTTATGTAGCTCGGGATGGTGATGAGACCCTGAAGGAACGCTTTCATGATCATTGAAATGTCGAGGCAATGGCTTCTTGGTGATTGTGTGTTAAGTACTCATCTCGAATTACAACCGGGGACATTGCAACAGCATTGGAACTAAAGTTAGGGGACTGCTGTGCGGTAGATATAAGCAAATGCGTGACTTGCCATCAATCAGAAAAGCAGTTTGCAAGCAGTGAGCTCAGGGAAGGTCTCCTCTCGTGTCAGGTCCAGCGCACAAGTTGTCAAAAATTCCATTGTGCAGAATAACTTACAAATAGCTGTTATGCTGTTGACCTGATGGAAGCTTCACTTTTCCTCGATAAAGATCATAAAATGGTTCGTTAGAAGCTGAAGACAGTGTTTTAAGGCGAAAAAGTTTATTCTCAAACTGCAAGAAGCATGATTTAGACCAGAGCAGAAAACTGTGTGCAGTTAAGGAATCCATATCAGAGGATGGATTTGACAGTAATGGAGACAATGCAGGGGGAAACGTATTCGAGATTTTCTTGAGATGAACAACATTTAGCTATGAAGACAACTTAGCCAGATTTGGATTCATTTCCTTTGAACAGATACGACTGAGTATGGGCAGGATTGAGGTGTATAATAAGCAAGAAGGAATCTTTCCCCTATGTTATGCAATTGCTTACCTTGCGGCATAGAGTTAAGGTGATGGACAGAAGGTTCAGAGGGACCTGAGGATATTCTTTTTCATCCACTTGTGGGGGGGGGGGGGGGGGGAGTAGTCTGGAATTCACTGCCTGTAAATGTGGTAGATGCAGGAACGTTAGGGAAATCGAAGATATATTTAGATGTGCACTTGTGATGCGAAGGAGTTAAGGACGAATCCAAGTGCTGGGAATGAGATTAAAATATTTAGGAGCTTGTTTTTGACAGAAACAGAATTGGTGGGCCGAAGGTTCTTTCTCTGTGCTGAAGACTTCTTAAATCGGTGATTCTGTGAATTAGTTCTGGACCTTTGTATCTCAGTACACGTGATAATAACCTGAAATGACTTTTCGTCCCCTTTCAGTATTTACACTTCTACAACTTCTCAAAGTGCTATTGATGTCATGCTAATATATATGTTGTCTTTCAGTTATATTCTCGTAAGGTATAGTATTCTCATGTGCACTGATGAATGAAAGCTGAGACGGTATTTATATTGGACGAACGTACAGTTATGTGCACTATAAAATAGGGTGAGCATTAGACAAAGTAACGCGTGGACAGACAGAAGCGGAGTGGCAGGAAGAGAAAGCACAAATGCAACTGTTTGCAAAATATTTCACGGAATGTTCAATATAGAACGGGAAACTGAACCTGGCAGTACCAGGTGCAATAAGATATTTTGAAACATTTATGTGCTGTACATTCTTGCTAAAAGGTTACACTTGATCGATTAATTTTGTAAGAAATTATGTTTCAGCACAATAAGTACTTCTCATGAGAACATTTAAAACGCTCTCTCCTGTATCTATACACTATGTTGCCCTGAGTGATGAAGGGAATGTGTATTGAATATGTAATTGTTTCACAGATCACTTTCAGTTAAGGCTGTCAGATGGTGGAAGCCCTTGTGCTGGTCGAGTGGAGATTTACTACAATGGAATATGGGGCTCAGTTTGTGATGATTCATGGGATGTGGTAGACGCTGAAGTCGTTTGTAAACAACTGGGTTGTGGAAAAGCACTGGATATGACACTCCCTTCCTCCTCTGGACCGGGCTCAGGCCACATTTGCTGGAAGGATGTGAAGTGTTTTGGAAACGAATCATTTCTCTGGGAATGTCCTTCAGTACCATTGGGTCACCAAGACGACTGTTCTCATAAAGAGGATGTGAGAATTATGTGCTCGGGTGAGGCCATTCTTTAATGCTATTACTTTGTGCGAATCTTGTAGGTGAGACGTCATGCTGACGTATGTTCACTGAATTCGAAAGAATGTAGAGCAGCGGCAATAATTTAAAGAAACGATCTCTGACATTTACATGTGCACAAAAAGTGAAAGAGCACTTCGTTTCTCTAATCTAAATTGCTTTTCTGTTAGTTTTTTTAACCTTCTATTGATACAAGACGCGTTTGTCATGAAAAGTGTCATTTTTGATCTGTTGTCACTACTCCAAGTGGATGCCAATATTGTCCTGATTGTCATAAAGGGTTTACTAAAAATTAATTCCAAAATTTATGATCTTTACTTTTGTATTGAGCGACCAGAAACATGAGACCTGTTCGTGTGTCTATCGAACTATTTGTGAATCGAAAATGAAGGGAGATTTTTTTTCTTTATGTTTCCGAGCAGACTTCACTGCATCAGACACAGCTCCTGTACAATTGTATCAGACCTGTACTGCCTGTTTATTACTGTGCACTTGCGGTTTTCATGATTTTTCAGAAGCAGTAAAAAGATTCCGTAATTTGCTTCCAACTGAGCAGTTTGAAACTTCCCTGGTGATACAAAATTAAAATTGATTGCATATATATCTATATATATATATATAATTGAACAGCCATGATATCAGAACCAGTTCCAGTGGACCGTCACTTCTGCAAAGTGGACAATTTACTTTTAACACAGGCTTTCTGTTTTCTGTCAGTTTCTGCTTCTCGACCATTTCGGGTTCTCAAACAGTTCGCCAGATTCTAGTAGTGCCTTGGTCAAGTCCTTCTAAACTCCATGCACGATGCACATTTGGCTCACTCCTTTTTTCATTGCAATATGTGTCATGAAGAAAACTGAACACAACGATCCGCGGATGCTGCGAATCTAAAACAAAAAGGAAAATTTCTGGAAAATCTCATATGTCAAGCAGCATCCGTCGAGACAAAGAGACAACGTTTCATGTCCAGTGACGCTTCCTCAATTCAGAATACGCGTCACTGGACCTGAAGATTTGTCTGTGCTTTCTCTCTTCACAGATTCTGTTGAGTTTCTCCAGCAATTCCCTTTGTTCATATCACGCATCCTGCTCGTTTCGGCAATCACAGGGCACACCAGCGATATGGACAATCTAACAATCTGGGTATGTGTTATTGTTTGAACAGAACACAAGGACCTGCGGCTGGTGAATGGAAAGCATGGCTGTGAGGGAAGAGTGGAGGTGTTCTACAATGGGACCTGGGGAACAGTGTGTTCAGACACATTGGATTCACACGTTGCCAAAGTGATTTGTAAACAGCTGCACTGTGGTGCGTTCCAGTATGTTGAGTACGACGCTCAATCATTCGGAGCAGGAACGGGAACTATTTGGCTCGATGAGATGGAGTGTCTGTCACACGAGTCGACACTGTGGCAATGTCACACAGATCCGTGGGGTCAACATGACTGTCAACACCGGGAAGATGCTGGTGTAGTTTGTTCAGGTAACATGACAAGCCTTCTCAATGTTCGGGTGTCATTTCAAACATGAATTTCCAATAGACTGAGCATCTTTCTCCTTCCAACAGAGAGCAATGTGACAAAGGAGCAGACCCTCAGTTCAACTTACTGCCATCAACAATTAGGTGCGTCTTCTTTCCCTATGAGCGAATTCTTGGAGATTCTGCTTTGTACTGCATTCAATAATAATCAGTTCTGTACCACAGATACGCAAGACAGTGTGCACTTGCATGGAGGAAGCAGCAACTGTTCTGGAAGAGTGGAAATCATGTGCGATAAACGCTGGGGAACGTTGTGTGGCAATTCCTGGGATATAACTGATGCTAATGTTGTCTGCAGAGAGCTGGGATGTGGCTTCGCTCTATCAGCCCGAGATGAGGCCGCTCTCTCCCAGGAGAAAGATGTTATCTGGCAGAATGATGTGAAGTGTAAGGGAAGAGAATTCTCTCTGTTGGACTGTCTCTCCGCAGCTCCAGCTAACAGCAAGTGTAACCACAAGGAAATTGCCAGCGTAAAGTGCTCTGGTAAGATTGATGCTGACTGACGTGCGCCATTAATGTTAAAAATCAGGGCAACTATTTGATTTCCTTCATAATTATTCGTACTTTGTGCTCCACAGGATCCGAGTTGGTGACGGTCTCCCCTTCACCTCCACCTGCGGGTATTTATGACTGATATTATTATTAGTATTTGTGTTCGCGTTACTTTCCTGAAAAGTGACATTGATGTTGTTGGCATTTTCACGATTTGGAAGCTAGTGTCATTGTTTCCTTAATGATGATTATTTACAATTTTCCATGGCAGACCTTAACTATGCTAAACCCATTTGTACTCCCTCCTTTCAGGGCAGGAAAGCCCGTCTATTTCCATGCCTGTTGTCGTCTGTTCATCTTTGGGAGTCTTGTTAATCTGTGAGTTGGTCGCATTACTGGTGGTCATGCAAAGAAAATTGCAAATGAAAGGTAAGCATTATATCTACCAACTGAGATAACACTGCGTCACTTTCACTGTTGCATACGTTCTCGGGGCTGTACGTTTTTATTGCACTTTTCGAGCATTTGACTGAGATGATCACGATTGTGCGGCACTTCTTGGCTGTCTGTTTTCTTCGAGGGACTTTGCCCAATGAAATGCGAAGTTTTAATAAACACTCAGATAAATGCATCAAATCTGTAAATAGCAGTTAAAAGAATATTCTAACTGTGTGAAGTATGCATCAAGTCGCTCAATATATTTGGAGAGAAACTGAATTAAGGTGTAATGTGGAGTTGCTACAGTCATTATCATTGGGAAAGAAATATAAAGACTGCACTTTCCAGTTAGGCAACAAATGGCTTCCCTTGACTGAGCAAATGATACTTCTGTACTTTGCACAATAATTTAAAAGCGTTTGCTTGGGGACCATTTTCCACGAGTTGGCAATGAAAATCAACACTAATAACAATCATTTTCTATCCTTTCACATGCTCTTAATTTTCCTTTACATATAGCCAGAAAAACTAGGCACTTAGTCTATCACGATCAATGTCATCAAGGTGCACCTTATTTCATTCGTCTCACGTTTTTGTTTTTAACTAATTGTCATAATTATGCAATTGTTTAATGAAATTAGTCCAATTCTAACAACATTATTATCAACCTTGTTTGTTAGCAACACGGTATGTTGAACATTAATTTGTAATCTCCTCAATGGTATCAAGTCTTTTTTAAAAATATAGGTTATTAGCATTTTCGTTTTTTCATTGCATTAAAGAGTTTCATTTTCTGCACTCAACATCTTCACTCACACGCACCATTGCGAGCTGAGAATTTTCTTGAATAGATATTGAACCAGCAAAATTAGAACAAAACACCCAAATTTATACCAACAAGAGCGTTTCGCTCTTTCTGTTTAACATACTAGGTTCGGTAACTGATGTGACATGGAAATTACTCATGGCCTGTTCACTTGTTTTTCCAAGATGTTCTCCCTTCAGCGATCAGTTAACGTTGTGTGAAGATTCTAATCTACAGCATTGTGTGAACTCGTTCTTCTCTCCCCTGGTTCTTCAGATATAAACACCTTGTTTCTGCGAGTGTTCAGCTACAAATGCTGACCAGTCTCTTGTTTATTCAACAGAACTTTTCCTTGGTGGCAGAGGCTCACGCCTTGGTTTGTACCAAGGAATTTATGAAGAAATTGAGAATATTCCCCCTGGCAAGAGGACGGATCACAAACATGGACCAGGTATATATTTCCTATTGTACAGTAAATCATGACTGGATAAGCATAGCTTCCATTTAATTTGCAGTCTTCCATGATCAATGACTGAATGAACATGATTAATAGTTAATACACAGTCGTCGTGTGTGAGAAGCTATCTCATTAACTGTGTCTCTGTCCGCATTTCGTGAGATGAAGAATTTCAATATGATAATTCCCACTGCCTTACATTCCTGATAGATTATTTCTGGCATATATTTGAAAATGCAAACAGAACTATCAATTTCACTTCTACCCTGGTTCCACCCTGACCCCTTCAGATGGCTGGACAACTAATCAATTCGTCATTGATTTTAAAATAATATAACTTTTGCAGTAAGTATGGATTAAACAGCACCAAAGAGCCGAAGCAAAATTGAGGAATCAATGTATAAACAAATATGATGAATCACAGAAGATGAGTGGTGCTGAAAGTGTGCATATGACTCTGAAACTTTGCAGGTGTTCAGATACAGTGTAAATGAATGGAAAGAAAATGTCTGGTAGATGATAAATGTTAAATTATCCATTTTGGTTGGAATAAAATTAGAAATGACTATTATTTGAACGGACATGGCCTGAAAAGTAGAGATAGCAGATTTAGGACTAAATTGAGGAGGAACATTTTCACCCACAGGATTGAGAATTTATGGAATTCCCTGCCTCATCAGATGTTTTTAGGACTGGGGTGAATAATGTTTTGAACTTTAAAATCGTGAGTAAGTCGAACTGAAGCCACGAAAAGGTCAGTTATAATCTTATTGAACGGCGGAGCTGGTTGGAACGGTCAGATGGAGTACTCCTGCTCTTAGATCTTATATCATATTCCTTCCCGCAGTGGGTACCCTTGACATTATTCCAGATATTTCTACAGGCACGATTAAAGAACAATACTTTCTGTTGTCACCCTACAATTAATAACATAAAACCTTCAACTACAGTCCATAAGTCTACGACATACAGGATCAGGATTAGATCATTTGGCTCATCGAGTCTATTCTGCCATTCAATAAGGGCTGATGTGCTTCTCAACCACTTTGCTTTGCCTTCTTCTTGGATGTTTTATCCCCTTATTCATCAATAACCTTTGTATTTCTGTTTTAAATACACACTGATTGGCCTCAATCGCCACCTGTGTTCCATAGATTCGCAAGCCTCTGGTTGAAGAATATTTGCCTCATTCTAAATCTTATTGGTCATGGCTTCTCTTGGAATTCGAGTTTGAAAATAACTCTCCATTTTTATTTTTAGTAATTTATGCTTCCATGGACTCACTCAATCGCATTGAATACTACACCAGCCACAACTTGACTGACAATAATCCCGGATCTGAAAATCTTGAGGTGAAATCCAACAGCATTCCAGGTGTGTATAGCATCACTTTCTGTCAATTAATTTTCGTCCTACACCCTCTAAGCTGTCCAAAACGTAACGATTTCAACCCTCACAAGGTAGTGTGACCACTGGAATGTTGGTTAAAGGGAAAATCGCTGTTTTGATACCACATGATCATGGCCATGGTCTGTCCGGCTGTCTTGTTGCTCACAGAGATTATAGAGCCTATGACCTCTACTTGTAATGTGCAAAGAGACGTGCGTTCGATGTCGTTGCTTTCAGGAACTGCACTCACACCCATTCCCGAAGAAGAATACGTCTCCTTTAGCTGAACATTACAAAAACAACCAGGTTATCATTCTAATCGCATTTTTCCAGCACACCTTGGCCCACAGCCTTGTATGTCTTGACATTGCAAGTGCATCACTGAATACTTTTTTGAGCGTGTTTTGCCTCTATCACCCTTCCTGGCAGAAAGTCGAAGATTTCCTGTTTAATTCTCCCATCACTTCTCTGAAATATATGGCCTTTGGTCATTGATCTCTCCACCATAGAGTGATGTTCCTTCCTGTCTTCCCCAACTACAGTCGTCATCATTTCATGACTCATCGCAGGCATTCAAGCAACTCTGCATGCTCAGCTCCAAGTCAATCAATTGCAAGACAGATACAGCGGTAGGTCTCTCAGCCCTTCGTAACTCTTCCTCCTTTCAATGAGATAATTCCAAACTATGGTGTGGCCGAAATCCAGCTCCCTACCTTTGAAGCATGTCCATAAATACCTTTGATCAACAATAATCTCGGCCACATTTAAAATTAAGAATTGATCAGACATCAGCTAATTTTTGGGAAATATACTTCCAAACCCTGTACAGCTTTATCCTTTCTTGACATCTTCCCTGAACGGTCTGGCATTAATTCTGTGTATAACCCCTCTCGAGCTAAAATAGTCTAATCAGTTGAAGTAGTTTACTTTATGTTCCCTGTCTTATCCGGGTTATTATCTTGAATAATTCAATCAGATAACCTTTCACCTTCTCATTTCCAGAGAAAACAATCCCAATTTGCACCAACTCTGCTCATTCCGTAACTTCAGAATTATGACCTAACTCTTCTGCTCTCAGTTTCCAGCACTGGCCTTATCTGAGACATTCGTCTCGTTTTCTAGTTATCGTTGTTGTGTATTTCAATTTGTATCAGTGATGCTCATCTTTCTCTCCAGGTCGAATTCGTGGTGAGTATGACGATGTTGAGACTGAAGATGCAGACTGTCATGATGGAAAGTTACAATTGGACAGTGATCCTGATGAACACCCTCACACTTACAGATGATGACAGTGGTCTTTGTTCACTCGGTGAGTTGAATAACAGATACTCACATCTTTAACATCCTTTCTATGCATTCACACTGCCATAATTCCTTTCCATTCCATGATAATATTATATTTACTGAAAATCCTAGAACAACGTCCAAACCTGTGCCTCATTTCCACAGCTTGTCACTGAGAAAGCAATGTATTATTGGAGAACGATTTTTATTTCAAAAGCATAAAGAACCGTCTTTAAAAATGAATTCGATGCTATTCATCATACACTGCGTTGTGTCAGTTCTTCGAATAGCTGATGTTCACCTAATTTTGTAATTACAAATCTACAAAATTGCTGTTTCAATGCGTCATCAACTGGCTGTATGGAGGATATGAAAAATGGGGTTTTACGTGCTCAACAGTTTGAATGGTTTAGTTCTTGTAGCTCACATGGAATACAGAGCCTAGGACCTTTACTTGTAATGTGCAAAGAGACGTGCGTTTGATGTGGTTGTTTTCAGGAACTGCACTCACCCCCATTCCCGAAGAAGAATACGTCTCCTTAAGCTGAACATTACAAATGCCAATAACTCACGGTTGCCTTTGAAACCCAGACTATCTGATCAGCTGCTTCACCATTTTAGTGTTTTCGAATGACCTTTCGGAAAAGAAAAACTGCTCCAATGGTCCTTGTAACCCAGTTATCCGCTTCCATTATTCTTCACCTTCTCTCCTTTTTCACAGAGAGTTGTTTAATTACTGTTGTGAGAACTCTCCTGTAACATGTAGCAGTCACAACACTGACAAACAAGCTCCTGTGTTTCTTTGAAGAAGGGTCACCGGGCCTGTAACTTTAACTTTGATGTGTTCCAAACATGTGTCCAGACATGCTGGGTTTTTCTCGCAATTCCCGTTGTTTGTTTCTGATTACGAATGGCCAAATGAGCTTCCCTGCACTGCATGATTCGATAGAACTATGATACAGCCGTTGCCATGTTACCTCTGCTGTGCAATCAGAAAATACATCTGACTTCCCCTGATAACTCGCATATCGGTGGCGCCTTCACTGTTGACATGCACTGGATGTGCGATCCAAACTTTTACAACGTACGCATCAAACCCACAATTGCGACGTTTCCCTCTGAGTTCCAATGTTTCTGATGCAGAGGAAAGAATGGGATGCCTTGGCTTTCAGCAAAATTCTGAAATATCTTGAGCACTATGTAATGTTGAAAATCATCATGGAAAACTTGACATTTATTTTTGAGTTAAACATTGAATACTTTCGTGAGGATTGTTTAAATTAATGAAGAAAGCAACTTTTATTGTTTCACAGAGATCTATTAAATTGTTTTAGGAGTGCGAAAGAAACCATAGATATTTGTTTATCTTGCAATTTCAATCAACATCTCACCTGCAAAATCGTGCATGGCCAATGATATACTTTTGAACATTTCATAACTACTATCATTTAGGATATTACCCAGCCAATATTCGCACAAACCAGAGGCGATGATCATTATATAATATTTTGAGTGAGCTTGTTGATTGTAGAATAAATATTGGCCCAGTGATCACTTGCTGCACATATCTCTCTAATCTTCAGAGTAATTTCCAGGCTGTCGTTTGCATCCAGCTAAACACACAGATAGATAAACATGTCAATGTGACTTCCAAATATGGCCCGTCATCAGTCTGACCTTGCTGAGGCAGAATTAGTCTTGTCCCTACTCCATGGAGTGAGAGTTTCAGCTCGGGATTGGTAGATTCATGTGCTGTGAATAGAGCCAGAGGTGACTTGAATGCGTGGACTCAAATTATTTTCTTTATCATTTCAGGTAGATTTTAGAAGCGATTTCAACATGGGACGTCCTAATATTGCGCCGACTATCGTTTTGAATCTCAAAAATATTTTTCTCAATATAAGCTGCAACTGGTTGTAATTCAGTAGCATGTACTTTCGCATTGAAATGTATATATTTGCATATATATACATTTGAAATATACCGAAAAAATTGCATGCTGCGTCTTTTAATGAGTTAAAAGTGGGTATAAACAGAGTGCATCGAAGTTATTTTTTATGTGTGCATACATTACGTAATTCATTTCTCAGTGTGAATGTTTGAAGTCACAATAGTGGACGATGGTCCTGTGGCTTGTCAATGAGGTATTGAGGAAATTCCATGTGAAATTGCTTTGTTTTCTCATACTGTATGAAGGAGGCTTTTAAACTTGTCAAGCCAAAGAATTCTATGAAGTGCTGTTTTGCTGTTTATTGAAGGAAATGTTCTGTCCATGAACTGGGAATATTTCTGAAAGTGATGTGCAAAATGTAGGACACAATTCATCAATAAAAATTCATTGATTGCAAGTTTGTTTTGGGATTCTGAGTCCGTTTGTTGATGTCAGTGCCAAGTGTATGTGTGTGAGTGTCAGTGAGTAAGTGAGAGTGGTTGTAATTAGCTATGCTTGTGCAACTGCATCTCTGAATATGAGAATATTTGTTCTTCGGCCAGTACGTTGGAAAGCTGATTGCAGGAGGGAAATACACATGAAATGGAGGAGAACTTGGAAAGTTAACCTACAGAAGGATCGTGGCTTGCAATCTGCTTTTCTGTAAAGGTAGCAACTCAGGTGGGTAAGGTAAGCAAGGAGGCACATGACAAGGTTTCCTGCATTAGTCGGAAAATACGTGGTATAATTTTTATGCAGTCAGGTTGTGTGTTGTCGAACTTTAATTAGGCCACCTTTGGAAGATGACACACATTTCTGGGTGCCACTCCGCCGAAATGACATGGAGGCGTTGTTGAGGCTACCACTGAAAGAACAGCTTGCAGGTGTGGGACACTGCAAAGGGTGTGGTGCATGCTCTGTTTGGAGGAGCATGTTTGTTGTGGATCGCCAAAGTTGCGAAGGGGACAAAGTTGTGGAAGCACAATTTTGGCGCGGGGTGGGGGTGGGGGTGGGGGCGTGGTGTTAATTATGAAAGGGCAGAAAGGAAGAAACTTCGGAAGGCTATGAATTGAGGCACGGCATGTTTGAGAGTGAGAAATGTGTAGGGTAATATTTTAAGGCATAAACAAGCAGGGAGTGGTGGGTGAGTAAGACAGAACCGAAAAGTAGAGACAGAGATTAAAAAAAGAGAACACATCCAGAGACGATATCTGTGACTGTGTCTCTGTGCAGTGGAGTCTCTGTTTATTTTAGATGTTGAATCTGTTGAAATAGGGTTGAACCGTTCCCCACTTTCTCTCAGTCTTCCCTTTTGTTCAAAGTGATATAACACTGATGGTCATGTTGATGCGAGTTTCCATATGTGTGTCTTTGCATTTTGTTGTATTTGTACCAGTGTGGCTGCACCTGCCTGCAATAAGATACACTTTATCCGGGAGGGAAGGTTGAATGAAACAATAAACTAAAAAATGCGAGAGTCAAAGGCTTGGAAGTTCTCTCGCTTCCTCTCTCTACCCCCTCCGCCAACCCTGTCCTCCGCTTGTATTCCAAGTGAGACAATGCCAACCCATACCAGTCCATAAGCGGCAGATATTTTTTCTTGGATAAAGCATTCAAGCCAGTGAATTTCCCAGGTTACAATTGTACTTTATTCTTCAAGGAGAAAGTGAGGTCTGCAGATGCTGCAGATCAGAGCTGAAAGTGTGTTGCTGGAAAAGCGCAGCAGGGCAGGCAGCATCCGAGGAGCAGGAGAATCGACGTTTCGGGCATGAGCCCTTCTTCAGGAATCATTCTTGGATGCTGTCTGACCTGCTGCGCTTTTCCAGCAACACACTTTCTTCTTCAAACTTGCGCTTGTAGAAATTTTGTTCAATCGATCTTGCCCCTGTGACATGAGCAGAAGGAGATGAACAGACCCAGTGTTGGCCTGACCGCCTCAAATATTACATTCTTCCGTCACTTAGCATCTGACTCAATAAATTACATAGAATTGTAAATTGCACAAAGTGCAAGAAAATTCATCGTGTCTCCTTATAAAAACAATTCACTGGGAGGTGCCTGAGTGCAGTTGCCAGCAAATGTTCAATTGAATGTGTACAATGTCAGGAAACAGCCCAAAGATAAATCAATTCGACATTGCAGAAGAAACTCATAGATTTTCTCAATATAAACATCTTTCACGCTGAGGGACCCGAAGTACAATTGCAATCATCTCACCAGTGTGTGCATATCTGTGTGCCTGCATCTGTGTGGAGTGTATGGGCGTTAGTGTCGTGTGTATCTGTCTTTGTGTCAATATAGATGGCTATCTTTCTGTATCTCTATGCTGCTGTGAGTTGGTCGCTCTCTTTCTCTCTCTCTGATGATACGCGAGATGGCTTTCACGGTGCAGCATCTCCTGTGTAGTGGCGTTGGCCGGCCAGCAGGGTGTGGCGCTGTATTACTTTTAACGCAAGGGAGCAATTGGTACAGAGACATTTCTGTTCGTCTCTTTCTCTCTCTGCCTTCTTCTTCTTTCCTCCTCACACCTCCATCTCTCTCTCCCTCTCCCTGTCCCACTCTCACCTCGCTCTTCCTTCATTTCTCCCTTGCTCCATATCTCTCTACAAGTTTCCCGTTCTCCACACCCTCTCCCCCACTCTTGAAGCCTTCCTCTCCTCCTTCTGATCCCTCACTGTCTCTCACTCTTTCACTTTCTCATGTTCCTGTCTGCCCTGCCCCTCTTCCTCTCTCTCCCTGAATATTTCCCGCAGAGCTGCACTTGAGGTGATATGCCTCGATAAACCATGACCATTTTCCCACATGTCAGGCATGGCTCAACAATGGCGAGTTTGGGCCCTGATATCAATTGATTCCAGTTTTGCAAGAGCTCCTTGATGTTACACTCGCTAGAATGTGGTTTTGATATCAGCGGCTATCATTCTCACCTACTTCTGGAATTCAGCTCTTTTGTTTATGGTTGAACCAAAACAGTAATGAGGTCAGAACCTGTTTGAACCTGGAGGAACTCAAACTGGGAGCAACTGCGTAGGTTATTGCTGGCAAACACTGCTTGATAGCACTGTTGATGACGCTAAACATGACATTGACGATGTTTGGAAGTAGGCTTACGGAGCGGCAATATATCAGTTGGAATTTGTCCTGTTTATTCTCCACAGACATAGCTGAGCAATTCCCGACATTGGGGCAGCTTGACAAGGGCGTGGGTGGCGGGGTGGGGCGGGGGTGGGGGGGGGGGGGTGTGTCGTGGTGGCATGTTCTGGAATACCAGCCTTCAGCGAGTTTTTACAGAATGTTGTCAGGGCCATTAAACATTGCGGTTTCCAATGCCACCAACCTATTCTTGATATAACACAGAGCAATTCGAATTGGCTGAGCATTGTAATCTGTGATTCTGGGGACCGCTGGGGAAGGCCATTTCTGGCTGAAAACAGCTCTGAATGTTTAAACCTTATGTCTTGCACTGATGTGCTAGGTACTTCCACCTTTGAAGATGGGCGAATTTGTGGAAACTCTTCCTCTCGTGAGTTATTTAATTGTTCTTCACCATGGATTTGGCAGGACTTCAGCGCTTAGATTTGATCCACTATTTTGAAATGTCCGTTGTCTAGGACAGAGAAATGTTGAACTATGTAAGCAAGTGTGTTCAGTTTGAATTTCTGCCCTGCTGTGGATCGTGTCAGAGCTTCATATAAAAGAAAAGAAATATACAACAAATTTGGAACGAACGTTAGAAAGTGTCTTAGAAAATTTAGAAGTTCTGTTGAATATCACTGTACATTGAACAGGATCAACTTATACTAAAACATTTTAATTCGTTTTGGATGTTCGTGACTTCTGTTGTCGTACAGGGTGAGATAAGGATCAAATAAAATAATTAAAATCATTCTAAAACAAAAATATGACAGATGAGACTGAGTTTTATATGATCTCTTCAAGAATTTATAGTCTTCACATCTACATCACCCACCCAGATGTGATGGTTCTAAGTGGCCTCCATCTTCCTTGTAAATGTGATGATATCTCCCAAATTTACATAACTGACCTACTGGCGTTCCACAATAAAACTGTGAGAACGTTCCATTGGGCTTTATTATTTAAAGCATACAGTGTCACAGCGATATCAGAAGAAGTAACATGATGTGAAACAAATGCCGTGATTGCCATGGGCCAGCGGAGAGACAAGATTAGATTCCCTACACTGTGGAAGCAAGCCCTTCGGCCCAACAAGTTCACACCGAACATTTGAAGAGTAACCCACCCAGACCCATTGCACTCTGACGAATGCACGTAGCTTTGTGGGCAATTTAGAAAGGCTAATTCACCTGACCTGCACACGTTTGGACTGTTGCTTGTCATAGGACAAACAGGAAGACAGGTAACGATCCGCATCCATGAACACCAACTAGCCACGAAACGACACGACCAGCTATCCTTAGTAGCCACACACGCAGATGACAAGCAACATGAATTCGACTAGCACGACACTACTATTATAGGACAAGTCAAACAGAGAACAGCCAGGGAATTTCTAGAGGAATGGCACTCATCCACAGATTCAATCAATAAGCACATCGACCTGGACCCAATATACCGGCCATTGCAATGGACAGCTGGAACTGACAACCGGAAGTAGCAGATTCAAACCACTACAAATGCCGGAGGAAAGATCACAGAAGCGCTTCACAGGAGGCTCCCAAGCACTGAGAATGTCACCTAGACAGGGGACGAAACGTCTGCAACACAAATTCCCAGCTCGGCGAACAGAACCACAACAACGAGCACCCGAGCTACACATCTTCTCACAAACTTTGAAGAATTGTCTTGAAATGATGAATCTTTCCATTCACCCAGTACCCTGCATTCTCCTACTCCTTCCTAAGTGAATCATCTCACGCTTTTCTGCATTAAACTCCATTTCCTACCTCTCAGCCCAGCTCTGCACCTTATCTCTGTCCCTCTGCAACCTACAACATCCTACAGCACTATGCACGACTGTACCGACCTCAGTCCGCAAATTTACTAAACCATCCCTCTACACCCTTATCCAGGTCTTTTAAAGAAATGACACATAGCAGTGGAACCAAAGCAAACCCCTGCCATTCACGACTAGTAACTGAAATCCAGGAAGAACATTCCCCATCAATCACTACCCTCTGTCTTCTCTTAGCTAGCCAATTTCAGAGCCAAACCACTAAATCGACCTCAATCCCATGCCTCCGTATTTTGTGCAGTAGTCTACCATGGGGAATCTTATCAAACACCTCACTGAAATCCATATACACCACATCAACTGTTTGGTCACCTTATCAAAAAAATCAGTACGGTTTGTGAGACACGTCCTACCCTTCACAAAACTGTGTTGACTATCCGTTATCAACTTATTCCAATCGAGATGATTATAAGTCCTATCTCTTACAACGTTTTCCAACAATTTACTCAGAAGAATCAGAATAGAGACCGCGGCTGTGTAGTGTCGAGGAGAAATGGGTGAAAGAAGACCAGATTGTGTTGCCGGCCGCATACAGATGGAAAATATTATGGGTCACAATGAATTGCCAGTAGGAGGTCACCTCGTGTGAGGAAGACACAGGCTAAGGTACCAAAGCACTTCTGTTTGCCTGGACTGCATAAGGATGTGTACACTTTGCCATACATTTCAGAGGTGCATAGTAGGGTGAGCCACAGGCAGTAATCAAACTAGTGCATTTGCTGTCAATTCCCGCGGATTCCAAGAACACGTCACATGGGTTATGACTGATTGTGTATGTTCTCTCTGTAAAACCAGGAGTGGGAACCATTGCTTGCTCACTGTAATGGATGTATCGACGTTTCGGGCAGAAGCCCTTCTTCAGCCCTTCTTCGGGCATAAGCCCTTCCTGAAGAAGGGCGTATGCCCGAAACGTCGATTCTCCTTCTCCTTGGATGCTGCCTGACCTGCTGCGCTTTTCCAGCAACACACTTTTAAGCTCTGATCTCCAGCATCTACAGTCCTCACTTTCTCCACTGTAATGGATGTGGCTACCAGATTTCTGGAGGTACTTCCATATTGGTGTGTTAAGGCAAAAAGGGTGGTGGAGGAGTTGGTACCTTTCTTTACCCAGTATGGGTAACCTAGAGAGATTCAGTCAGACCAAGTCTCCAATTTTTCTCCGCGGGACTTAAGGAAGTCATGGATAAATTCTGCATGCTGCACTTTAAATTAAATGCGTACCGTCCTGAATCCAAGGGAGCCTTGGAAAGGTGGCATCAGACCCCGTAGGTCATGTTTAAGAGCGAACTGTCAGGGTTACCCAAATGCTTGGGATAAAGGTATCCCATTCACATTGTTTGGAATAGAAATGCAAAAAGACTCCACCGCTTCCTCTGGCAGCTCATTCCAAACACGAATCATGTGAAAAACCTACACTCAGTTCCCTTGTAAATCGATACCCTCTCACCTTGAATTTATGCCGTCGATGTTTGGTTTCCCCCACCCTGGTGAATGAAAAGCCTTGGATACTCACGTTATGTATGTCAATCGTGATTTTGTAAAGCTTTACAATGTCATCCATCAGTCACCTACAATCCGGGGAGAAATCAGTCCCAGCCTATCCAACCATTCCTGGCAACACAAACCATCCAGTTTAGATTACAGCATTGTAAATCTTTTCTGCTTTCTTTTCCAATTTAATAACATCCTTCCTTAAGCAGGGCGAGCAGAATTGAGCGTTGTACATCAAACGTGGCCTCACTAGATGGTGTGTCCTCACCAGGTACATACCAGGAATGCCAACGACAGACAGAATGGCGTAGCAGACACCCTGAATTATCCAAAACACGTCCTGAATTCGAGATGTTAGAGATATCCAATTCTGGGAATGCCAGTAGAGTCCATTGGAGAAACATCAGTCCATTGTCATAATGCTCACAATCAGTCACTCTCAGAATCCAATCTCTTCCTCTGTCTGTCGAGACGACCGTCCCCCATTACTGAGGGAGTTGGCACAACCACTGACATGGCAGGGTAACACGCTGCAAGGAGTCCCTGAGTATTAAAGGAGGAGAGTGCCCTCCAGGTACACAGCGATAAACTGTGGAGCCTGATGTTAATGGGAGATGGAGAACAAACAGTTTCCATGAACCCATTCCATTCCAGCAGCGTTCTACACAGTAACATCGAACGTCTGCCCAGTCTCATTAGTACCTTCGTGGCTCACTGGGGGAGTCAATGTGACACGTTTCAGATACGAGAGCGTTGTCAGAGGACTGGAGAAGTGTAAATTACCCAGGCCGTGTATTTAAAAAAATAGAATGGATTTGTTTTATTGTTAATTCATTCACTGGACCTGATGTGTCTTTGGCTGGGCCCAGCATGCTGCCTGACCTGCTGTGCCTTTCCAGCACCACACTCTCGACATTTATCATGCTGTCCGTAGTTACGTCCATAAGAAGGTAAGGCGTGCGACTTGGAGGGGTCTTGAAGGATAAGGGGCAGCACATGGGAAAACAACAATCCCTGCAAGTTCCCCACCGACCCCCTCTCTTAATGAGAGGAGATATCAAAAGTTTAGTCAGAATGAGAAAAGGAAGCAAGTGTTTAGAAAATTGAAATCAAACAAGACCCTTGAGAGGTTTGAAGGAAGCAAAAAAAAAATTAACAGATGAATTATCAGTGCTAAAACAGACTATAAAATGTTGGCCAGTAGGATCAGGGCGATGTTATTGTTGCATAAAGAGCAATTGTTCAGTGTGAACAGACTCAAGGACAAAGGAAGGAATTTATGACGAAAGCTAGAGGAAGGGAGTCAGGTCCTCAGGGAATATATCGCATCCGTATCCACAACGGAGAATGAGTTGGACGATGGGAATTTTAGGGAGGAATATGTTGTATGTCTTTAGCCACAAGAGAGGCGACAGGAGACTGGAGAATAGCCAACGTGTTCCTTTTGGTTAAAAAGAGCAACGCTGTTAATTCAGGGAATGACATGTAGCTGTGTCTTTCATCCATGGTAGGTAACTGCTTGTAGAAGATTCATAGGCACGGGATTTGCTCACATTTGGTAAAACAAAAAACGCATATTCGAGATAGTAGCCACAGGTTTACGTGGGATGCCGTGACTCACAAATTTGACTGAGTTTTGTGAGCAAGTGATGAAGATAATTGATGAGGGTAGTGAGTAGATGTTGTTGCCGGTAAAGATTTACTTAAGCATTGAATAATCTCCAGTATGTCTAGCAGATAAAACCACATGGGATCCATGGTTGTGAGTTTGTAAGATAAATCAAAAATTGGCTTGTTCGGAGGAGACAGAAAGTACAACTTTGATATCTGTTTTCTGACTGGAGGTCTGTGAGATATCTCTTTGCAGAACGATCCTTGTTGTGACCTGCATTGTTTGTAAAATTCATTTAGCTGATCTGGTGAGTAAATTTCCAGAAAACATGACAATTACCGGAGATGTGGGTAGTGAGGAAGTCTGTCGAAGCATACAGCAGGCTATGGAGCATTTGGAAATTTGAGCAGAGAAATAACAGATGGAGTTGGATCCCAATAAGTGTAATTTGATGGACGTGGGAGCTCAAAAGCAAGAGGAAATCACGTCAACGAAGGTCAAAGATTTTGGTAAAGTGTTTGATAAATCCCTCATCGTAGATTTTTCAGAAAAGTAAGTGATATGGAATCCATGCTGATATGGAAGGTTTGGTGTAAAATTGAGTTGACCATTGAAAACACAGGATGTTACAGAACCGTGTTTTCCCTGTCTGCAGGTGATTAACCACATGTATAAAATTTGGATGAAAGTATAGGTGGTTTCATTATTAAGTTTGCAGACGACACAAAAATTGACTGATTCTGCACAGTAAGGAAGGGTGTCAAAAATCACAACAAGTCATGGATCAGTTAGACATTTGGTTGGAGAAACAATGGATAGCGTTTTACCTGGCAAGAGATGGTGATGCATTTTTGGAAATTAAATGCAAGTGGAAACTGCACTGTTAATGGTCGGACTCTGAATATCGTTGATTGACAAAGGGTTCACGCAGGTGGAAGCTTTGGAGAGCATGCAGAAGATGTTTCACAGAATGTTGGTGGATTGGAATGTATTAGCCACAAGGAGATGTTGGACAAACGTGGATTATTCCGTTTGAGCATCAGAGGCGGAGGGGGAGATTACTGAAGTATTTAAAACTATGAGAGGGAGAGGCAAAGAGAATAATCAGAATCTCCGTAGGGCGGAAATGTACAATACTGGTGGGCACAATTTTACGTTGAGAGGCCGAAAGGTGGAAGGAAAAGTCCGAGGCAGGTTTTTAACCTCAAAGATAGTAGTACCTGGAATGTGTTACAATGGGAGGTGGCATGAATAGTTATGGTATCAACAATGGTATTTAGACAGTTGAATGAACAGGGAGAGGATAGAGAGAAGCAGACCATATGCATGCAAATGGAATCAGTTGAGAACAGCATCATGGTGGACACAAGCATATTGGGCAGAAAGCCCAGCTCCTTTGGATGTCTGTTCTATGTTCTATGGTGTGATCATATAATTCTGTGACATCAGTGCTCAACGTCTTTCTCTGTCTAATTCCCATTGCTTTATCCCTGCTCCGACTCAGTGCAACTTTATATCTTCTGCATTTCTCTATGGTAATGATTTCTAAGTCTTGCACATGCTTCGTATCTCCTCCTGCCTGCCCGAGAGATCTGGACAGAGTATATTGGGAGAAAGCATTCCCGAAAACAAATGGGACAAGCAGGTGACGACAATAGTTTCGAGATCTGCAAAAGCAGCGAAGATGGACGTCAGGAGATGGAAAGCACTGCCTGGAAACTTGGGGAATGCAGATTGAAACTTGCCACAGCATCAGATGAATATGGAAGCAAATATTTGCAAGATTATCCGATTAAGACAGGATACTGGCATTAGGTAATCATAAGTGTTTGAACAGCCAGTTCAGACACGATTGGCCGAACAAACTCATCCCAGTCTCTAACGCTATTGCAACTCAGTGATTCTGTGACAGACAGACTGTCTCCAAACGTGTAGCCTCAGTCTTTGATCCTAATTCACGTTTGTTCGCACTGATTGAATCTCAAACTGATCGCTTCTGTCACGCTTAATCATTCTGTTACACGTTTGTTTACCAGTAACTAGATTACAGAAATTTTGTGCGACCGTTCAGGATTTAAGGTGTTAACATATTTATAGATTCCCAGTTGACATGAGCCTGGAGCTGAGATGTGCCCTTCTATGATGAAGATCCAATGAGATTCTGTTGAGTGTATATTCTAATTCCGAATTTACTGCTTTTTTTCCATCTGATATTTTTTTATTTTAAAGGTGAAAGAGGCGACAACATTAGTGCACAGAATTTACCACGGTACCAGGTGTTTCCTGTTGTTTGAACAGAAAGGCAAGACGCGCAGTGACGGTTCTGTGGTTCTGCAGACTGAGAAGCTGCCTTTTCATACACTGAACCTTCCATGAATCTTGACAAATTCCAAATTATGATCTGCTGTAAAATATGTTTCTGCGTGTTTTCTAACAATATGCTACGGCTCTTCGATGCAATCAATTCGTTGGTAATGACCGGCATTTATGATATCAAAATGCGTGTTCAGGCATTTCTTCTCTGTCTGAAAGATCAGATTTCTTCAGATGATTGGCAATTTGCCCAGTATCGCAACACAACCCATATATGATGTGAAATTTTGCAGGACATCTGTGAGACCTGGTTCAGGCGCTGTCTTGTAGATGAATAGTTCAAAACAGCACAGGATAAAATGGAAATTGTTGATAACGTGAATGAATGTAGTCAATAACGCTAAACTGTACCCAGTTTCGAAACCATGGTAACACGATCAAGGTTCTGATGGTGTTGGCAATCTGAATTAAGAACACAGAAGAACTGCAGAAACTTGGGACAAATATGATTTTAATGTTTCGAGTCCTCTGAAGAGGGCTGGATAATGCTGATTTATGTGCAGTTCATCTGAGATGCTCAAGGGAAAGAGATGTGGAAGTGAGCAGAGCATAAGACAGAGACAGGCCTTATAGTCGTAAAGGAGTGATGTGGATTCTAAATCGGTATTGATGATAAGTGTGACGGTCAGGACGTCACTGATCTGAGCACCTACAGTTTCTTTCAAAACACTTATGTATATTACAAACAACTGAGTTACAGCACTGCTGCTGTTGTAATAACATTGATCAAAGACTATCAGGGAGAGAAAATAACACACACACTTCCACAACTTCATTTTGTATTCTGTGATCATCCAATTTTGTTTCACGTATTTTGTGATCTACACTTCCGTAAGGAGTGGTCACCTGCAAAAGGATAATTTGACATGATGACCTTTATATCAATGTCTCTGCACTTTTCATGTCCAAAGGTAGTGCGGGAAATGGGCCACATGTGTTCCTGTGTGAAACACAGGACAAATCCAACCAGGCCAAATATTGTCTAAACCCGTTTACTCTCAGTCAGCAGTCTTGTGATTGAAGGGGTCATCAACGATGCTGTCAAACAGGTACCACATGGCAATAGACTGCGCACTGATTCCCAGTCTGAGTTCCACCAGGGCAACTTAGCTCTTAATCAAATACCGAAAATGCTGCAAATCTCAGCGTGTCTCGCTGCGTCTGTGGACCGAGAAACATAGTGATGGAATACTCCACAAATGCCGGACTTGGTGCAGCTCCAATAAAACTCAATGACCTTGACAGCATCCAGAACAAAGCAGCCAAGTGACTGTGACCACATCCACAAACATCCACTACCATCACTCAGTAACAGCAATGTGCACTATTTTCAAAAGACATTGAAAAAATTCACCAAGACTCCTCAGACAGCAGTTTACAAACTCTACCCAGAGAATAAGGCCGGCAGATATGTGGAACAGAACAAGTTCCCAACTATGGCATTCATTATCCTGACTTGGAAGTATGTCGACATTTCTTCCTTGTCGTTGGGTCAAAATCCTGGAAAATACCTCCATCACGCCATTGTCAGTCTAACTTCAGCATTTCGTGTTCAAAATTTGAAGAACCTAGTTCATGACGAATTTCTCAAGGGGGAAAATGCAATGGGTAATAAATGCTGGCAGAGACAGCGCTGCCCGTATCCAGTGATAGAATTTTAAACAGAATTGGTTTCAGGGAAATGGTCTGAGGTTCAGATCATGATCTGCATTCCATTCCACAATTATTTACACTCGGAGATCTGAATTACCCCTCTTGCTGCTCCACATGCCACAAAGTGCAATGAAAGAGTCAACTACTAATTGAGGGGTGATAGGTTTAAGACAGATGCCAGTGGCAGGTTCTTTACACAGAGGGTGGTAAGGGCGTGGAATGCCCTACCTGCTAATGTCGTCAACTCAGCAACATTACGGAGATTTAAACAATCTTTAGATGAGCACATGGATGATTTTGTGATAGTGTTGGGGGACGAACTGAGAATAGTTCACCGGTTGACGCAACACCGAGGACCAAAGGGCCTGGTCTGCGCTGTATTGTTCTACGTTCTATGTTCAAACTTTACCTTTTAACTCCCACAGTTTTCACGCTGGTTGGTAACTGATGCTTTTTTTCTTGAATGTACCAATGACATCCCAATCTTTTCGAGAATTCCACTCACAGTTCCCTGAGTGACAAAATTTCTGTGCAACCCTACGAAATGGCAAACATGTATCCCAAGACCATGACCCATTTTTCTCGATACCATAAGCCAGATGAACATCAAACCTGCATCCTGCATGTGAAGGCCGTTAGAATTATTTGCGTTTCAATGAGATCCTCACCAATGATTGTGGACACAATGAATACAATGTTTCCTTCCAGGACACATCTGCTATGCTAGAAATCAGTCTGGTGGATTTCACTGCAACTATTCCAATGCAATGCACTATGTCTCAGGCAAGGCGATCAAAATGGCACATGATACTTCAACGGTCTCTGCAACGTTCTGTAGAAGCAGTTTTTTTTAAAAAAAACTTTGTTCTTGGACTGAACCCGTTTTTCAAAGAAGGTCAAATTAGCACTTACCTTTCAGTCTCGGACTTGCTTCCTTGTTTTTAGTTAATAGGGTACCGGGTCATCCGTTTCTCTTTGTTCATTATCACTAACATACCTTTAAATATTTATTTTACTCTCTGGTGTTCTATTCTCTCCTGTTTTCTGTCCAATGTCGTTAACCTCACACTGATCCGAGTTAGACGGCATCTTTCACGCATTTGCTCTTTGACTCAACTTGTCCAGAAGGCCTTGAAGCCTGTTTGTATGGTTCTGATCAGCAAACCTCGTAAAGTCACATTCGATCCCCTCATCCAAAATCGTTGAAGTGCGCTGTAGATAGCTAATGTCCCACCTTCGATTTCCCATACACTCCGTTTATCACCTCCTTCCACTGAAAATGCACAACTTTTTCTCTCTGTGAGACAATTCTCTGTCCTAGCCACTATGTCACATATGATAGCGCAGGCTTCAGTTCTGTACACCAACCTCTTGCGCTCGATTTAATCAAAAGTGTTCAAAGATCCGTCGATACCACATGGACAGATTCTCCCATATTCAAAATAACAGTTACCTCATCAAAATATTGTGGAGTTCTCAAACCACGACTTCTCTTCCATAAATAGTTTCAATTTTGTCTGCCCAAATTGATGCTTGTTATCACATTGTTTATGGTGGACACTACCATGATCAGAATATTGCAATTAATCCGTCAGCCTGTACATCCCTGTTTCTCCCTTCCTCGAATTTAGAACAGACAGTGCATATTTTCCAGTTCTTCCAGACTTGTTTCTTTTTCAGAATCTGGAAACTTTTGCATTGTGACAAACCAAAACATGTACTAAATCTATTGCTGTCTCAGTTAGTGCCTACAAATGCAGTTTATCAGGCTCCACAAATTCCCAATGAAAGCCTTCAGTCTGAAACGTCGATTCCTCAGCTCCTCGGATGCTGCCTGACCTCCTGTGCTATTCCAGCGCCACACTGTTCGACTCTGATCTCCATAATCTACAGTCCTCACTTTCTCTGATGAAGTGACAAACTTGTTCCATTTTTGTATAACTTAGTCTACTCAGAGAGTCGTAGTGGCGTGGACTGCACTGCCTGTAACTGTAGCAGACCCGCCAACTTTAAGGGCATTTTAATGGTCATTAGACAGACATATGAATGAAAATGGACGACTGTAGGATAGATTAATTCCACAGGTCGGCTTCGGATTGATTCCACAAGTTGGCGCAACAATGAGGGCCAAAAGGGCCTGTATTGCGCTGTAATGTTCGATATTCTACGTTCTATGCTCTACATGTACAGTCACAGTTGCCATGATGTCAGGCCCTGCAAGTTTGAAAGATGAGGCATATCAAGAGGAAATTTGATATTTGGCAAATTTGAATAATTGCGAAACATTGTTGTATAGCACTTTATCCGTCCCATAAGAGCTGACCATCCAAGGAGGGAAATCAACATGATTTGAAATTTGAGCAGATTTTGCAAAGGAAGAGGAAAAGAAAACAATTATTTCCTCTCGCAACTGGGTTGGACAAATTCTACCGAATGATACTGATGAATTATATATTGGAAGGTATAGTGATGGAGACGAGGGAACAAGTTTGCAGAAGAGACAGAGAAATTACGAACTGTAGTAAAAGTAAGATAAGGTTTTTGGGGACTTTTTAAAGTCTTTCTAAAAGTTAATTCAATGTTTAACACTTTTAGAATAACGGAAAGCTGATTTTATAAAGAAACAAGACCGACATTTGAAGAAAACAACAAGTTGAGCAGCATCTGTGGACACACAAAGCGAGTTAATATTTTGAATCAAATGTGATTATTCTGGATAATGACAGTTTTTAATAGTGTGCACAGACGGGGAGGAGAAGAGACTGAAACAGGTGGTCTGTGTGCTCAGAGGATAAACAACGGACTGATAGTTATAGTAATAGACAGAATTATGACTCAGAATAGGTGCTAAGGATTGGGGGAATTAGATTAATGTGGGTCTGCTGTGCTGAGATCAATGTCGACAGGACAGGAATATATAAGGGAGGAAAGGGGTTACTTGTAATGTAAAGGAAGGGTAGAGGTTCAGCTCTGAAGTTGTTAGTCTGCATTTTTAGTCCTGAAGAGTGTAAATTGAAGAAATGGAAATTGAGCTCTTTCTCCAGCTGCTCGTGGAGATGCTGAGTTGCAGAGTATCTTCAATGAATCTGAGACCAATAACCTCCTGTGGTTGTGTGATTCTGTGATATGGATTCCGGAGTGGGGACTCGCTTCCAAGTCAAAATCTGAAACGTCATTGATCTGTTAAGATGAACTAATGTTTGGAACCCGGTTTCATTGTACCCATTAATGGTCACATCATTTCTCATTGGTGGAGAAGACAGAGTTTACTTCATATTCGGCACACATTAAAATCTATTGGTTGATGGAAAGAAAGACGGGCCCCTGGACAAGTCGTGGTGAAGGAACCAACTGTTACAGAAATCGAGGAGTTAGTTGATACGTTAATTGCTGCTCAGTATCTGTGAAACAGCATTCAGCTAAAATTCCGATTTGATCTGGAACCACCAGCTGGGACGATGTTTGTAACCCTCGTGAACTTACTTCTTCTGCAGCTATTGAACTGTGAGTTATAGTCTCTTGAATACATTTTCGCAACCATTTATAGGTCAATGATTGGCAACATATATGTGGCAAAAATATAATGATCAGTCTATGCGAGATAAAATATTGGCATGATAGGGAATGAAAACTATTTTGTCTTCATTATTTTCTGACTTTTTATGGAACTGTTTCTGAGGCTTCAGAGCTTCCCAACCACAACCCCCATTAACCCCCAATCTTGCATTTATTCGGAGTTTTTGTACAGCTCAGAGTTGAAAACCTACTCAGACAATTCGGGTGTGTTTGGAAACAGTGCCCATCGCTGCTTCAACAGTGTGCGTAGTTGGGAAACCTGGTGAACAATATCTACCTAATTTATTCGTCAATATTTGGGAGAATGTAAAACAGAAACTGAACATTTTTGCATTTCTCGGAGCTTGATGTGCCACTGATTTTAGTTCGTATTTCTTCTCTTTACATTCGAAAACTTTCTCGACACTGATGCATTTATATAGCGCCGTTGACAATGTCAGTGAAACAAAGGAACTCTGGGCCAATTTGGTACATTTTGTTGTTGAGACAGTTCGGCAATTTTGAAAACGTGACAGACAAGTTCCTCCGAGGAAAGTGTAAGAAACATTGCTGTGATAAAGGGCGCAGTTAGCCGTTCGCATCCTCAGTGGAACAAAGGCGCTGTGTGCTAATTGGTTATATTTTATTGTTCAGACAGTTCTGTGATTTTAGAAACTTGGCAGGCAATTTATTCCATGAAATCTGTTAGAATTGTCGCTCTAATAAAGAGCACAGTCAACTGGTCATCTTCAAATAACCAAAGCGAAACATTCACGCTGCTTTCTGTCTGCAAATGTTGCCAGATCTGCGAAGTATTTCCAGCAATTTCTCCTTTGGTTCTGATTTCCAACATGCACAGTTCTTTGACCTTCTTTTGTTCACCAGTTTTGTTATTCAGTGAATTTAGTTGAATGATTGCCACTAGCCAGCGCAATATCAATAGCTCTTCTTCCTGTACTGGTGAAGTTGTTGAAGAATTTCAGTAGGATTACTGTAAACATTTTTAAAGAACGATGTCTTCTTTTTTCCTGTCTCCATTTAAAAACTTTATTCATATAAATACCTTTACATGCATACTTAGTCACTGAAACAGGTCACTTCTGTACAGTAGTCAAAAACTGTGGTGCTGGAAAAGCAGATCTGGTAAGGCAGCATACAAGGAACAGGAGGTTCGACGTTTCGAGCATAAAATCTTCATCAGGATAAAGATCTTATGCTTCAAACGTCGATTCTCCAGCTCTTCGGATTCTGCCCAGCCAGTTGTGCTTTTCCACCACCACCCTTTTAGACTTTGATCTTCAGCATCTACAATCCTAATTCTCTCCTATTTCTGTACAGTCCTGGTTGAAGGACAAACAAACACTGGAATTTGACTCTATCCAGCAACACACTAAAGGCATGTCTTACTTGGACAAGATTGTATTTATATATACTTGAGACATCGAGGGGTCTGATAACTGAACGGACCCCCATATACCTTCAGCAGTAAGACCTCAGACAGTGGTCTTTCTCCACTGCCTTGGCGGCAGCTGCCTCAACATTTAATGCATTCCTAAACACACAGTCCTGCACCTTGGAATGTGCCAGTCTGCAACTCTCCGTCGGGGTCAAACGCTTGCTCTGGAATACCAAAGAGTTTCATGCAAACCAAAGAACATCTTTCAGCGAGTTGATGCTCTTCCAGGCGCAGTTGATGTTTGTTTCAGTGTCGGTGTGTATCATGGGCAACTGATCGGAGAGCAGTGTCCTGAGTCAAAGAGCTGCTTGTGAAAATCCTCGACAGGATTGACAGCATCTTTCTCCAGACATCGTTTGCAAAGGGCAATTCCAGAAAGATATGTTTTACGGTCACTTCCCGTGTCCTCTGCCACCCTTCCAAACTCTGCATCCACTTAGAGAGCAGTGTGGGTAGTCGCAAACTGGCCAGGTGTACATGAGGGATCTCGCAGTTTGTGCCGTTCTCACCACAAGCCAAGCGACGTCTTCGTGCTTGTTAGAACGTTCTGGTGATGAAGCATTCTGCCAAATGACTTGGACAGTCTGCTGAGGGAACAACCCGACAGGGTTCATCCTCTTCTTTTCCCACAGAGTGTCTAGGACTCTAAGATACGTGCATCAACTGCTCCTTCAGCGCTAATTTATGCTCAAACCGGTTAAAACGGGTTTGAGCAATTACCTTTCTGTGTCGAGGCAAGAGAGCTGCAAATTGAGGCAGGGCTTACAGTAATATCATTTTGTTGGCAGAGTTAGCTCGTCGAAAACTTGAACTCACTTTACACATATCTCCTATTCTCCGGTGAGAGTTGTACCCATTCTCTGATGACAGTTGTACTGGACTTACTTTTCAACATGATCTGAATAGAAATATGGAGGTAGTTTAGGCGTCTAATCTTGTTTTGATTTTTTGTTTTGCTAACGGTGTTATCACTGAAGGCAAGCCAAGAAGAAAGCAATCTCAATCTTCTCAACAAAATCTGACCAGCTGTAACGGTTGTCTGTTACATTTGGGTGCACCAGACTCTGTGCTAACAGTGAATATGGTGTCAGTAAAACACCAGTCAGCACTATGTCACCATTAATTAAACTCATGCACAAAGGGATGATACTCTCAGATTATACCTATGGTCTGCCTGACCGTTTTGTGATATTATTTGTGGACCGAGGTTACTTTAATGTGGAGGAGCCAGTGTTGGTTTGGGGTGGACAAAGTTAAAAATCACACAACATCATGTTAGAGTCCAACGGGGTTTATTTGGAAGCACTACCCTTCAGAGCGCTGCTCCTTCATCATGTCGTTGTGCTGATAGAGGAGCGGCACTCCACAAGCTAGTGCTTCCAAATAAACTGGCTCGACTGTAATCTGGAGTTGTGATTTTTACATATGTTACTAAATTCACGTTCACCGCATTCAAGATATTTTCCACTATTTGATGTGGAATTAACATGTTTACCTCAATATTGTTTAACGTCGTAATTTTCATCACGCAAGCCTTTAAAAAATGAAATATCCAAAATAAATCCTTTTCCAACTTCATTCTTAGTGACAAATGGGAGAGGTGAAAACCATTATTAGGATATTTATTTCACGACACTTTTTCTATTTGTTGAAAACTGTGGGAATGTCTGGTTTGGTCAATGTTACAGAAAATCCAACCAGGTGGCGGTCACCTGATCTCATGGTCCACTGCATTAATTGAGGCTCGGAACATCATCATATGTGAGGAGAGAATTGCAGATCTTGACCAAATATCAGTGAAGGAACAATGTCGCCATCCCAATCAGGATGGGAATTTGCAGGTGCCGGTGCTTTTAATTATCTGTGCACCTTGTTCGGTAGTGTGGCTGCAGTTTTGTTCGGTTGTGGGAAGGAGTTTAGCTGAGTTGTTGCAGTTAACATTGATGGCGCAACTTTGGTGGCTGAATCTTGGTGGTGAATGCTTTAAGTTCTTCAGCTAATGGAAGGGTTGTAAGTGAAGCCGATTTCTTTGTGCCAAGTGCCTTCCAGCTTTTGAAAGTGTGTTACAGTTTATTGCAGCAATGTAAGTAGAGAATGTCTGTTCATAGCGCTGGCTTGTATATTGCTCACAATTATTACTCTTGAGGAGTCAGAAAGTGAATAATGCTGTAAATCTGGCTCCTGTTCTTGACTGGTAGTGAAAGGATGGACATCCCAGTTCAGATCATTATATGGAGCGGCATGGTGGCTGAGTTGTTTCCAGTCTCCGACGATGTCTGAGTGGAGTTTACACATTGTCCCTGTTTATGCATTGTCCCTGTGTATCCAGGTGCTCCGGTTTCCTCCCACAGTCCAATGATGTGCAGACCATGCCACGTTGCCCACACTGCGCTCGGTGAATTCATCAGAGGGGAATGGGTCTGGTTGGGTTACTCTTCGGAGGGTTAGCTTGGACATGTTGGGCCATTTGGCCTGTTTCCACACTGTAGGGTGTCTAAGTTACACGAGATTCTGTAAATGTTATGGCGTAGTATGTTAAGAGAGTTCATGTACACGGAGGTGAATTGCTTTGTGGTAAGTTCGGCTTCTCATTCTCTGGCAAATTTACTCCTACTTATCCAGCATCATGAATTATCCAAGGTATTGAAGCCTTTTTTCTCATTCTTCTCCCGTTGGCTCTCCGATATATTTCCATGTATATTAATAAATTACGTGCTTACGTCGGCATGTTGTGGGTTATTTCCATAAAGCTGATGGCAGAGGTTAACTCAGTCTCTCGAGATCGAAATGTTGGGTTAGAGTAACTAGTGTGCCTAGATTTTATTGACGTGCTGCATTTGGTCAATCCATTTAGACCCATATAATGGGTACAGTGACACTGAGAGTGGATTGCATTTTATATCCAGAAGATTAAACTGGTATTATCTCCTTTAAAGTATAGTTGCTGTCTGTTTTGTCCTAAGGTATATGGCAGAAGATAAAAAAAGACATGCATATCAACACTGTTGAATTCGTTCAGACTTGGTTTCACATTCTATATGTGTGAATACTTTCAACATTATTTTATTAGCTGATATATGAAGAAAGGAGGTTGATCATACATTTATTAACATGAACTTTGCGCAGTATGCATAACAGCTTCATACCTTAAAGAAACTTGGAAAATTTTGTATAAACTCAGGAGATCTGTCAACATTAATGAAGAGTGAAACACAGATAATGTTTCGAGTCTGATATGATCACTCAGAACAGAAGGATAGAAAATAAGGAGTCCCAACAGAGTCGCAACTTTAACACTGTTCCTCTCTCCGCATGTGTTGCGTTCCTCCAGCATTCTTCATATTTGTTTCAGATTTTCCATATGCACTTTTCTTTTCTGCCAGCAGCCTGGTGTCTCAATTGCTTTGGCTTAATTTGTGAAATGGTTTATGTTGTGAGTTTTGACGACCAGAGGCAGAAGTCCTGACGCTGTTGCATATAATTTAATTAAATGCATTTGAAGGAGACCTGATTGGGGACCTATGCAAAAATAAATTTCCAGAGGTTGCTCAGAACCATTGAAATAAAGATTTCTGAGTTTAGTTTTGTGTACCTTCGAGATCAACAGTCTCAGTCGCTCCTAAGATGAGACAATAGATTTGAAAGAGAAGTAATTTTACTCTGGGTCTGCATCACTTGTACACTATTTTGTTTCATCTCGCGCTTTGAATCTTCTCAATTTGTGAAACAGTGAGACAAATTGGATTGCTTAATCTCATATTTACTAATCTAGAAGTAACAACATTCTTGGATCAGATAACAAAGCACGAGATGGTGAACGGCTCCATCATTATGTTTTGTAGATCTTTGTTGAACAATTAAGGAAGTGCATGAAATATGAAATTGTAAGTTGCATAAACCACTTCAATATTCACCTCCTGCAGAAGTAATGGATAGCGGACTTCTTAATCCATTATTACTCTTTTATAAATTCGATATTAGACAAGAAGAAATACAAGGATCACTTCCAGGCTCCCATGTTCAACTCATTGTTTTCAATTTTACGAAGACATGAATTCTTTATTCTCGACATAATTCTACTACTCGGGTAGACCGTAAAGTCTAATTGATCTTTTTTTTTTAAAAATGAATGAGTAAAGTCCTTTCAAACGGAAGGTGAATGCATTGTTTAGTTTCTAAATTTAGTAATTAACATGTGTTCAGTTTTAATTCGCGTTCAAAAAGGGCAGGTATTCTGCATTGTTGCTGCTGTCAATAATTTTGTTTCTTTATATTCCCTGCCTTGATTGACATTTAGTTAAATTACAAAATATCAGTCAAATAATGACTATTTATTGAAATCTAAATAAACACTACAGTTAAGAAGTGACGTTCATGTCCCTCATGTCCGGCTGAAGCAGACTGAAAACAAATTGACTTCTTTCTCAATACAGCGATTCAGTTTGAAGTAGGCTGTATTCAGTGTTAGAGAAGGAATATACTGGCACTAGAGAGATAGCGGAGAAGGTTCACAGCATTGATTCTGGAGAAGAGAGGTTTGGCCTGTGAGGAGAGCTTGAGAAGACGAGGACTACGTTCATTGGAATTTAGAAGAATGAGTGGTGAATCCTAATGAAACTTATACAATTACGAAGGGAGTAGATTTGATAGCAGAGTGGAGGTTTATTCCACTGGCGGGTCAAACTAGAACCCGGGAAAGTCGCCTTAAAATAGGGAGAATGAGATTTCAGACTGAGGAAACTTTTTCACCAATTCTGTTGTGAATCTGTGGAATTCACTGCCTAGTGAAGGAGTTGAGGCTACCTTGTTGTTGAATGCATTTAAAACAAAGATACATAGATTATTGAACAGCACAGGAATTATGGGCTGTGGAGGATAGGCGGGTAAGTCTAACTGAATCCTCGAAAGGATCTCATTGAATGGTGGCGCAGCCATGATGGGCCAGATGGCCCACTCTTGCTCCGAGTTCTTATGTTCTTTTATCGGTGTGAAAAGTGTAGGACACTAATTGTACCGACTGTCACTTGATTCAACGCTGAAAGTTATGTCCTCTGTAGTGTTTCATGTGAGACAGCAAATGTTCTCAAAAGTAGTTCAAAAGGACAACATACGTGTTCAAAACCAGACAAGTTTATTCCATAGTTACATCTGTCTGAAATCGCGACGAAAAGTCTTTCAGTAGATTTAGTTTGCATCAGTTCTCCCATCAGTGAGAGAGTTCACAATGGTGTCACTGATCTGATCCGGAATTGTTGTTTTCCAAAACTCTCCAGTTAGTAAGGAACATCAAACTTCTGATGAACGGGCCAACCTGCAAGAGATTGTTTTAAATTTTTCCTGTTCATTTTCTGCAACCAAATTACATTAAAAAACAATAAGGATTTAGCATTACATTGTAAGGATATTGCATACGAATGATAAAGAGGTGAACGATCAGTCAAGTCGGTGAATGCAGGTCATGAGAGAGGTTGTACAGCAGGCATTGATTAAATCACAGTGAGCGACCATCTATTAGCACATGGACAGATGACCCGTGTTGTCTGATTGCTTGAAAGTTTTAAGGAAATTATTCTGAGATTCAAAACAAGTGACGAGTAGACCAGTCAGAGATTTGGCAGCGTGTGTCTCTGTGTGGAAACAATTCGGTTAACTTTAGAAGAAAACAGACAATAATTGATAATTGCAGTAATTGTATTTCCTGCTTTTATCAGCATTGCATGAAATGAGGATATGAAATTTCCAGATATCATATAGAGTCATAGCACGGAGACAGACCCTTTGCCCCAAACTGTTCCATGTCAACCAAAATGTCAATCCACACAAAACCTATTTCTCTGCACTTGACTCATATCCTTATCAACTGTCCCTATCCATGTGATTGTCCGAACCTCTTTTACACGTTATTAATGTTCCCACCTCAATCACTTCCACTCGCAGCTAATTCCCTACTAACACAATCCTCTGTGTAAAATAGGATTATTTGGCAAACTAGCGATAATTATTGCCCGCATTTGTTGCATTTGTTTAATTTATTTCTACGTGTTAAATTGAATTGTAACACTTTAATTTTCATCCCCCTATTTCAGGCAGACGTGTGGACACTCAGGCCGAGAGTAAAGGTAATTGCACTTTTTTTTCATATAGAGGCAAAACCTGTATTCTGATGATTCCGTTCAAACACTAACTTGTGCTGATGATCTCCCTGCCTTAATGTGCAAGTTGAACAGCTGTGTGTTCATAACTAATGGGGATGCATTATTCCTGAAGGTTTCTTATTTCAGGGGAGCAGAGTGTGAAAACTCAGTTCCTCCGCACACTGCCGTTCTCAGATAGAGAGACAACACATGGAGATACTGTGAAGATGCACCAACACACGCAGTGCTGCTGTCGGAAATTTATATAAATTATTTCACTCACAATTGAGCAGTGACATCATGCTCACATGACTGGACATCCCACAATAATTCTGGCCCTGGGAGACCGAAATGCTGTTTCATTTTCAGATGTTCGCAGGGCGGATCAGTGTGTTTTTCTCGCTATTCAGCGTGCCCACATCCCATGAATGAGAAATAAAAATCTTCTCATGTTGGCCAGTTTATGGATATGTTTCCATAGAAATTGATCTCTGACCCTCGCTCTCTGAGTCGGCATCATTTTTTTTCAAATGACCATTCGCCCTTCTCCATCCACATTACGTATCCTGGGTTATATTGCGATAGCCTGCATTTTTGCCATGCCCTCACTCCCGTTGCGTTGTGAGCCGGGAATGCAGGCGATGATTCGATATTTTACAATTAAGCAGTGTTCACGTTGGTGACCACTTCTATATTTACAGAGACAGTGAGGCTGAGACTTGAGAATGGGGGCAGTCCTTGCGCTGGCCGAGTGGAGATTCACTACAAGGGGCAGTGGGGAACTGTGCTTGATTATAAATGGGACCTGCCAGATGCTGCTGTTGTGTGTCGGGAGCTGGACTGTGGGACCGCGGTCTCTGCCCCGGGCGGGGCTCACTTTGGACAAGGATCCGGACCCATTGTGACCTTGGATGTTGAGTGCAGCGGGACCGAGCGCGCTCTGAAGGAGTGTCAATCAGAGGAATGGCGTCACTACAGCTACTCACACGGCAATGATGCTGGTGTCGTCTGTTCAGGTAAAAATCTATTGCCATTTCTGTGTAGGTTTATCACTAGTCAGTGCTGTCTGGAACCAGAAAGGGATACGATAACACAACGACAACTATCCAAATATTATTAGCATGATACTAACAAAACCCCCAATTTATTCGGTGTTACAATGCAATTTGTGAATATTTGAAGACAATGAGAGAGGTGAATTCCTGTTACCGTTTCCAATCCGGTGAAGGGGCAGGATAGGTGTCGATTGTGAGGTCATTTGAAGCCACATTGAGAGAACTGCGCTGCAGGAATTATCACATTTACAACCCAATGCATACTGACGTTCGACATTGAGTTGACTGGCAGAATCACTTTGTGCCATTTATCTCTAGATTGAAAGTCGCTTTCTGTCAGATTAGCTGAGGGTCGGGGTTGTGGGTGAACATGAATGAGATCGACAGGGCAGCAAACTGATTGCAGGAACAATTTATTTCCAGATGTACCAGACCTAAAATTAATCACATTAATGTTTATCAGAAAATAATCTAAGTCGCTGTTGCTATAAATTGCTCTGATTCTGCGCTTTTTAAAAAAAATCTCAGATCACAGAGCTCCGAGGTTGGTACCTCAAAATTCCCAATGCTTTGGAAGACTGGAGGTTCAGTTCGGTGACACCTGGAAAACAATGTGTGGGCTTGAATGGGATTTGAAAACCGCCAATGTTGCCTGTGCACAGCTTCATTGTGGAGTCGCAGTGTCTGTTTCAAGCTCGATGCATTCTGGAGGCAGTGCTGTCCTCACGGCTACTGAGGTGTTTCAATGTACGGGCAATGAGACTCAGCTGGGGAAGTGCCCTCAGTCTTCAACCACGCATCAGGATTGCACTGGACACAACAATGTCACCCTGATATGTTCTGGTGAGTACAAGCTAACCGAATGAAAAAGACACATTTCCGCTTCATGTGTGTAAGAGTAATGTCGCTGGCATTCCTGACATTGCTTTGACCGTGACACATCACAACTAATCCTCAAGATTCTCATGTTCCCTGGCACAAGAGTGATGAGGTAAAATATACACGAAATTATTGAAAATTTAAACATTTTAAAACGTTTGCGTTTGGATTGGGAAAGACATTTCTTCAACTGTCCACAGTCAATACAGTTTAGCGTCGACGTTGACTAAACGTCGCTCATGGAGGATAATGTGAATCGTTGGTCGATACAGATACATTGACGTGAACCTCAGACAATTAAAATTATGACAAGACAATTGTTTATTTTCTGAATCTCCCTGACCCGATTATATTTTTAACAATACAAACAGACTGTATGACATCATTGAAGATCACTCTTGACAACAACTTTTTCAGCAAGAAGTTCCAGCTCACAAACACTCGTTGGCTGATAGATATTATCATGGTAATTAATTCACCGTTCTGTCCCTTCCTTGCGACCCTTCTCAATCTCAGAACTTTTACGTTGCTGTAAATTTATCTTGCCTTCGTAACACGTTGTATTTTGCATGGTATATGCACTTTGTCAACAGTCTGATTCACTACATTCCAATATGTAAAACTGTGCACCTTTTGTCCCAAATTGTAACATTATTGCCTGTTACTCTTTCGATGATCAATTGGCAGGTCCCGTAATTTCTTTCGTTTGCTGCTTTGTTCATCAAGTAATATTCTCGTACACCTCTATCAGTTCCAGCTTCATTGCTTCAATACAATCCATAACCTGTACAATACACATTAGTCGAAAATAGAAGCCTGTTCGCGTATCTCTTCGAGTATGCATCTCCTCAAGAGCCAGGACACACTTTGTCAATTATGTGTTCCACATAATTATAAACAATGTTTTCCTATCTTCCCAAACGCAAAGGAATTATTTCTCTCTTTCTGCCCTAAATGCTTCTATTCTTAAATTTAAGTTTAAGTTGCATTGCTGACTCCTCTACCAAGTATTCTGTCAACTTGATGTATGTCAGCTTTTGAAGCTCCAGCACTTCTGTCAAAGTGCACTTATTCACAACATGAAGAGGGAAAAGGTGAAAACATCTAAATGCACGTTGTAAGTCATTTTCCAGGCTGCCAAAATATACTGCCTCAAACTTCTTTGCTTAAAGTTTCATCTGTGACTTACTTATCTGTTCTGCTCTCTTTGCATGCTCTACTGAAATTGGGAGATGTCATGAATAATGGTTTGAAAACATTGATGCATGGTACCAGGGGCTAATTTTGAAGTGTTACTCTGCATCGCAATGCAAATTCGGGGAAGTCCATGTCACATTCTACCAAACGGTACACTTTCACAGGTTATAATTGATTTCATTACTGTAGGTTCGATGGAAGAATAAAGGTTAATATTATTGAAACTGCATATTGCAGCCAGTATCTGATGCACTGGTCATGATTTGGTCACCTGGACGCTCAACATCTTACTGTACAAAAAAACTTCTAACATTGTAATTATCTCAATTGCGTCAAACTTGTAAACTCATTTTTTGCCCATGTTTCAGAAATTGCCTTCAAAAATAATTATTTAATACATTCGCCTCGTTAGCTGCACTGTATTGTAACACCCTGATGGAATCGGCTACCTCAGTGGGCTGAATGACTGGTCTTTGATATAAGGTAATGCCATCAGCGTTGGTTCATTACCCCCACAATCTGAAGTTGCCATGATGGTCCTCACCTTCTGAGCTCAACCCTCGGCTGATGAATAGTGACCATCAGGTTAAATCACCATCAACCACATCTCTCTAACAAGAATGCAGCCACGTATTCATCAGTAAATTGAGTTAAGCATTACTGCATGATTGCAAAAGTCAATCTAACCTGCACGAGCAATCGGGACCAAAAGTACACTGCTGTTATCAAACTATGGACTGCATCAAGTCAACCTTTACACCCTCGTTTCATAGGTTTTCCAGGACTGAGGTAAATGATCATAATCACTATCTTGGGATACCCTTTAAATGGGAATAGTGGAAAGAGTTTCATGAAATAATCGTAATTATTTTGAAGACATTGTAACTGTCATGTGTTGTATTGGGCAATGGAGGATGAGATTCGATTTATTTTCTCTTTTGAATCTTGAACAAGTGCGTGGATATTTGCAAACGTTTGTTTCTTTATTTGATCCAAAACAGGAAACAATGGTCCCCGATTGGTTGGTGGGGAGAACAGGTGCTCTGGGCGAGTGGAGGTCCTGCATGGAGAGCAGTGGGGAACGCTGTGCGGTGTTTACTTTGACTTACAAGACGCCAATGTGGTCTGTGAACACCTTTTTTGCGGGACTGTAAAGTCGATCCCGAGAGATGCTCGATTTGGGAGGGGAGCCCGACCAGTGTGGAAGGAAAACTATGAATGCCATGGAAACGAGCGACGATTGTGGAATTGTCCAGTTTCACATGGGGAAAGCTTCAACTGTTTACATGGAAATATGGCCAATGTCATCTGCTCGGGTGTGTCCTTTACAGCAATTGTTCTTTTGCTAAACAGTGTTTCTGTGTACTTAAAGTTTGGAATTATTTTATTTATACCTTAATTGAATGTCATTGTTGAGTCCATGGCCTGTCGGCCTTTTCTGATTAATATCAGTTTAACTGGTGCACTAGTTAACTTCAGGAAGTCATTACCTTTCAACTATATGGTTAATAATCCGCAGTCATATGTCAGTCAGTTAAGGTTAGACCAGCAGATGTCCTTCCATAAGGAAAAGTATTAGCCAGATGAGTTGTTAGGAGAATTGATGATCGTTTGACTGTTAGCTTTGGAATATTTCACGAACATTTGAATGATTATTATTCTGATACTTAGTCTATCAGGGAACGGAGATGTGACTGGTGAGGCCAGGATTTGTGCTGATGCCTGGTTTCATTTTAACTAAGTTGGTTTACAGGCCTTTAGTTATAATTTTGTGACTCTTTTATGAGCCTGAAGACCTTGTCGGGCAGATCAAATGTGGAAACCAGATTTGATTTCCTGACAAACATTAGGGGCTGCATGAGTTTTGTTTTCAATATTTCTTCATAGTTTCCCTGTTCACGAGCTGAAACTGGGCTCCAATTCCAGAGCATACATTTTCCAACATTCCCCCAAAGAATGCATAAAGCATCTGAATTACACGTGTCAACATTTTTACGACATGACATTCTGCCCTCAACTCCTGGCAGGGAATATCAGAATCTGCACAAATGTCGCCGCAGAACTCAGATGTATTCATACCTTCTAATAAAAGATTTTGATGTATCCATAGCGTGGAGACAATTTTCAAAAGAAAATGGAGAATATTGGCAGTTACGTTAGTGAGTGACAGCATCACGTTTTAAAATTTATGTGCTATCCCAAATTTTCATAAGTGTTTTGAATGTCATAATTCTCAAACAGACTTGTTCCTCAATTTCCATTATCTTCTTGACCGTTGTCTCAGTCATGTTGCGGGTCATTTGCTCAGTGCAACATGCTCTGCCGTCAACCATGAGAGTAGTGGCAACATATAAATGGTCAAAGCCTACGAGTAGCATCTGCACACTGACAGTCGGCCTGAATGGATGAGGCCGCTCGCTAAAGACGAGACTTTATTTTCAAAGAAAGCCAGAATAGCAGCACTTTCATTTCCACGCCCCTCTCAATTTTGTTGACAGAAGAAATGTAATGACATGATGAAAGTATTTGAAAAAGTAAATGGACAAAATATCTTTATGATTGCAAATCATACATTTTCCTGTGATTGTCAGTTCTCGAATATCTGTGTTCATTTCAATCGCTGTTCTCAGTAACTCTTATTTTACAGATGAAAATTGGGCGCTAAGATTAGTGAATGGAGAAAGCCGCTGTGATGGCCGAGTTGAAGTTTACTCTCATGGAAGCTGGGGCGGGGTGCATGACACCGTGTGGGATCAGAATGATGCCAACGTTGTCTGCAGACAGCTGGGATGCGGTTATGCCTTAGAAATATATAATTCTTCAAAGTACGGGGAGAGTGATGGTGATTCGTGGGTACATGTTGTCCAATGTCATGGACATGAATCACAGCTCCAGGACTGCAGGATCTCCAACACATTGAATTCGTCTGACATCGAAGGCAGTAGCGTAGGGGTCCTCTGTTCAGGTAAGTAGACTCTTCACATTTAAACCAGCTCAGATATATCAAGCTAAATATTCATCTGCTGAGTAAATTGAGAATGTACACTACTTGCTTGTCCGTGTCACTCAAACCATTTATTCATCGCTCGGATATCAGCAGATCTGAGGTGGGCGGCGGGTGCGGATGGATGAATATGAGAAATTGACACCATTTTGTTGTGAGATACAAGCATTACGTGGCAGGTCAGGTGAATTGGCTATGCTAAATTGCGCAGAGTAGTATTTGCATTAGTCAGAGGGAAATGGGTCTGGGTGGGTTAAACGTCGCAGGGTCGGTGTGGACTGGTTGGTCCAAAGGACCACTTTCCATAATATAGGGAATCTAATCTTATCTAATCTAATCTGAAGGGCGGCAGGCTGGGACAGTGGATAGCACTGCTGCCTCACAGCGCCAGAAACCCGGGTTCAATTCCCGCCTCAGGGAACTGTCTGAGTGGAGTTTGCACATTTTCCCCGTTTCTGCGTGAGTTTCCTCCGGGTGCTCCGGTTTCCTCTCACAGTCCAAAGATATGCAGTATAGGTGAATTAGCCATGTTAAATTGCCTGTAGTGTTAGGTGAAGGGGTAAATGTAGGGGAATGAGTGTGGGTGGGTTGCTCTTCAGAGCGTCGGTGTGGACTTGTTGGGCCGAAAGGCCTGTTTCCACACTCTAAGAAATCTAATCTAATCAGGAATCTAACTACAGTTTCTTAACCCAAAAGTACAGTTGACACACGTGCACAAATTATACTTTTAATGCTAAGGTCCTGGGGATTGTTGCCAGACAATGAGACCTCGGTGTGCAGACTCCAAGTGCATTGAAAATGGAGGCAAGGAGAGACAGTGCAGTGAAGAAGGTGATTGGTACTCTTACATTCATTGATCCGTGCCACTGAATACAAGAGTTCTAAAGTCATGCTGTGGCTGTACATTGGTTGGCCACTTTTGGACTTATGTGTATCATTCTGGCCACCCTTTTAGAAGAACAATGCTGGGAAACCTGAAAGGATTCAGAAAAGATTTGCAGTGATGTTAGCAGAGTTGGAAGGATTGACTTATAGGGAGAAGATAAACAGACTGGGTCGTTTTTCCCTGAATGGTCGGAGGCTGAAGGGCTACCTGACAGAAGTTTATTATATCAGGAGGGGCATGCATAAGGTGAATAGACAAGGCATTGTCCCCAGGATAGTGAAATCCGAATCTGGAGGGCAGAGGTTACAAGTAAGGGGAAAAGATTTCTAATGGAACTGAGGGACAATGTTTGTCACAAAAGAGGTTGTACGTATGAAATATCTTGACAGTGAGGTGGTGGAGGATAGTACAGTTACAACATTTAAAAGGCATCTGGATTTGTGAATAAATAAGAAGTGTTTAGAGATATGTGCGCGGAATGTTGTTAAATGGGAGTGGATTAATTTAGAATATATGATTGACATGGAGGAGTTGGACTGAAGGGTTTGTTTCTGTGCTGGACAAGTCTCGGACTCCATTACTTGAAATAACCGCTTTTCTTTCAATTAGTAGAGCTTTTTATCTTTTCTGAGAAACTTCTGATCTCGTGCAGCATTGCAGAGACTGAAAGCGCAGTTTGAATTTTGTAGATAATACACGAGAGACGGATTCCATACAAAACAAATGTCTTGAGATGTTTCACATGCGAAGTAGCTGCACTGCAATTATAGATTGCTTTGGGAGTCGTTGTGCGTCATGTATCTCGGGATGGTGATGAGACCCTGAAAGAACGCTTTCATGATCATTGAAATGTCGAGGCAATGGCTTCCTGGTGTTTGTGTGTAAAGTACTCATCTCGAATTACAACCGGGGACATTGCAACAGCATTGGAACTAAAGTTAGGGGACTGCTGTGCGGTAGATATAAGCAACTGTGTGACTTGCCATCAATTAGAAAAGCGGTTTGCAAGCAATGAGCTCAGGGAAGGTCTCCTCTCGTGTCAGGTCCAGCGCACAAGTTGTCACAAAAGTTCCATTGTGCAGAATAACTTACAAACAGGTGTTATGCTGTTGACCTGATGGAAGCTTCACTTTTCCTCTATAAAGATCATAAAATGGTTCGTTAGAAGCAGAAGACAGTGTTTTAAGGGCGAACAAGTTTATTCTCAAACTGCAAGAAGCATGATTTAGACCAGAGCAGAAAACTGTGAGCAGTTAAGGAATCCACATCAGAGGATGGATTTGACAGTAATGGAGACAATGCAGGGGGAAACGTATGAGAGATTTTCTTGAGATGAACAAAATGTAGCTATGAAGTCAACTTGGCCAGATTAGGATTCTTTTCCTTTGAACAGAGGCGACTGAGTATGGGCAGGATTGAGGTGTATAATAAGCAAGAAGGAATCTTTCCCCTTTGTTATGCAATTGCTTACCTTGTGGCATAGAGTTCAGGTGATGGACAGAAGGTTCAGAGGGACCTGAGGATATTCTTTTTCATCCACTTGGGGCAGCGGAGTAGTCTGGAACTCACTGCCTGTAAGTTTGGTCGAGGCAGAAACGTTAGTGAAATCTAAGATATATTTAGATGTGCACTTGTGATGCGAAGGAGTTAAGGACGAACCCAAGTGCCGGGAAATGAGATGAAAATATTTTGGAGCTTGTTTTTGACAGAAGCAGAATTGGTGGGCCCAAGGTTCTTTCTCATTGTGCTGAAGACTTCTTAAATCTGTGATTCTGTGAATTAGTTCTGGACCTTTGTATCTAAGTACACGTGAAATAACCTGAAATGACTTTTCGTCCCCTTTCAGTATTTATACTTCTACAACTACTCAAAGTGCTATTGCTGTCACTCCAATATATGTTGTCTTTCAGTTATATTCTTGTAAGAGAGAGTATTCCCATGTGCGCTGATGAATGAAAGCTGAGACGGTATTTATATTGGACGAACGTACAGTTATGTGCACTATAAAATAGGGTGAGCATTAGACAAAGTCACGCATGGACAGACATAAACGGAGTGACTGGATAGAGAAAGCACAAATGCAACTGTTTGCAAAATATTTAACGGAATGTTCAACATAGAAAGGGAAACTGAACCTGGCAGTACCAGGTGCAATAAGATATTTTGAAACATTTATGTGCTGTACATTCTTGCTAAAAGGTTACACTTGATCGATTAAGTTTGTAAGAAATTATGTTTCAGCACAATAAGTACTTCTCATGAGAACATTTGAAACGCTCTTTCCTGTATCTATACATTATGTTGCCCTGAGTGATGAAGGGAATGTGCATTGAATGTGTAATTATTTCACAGAACACTTTCAGTTAAGGTTGTCAGATGGTGGAAGCCCTTGTGCTGGTCGAGTGGAGATTTACTACAATGGAATATGGGGCTCAGTTTGTGATGATTCATGGGATGTGGTAGACGCTGAAGTCGTTTGTAAACAACTGGGTTGTGGAAAAGCACTGGATATGACACCCCCTTCCTCCTCTGGACCGGGCTCAGGCCACATTTGGTGGAAGGACGTGAAGTGTTTTGGAAACGAATCATTTCTCTGGGAATGTCCTTCAGTACCATTGGGTCACCAAGACGACTGTTCTCATAAAGAGGATGTGAGAATTATGTGCTCAGGTGAGGCCATTCTTCAATGCTTTTACTTTGCTCGAATGTTGTAGGTGAGACGTCATGCTGACGTATGTTCACTGAATTCGAAGGAATGTAGAGCAGCGGCAGTAATTTAAAGAAACGATCTCTGACACTTGCATGTACACAAAAAGTGAAAGAACAATTCGTTTCTCTAATCTAACTTGCTTTTCTGTCAGTTTTTTTCACATTCTATTGATACAAGACGCGTTTGTCTGAAAAGTGTCATTTTTGATCTGTTGTCACTACTCCAAGTGGATGTCAATATTGTCCTGATTGTCATAAAGGGTTTGCTAAAAATTAATTCCAAATTTATGATCTTTACTTTTGTATCGAGCCACCAGAAATATGAGACCTGTTCGTGTGTCTATCGAACTATTTGTGACTCGAAAATTAAGGAGTGATTTTTTTTCTTTATGTTTCCGAGCAGACTTCACTGCATCAGACACAGCTCCTGTCCAATTGTCTCTGACCTGTACTGCCTGTTTATTAATGTGCACTTGCGTTTTTCATGATTTTTCAGAACAGTAAAAATATTCCGTAATTTGCTTCCAACTGAGCAGTTTGAAACTTCCCTGGTGATACAAAATTAAAATTGATTGCATATATATCTATATATATATAATTGAACAGCCATGATATCAGAACCAGTTCCAGTGGATCGTCACTTCTGCAAAGTGGACAATTTACTTTTAACACAGGCTTTCTGTTTTCTGTCAGTTTCTGCTTCTCGACCATTTCGGGTTCCCAAACAGTTCGCCAGATTCTAGTAGTGCCTTGGTCAAGTCCTTCTAAACTCCATGCACGATACACATTTGGCTCACTCCTTTTTTCATTGCAATATGTGTCATGAAGAAAACTGAACACAACGATCCGCGGATGCTGCGAATCTAAAACAAAAAAGGAAAATTTCTGGAAAAACTCATATGTCTAGCAGCATCCGTCGAGACAAAGAGACAACGTTTCATGTCCAGTGACACTTCCTCAATTCAGAATACGCGTCACTGGACCTGGAGATTTGTCTGTGCTTTCTCTCTTCACAGATTCTGTTGAGTTTCTCCAGCAATTCCCTTTGTTCATATCATGCATCCTGCTCGTTTCGGCAATCACAGGACACACCAGCAATATGGACAATCTAACAATCTGGATATGTGTTATTGTTTGAACAGAACACAAGGAGCTGCGGCTGGTGAATGGAAAGCATCGCTGTGAGGGAAGAGTCGAGGTGTTCTACAATGGGACCTGGGGAACAGTGTGTTCAGACACATTGGATTCACACGTTGCCAAAGTGATTTGTAAACAGCTGCACTGTGGTGCGTTCCAGTATGTTGAATACGACGCTCAATCATTCGGAGCAGGATCGGGAACTATTTGGCTCGATGAGATGGAGTGTCTGTCACACGAGTCGACACTGTGGCAATGTCACACAGATCCGTGGGGTCAACACGACTGTCAACACCGGGAAGATGCTGGTGTAGTTTGTTCAGGTAAGATGACAAGCCTTCTCAATGTTCGGGTCATACTCAAACATGAATTCCTAATAGACTGAGCATCTTTCTCCTTCCAACAGAGAGCAATGTGACAAAGGAGCAGTCCCTCAGTTCAACTTACTGCCATCAACAATTAGGTGCGTCTTCTTTCTCTATGTGCGAATTCTTGGAGATTCTGCTTTGTACTGCATTCAATAATAATCAGTTCTGTACCACAGATACGCAAGACAGTGTGCACTTGCATGGAGGAAGCAGCAACTGTTCTGGAAGAGTGGAAATCATGTGCGATAAACGCTGGGGAACGTTGTGTGGCAATTCCTGGGATATAACTGATGCTAATGTTGTCTGCAGAGAGCTGGGATGTGGCTTCGCTCTATCAGCCCGAGATGAGGCCGCTCTCTCCCAGGAGAAAGATGTTATCTGGCAGAATGATGTGAAGTGTAAGGGAAGAGAATTCTCTCTGTTGGACTGTCTCTCCGCAGCTCCAGCTAAAAGCAAGTGTAACCACAAGGAAATTGCCAGTGTAAAGTGTTCTGGTAAGATTGATGCTGACTGACGTGCGCCATTAATGTTAAAAATCAGGGCAACTATTTGATTTCCTAAGTTACATTTCCCTTCATAATTATTCGTACTTTCTGTTCCACAGGATCCGAGTTGGTGACGGTCTCCCCTTCACCTCCACCTGCGGGTATTTATGACTGATACTATTATTAGTATTTGTGTTCGCGTTACTTTCCTGAAAAGTGACATTGATGCTGTTGGCATGTTCACGATTTGGAAGCTAGTGTCATTGTTTCCTTAATGATGATTATTCACAATTTTCCATGACAGACCTTAACTATGCTAAACCCATTTGTACTCCCTCCTTTAAGGGCAGGAAAGTCCGTCTATTTCCATGCCTGTTGTCGTCTGTTCATCTTTGGGAGTCTTGGTAATCTGTGAGTTAATCGCTTTACTGGTGGTCATGCAAAGAAAATTGCAAATGAAAGGTAAGCATCATATCTACCAACTGAGATAACACTGCGTCACTTTCACTGTTGCATATGTTCTCGGGGCTGTACGTTTTTATTGCACTTTTCGAGCATTTGACTGAGATGGTCACGATTGTGCGGCACTTCTTGGCTGTTTGTTTTCTTCGAGGGACTTTGCCCAATGAAACGCTAAGTTTTAATAAACACTCAGATAAATGCATCAAATCTGTAAGTAGCAGTTAAAAGAATATTCTAACTGTGTGAAGTATGCATCAAGTCGCTCAATATATTTGGAGAGAAACTGAATTAACTTATAATGTGGAGTTGCTACAGTCATTATCATTGGGAAAGAAATATAATGACTGCACTTTCTTATCTTTCAGTTAACATATACATGACATTCCAGAGCAGGTCAATGATGGCAGCAATATGTCTCCGTTTCATTGAGTTATTTGCAGACTGCCTCTAAATATTTCTTCATTAGTTACTATTATTTATGTTTCTTCAGTGTCTGGGTGCTGCTACCACAACCCAAGATCATTGAGAGGATTAAGGGTCCTTTTAAGGGAACTTCCAGTTAGGCAACAATTGGCTTCCCTTGACTGAGCAAATGATACTTCTGTACTTTGCACAATAATTTAAAAGCGTTTGCTTGGGAACCATTTTCCACGAGTTGGCAATGACAATCAACACTAATAACAATCATTTTCTATCCTTTCACATGCTCTTAATTTTCCTTTACATATAGCCATAAAAACTCTGCACTTAGTCTATCACGATCAATGTCATCAAGGTGCACCTTATTTCATTCGTCTCACGTTTTGGTTTTTATCTAATTGTCATAATTATGCAATTGTTTAATGAAAGTAGTCCAATTCTAACAACATTATTATCAACCTTGTTTGTTAGCACCACGGTATGTTGAACATTAATTTGTAATCTCCTCAATGGTATCAAGTTTTTTAAAAAAATATAGGTTATTAGCATTTTCGTTTTTTCATTGCATGAAAGAGTTTCATTTTCTGCACTCAACATTTTCACTCACATTTGCGAGCTGATAATTTTCTTGAATAGAAGTTTGAATCAGCAAAATTAGAACAAAATACCCAAATTTATACCAACAAGGACGTCTCGCTCTTTCTGTTTAACATACTAGGTTCGGTAACTGATGTGACATGGAAATTAATCATGGCCTGTTAACTTGTTTTTCCAAGATGTTCTCCCTTCAGCGATCAGTTAACGTTGTGTGAAGATTCTAATCTACAGCATTGTGTGAACTCGTTCTTCTCTCCCCTGGTTCTTCAGATATAAACACTTTGTTTCTGCGAGTGTTCAGCTACAAATGCTGACCAGTCTATTGTTTATTCAACAGAACTTTACCTTGGTGGCAGAGGCTCACGCCTTGGTTTGTACCAAGGAATTTATGAAGAAATTGAGAATATTCCCCCTGGCAAGAGGACGGATCACAAACATGGACCAGGTATATATTTCCTATTGTATCGTGAATCATGACTGGATAAGTATAGCTTCCAATTAATTTGCAGTCTTCCGTGATCAATGACTGAATGAACATGATTAATAGTTAAAACACAGTCGTCGTGTGTGGGAAGCTATCTCAATAACTTTGTCTCTGTCCGCATTTCGTGAGATGAAGAATTTCAATATAATAATCTCCACTGGCCTACATTCCTGATAGATTATTTCTGGCATGTATTTGAAAATGCAAACAGAACTATCAATTTCACTTCTACCCTGGTTCCACCCTGACCCCTTCAGATGGCTGGACAACTAATCAATTCGTCATTGATTTTAAAATGATATAATTTTTGCAGTAAGTATGGATTACACAGCACCAAAGAGCGGAAGCAAAATTGAGGAATCAATGTATAAACAAATATGATGAATCACAGAAGATGAGTGGTGCTGAAAGTGTGCATATGACTCTGAAACCTTGCAGGTGTTGAGATACAGTGTAAATGAATGGAAAGAAAATGTCTGGTAGATGATTAATGTGAAATTATCCATTTTGGTTGGAATAAAATTAGAAATGACTATTATTTGAACGGACATGGCCTGAAAATTAGAGATAGCAGATGTAGGACTAAATTGAGGAGGAAAATTTTCACCCAAAGGATTGAGAATTTATGGAATTCCCTGCCTCATCAGATGTTTTTAGAACTGGGGTGAATAATGTTTTGAACGTTAAAATCGTGAGTAAGTCGAATTGAAACCACGAAAAGATCAGTCACGATCTTATTGAACGGCGGAGCTGGCTGGAACGGTCAGATGGAGTACTCCTGCTCTTCGATCTTATATCATATTCCTTCCCGCAGTGGGTTCACTTGACATTATTCCAGATATTTCTACAGGCACGATTAAAGAACAATACTTTCTGTTGTCACCCTACAATTAATAACATAAAACCTTCAACTACAGTCCATAAGTCTACGACATACAGGATCAGGATTAGATCATTTGGCTCATCGAGTCTATTCTGCCATTCAATAAGGGCTGATGTGATTCTCAACCACTTTGATTTGTCTTCTCCTTGGATGTTTTTATCCCCTTATTAATCAATAACCTTTGTATTTCTGTTTTAAATACACACTGATTGGCCTCAATAGCCATCTGTGTTCCATAGATTCGCAAGCCTCTGGTTGAAGAATATTTGCCTCATTCTCAATCTTATTGGTCATGGCTTCTCTTGGAATTCGTGTTTGAAAATAACTCTCCATTTTTATTTTTAGTAATTTATGCTTCCATTGACTCACTCAATCGCATTGAATACTACACCAGCCACAACTTGACTGACAATAATCCCGGATCTGAAAATCTTGAGGTGAAATCCAACAGTATTCCAGGTGTGTATAGCATCACTTTCTGTCAATTAATTTTCGTCCTACACCCTCTATGCTGTTCTAAACTTAACGATGGCAACCCTCAGATGGTAGTGTGACCACTGGAATGTTGGTTAAAGAGAAAATCGCTGTTTTGATACCACATGATCATGGGCATGGTCTGTCCGGCTGGCTTGTTTCTAACAGAGATTATAGAGCCTATGACCTCTACTTGTAATGTGCAAAGAGATGTGCGTTCGATGTCGTTGCTTTCAGGAACTGCACTCACACCCATTCACAAAGAAGAATACGTCTCCTTAAGCTGACCATTACAAAAACAACCAGGTTATCATTCTAATCGCATTTTTCCAGCACACCTTGGCCCACAGTCTTGTATGTCTTGACATTGCAAGTGCATCACTGAATACTTTTTTGAGCGTGTTTTGCCTCTATCACCCTTCCTGGCAGAAAGTCGAAGATTTCCTGTTTACTTCTCCCATCACTTCTCTGAAATGTATGATCCCTGATCTTTGATCTCTCCATCAATAAGAAATGTTCCTCCTGTCTTCCCCAACTACTGTCGTCATCATTTCATGACTCATCGCAGGCATGCCAGCAACTCTGCATGCTCAGCTCCAAGTCAATTAATTGCAAGACAGATACTGCGGTAGGTCTCTCAGCCCTTCGTAACTCTTCCTCCTTTCAATGAGATAATTCCAAACTATGGTGTGGCCTAAATCCAGCTCCCTGCCTTTGAAGCATGTCCATAAATACCTTTGATCAACAATAATCTCGGCCACATTTAAAATTAAGAATTGATCAGACATCAGCTAATTTTTGGGAAATATATTTCCAAACCCTGTACAACTTTATCCTTTCTTGACATCTTCCCTGAACGGTCTGGCATTAATTCTGTGTATAACACCTCGAGCTAAAATAGTCTAATCAGTTGAAGTAGTTTACTTTATGTTCCCTGTCTTATCCGGGTTATTATCTTGAATAATTCAATCAGATAACCTTTCACCTTCTCATTTCCACAGAAAACAATCCCAATTTGCACCAACTCTGCTCATTCCGTAACTTCAGAATTTTGACCGAACTCTTCTGGTCTCAGTTTCCCGCACTTGCCTTATCTGAGGCATTCGTCTCGTTTTCTAGTTATCGTTGTTGTGTATTTCAATTTGTATCAGTGATGCTCATCTTTGTCTTCAGGTCGAATTCGTGGTGAGTATGACGATGTTGAGACTGAAGATGCAGACTGTCATGATGGAAAGTTACAATTGGACAGTGATCCTGATGAACCCCTCACACTTACAGATGATGACAGTGGTCTTTGTTCACTCGGTGAGTTGAATAACAGATACTCACATCTTTAACCACCTTTCTGTGCATTCACACTGCGATAATTCCTTTCCATTCCATGATAATATTATATTTACTGAAAATCCTAGAACAACGTCCAAACCTGTGCCTCACTTCCACAGCTTGTCACTGAGAAAGCAATGTATTATTGGAGAACGATTTTTATTTCAAGAGCATGAAGAACCGTCTTTCAAAATGAATTTGATGGTATTCATCATACACTGCGTTTTGTCAGTTCTTCGAATAGCTGATGTTCACCTAATTTTGTAATTACATATCTACAAAATTGCTGTTTCAATGCGTCATCAACTGGCTGTATGGAGAATATGAAAGATGGGGTTTTACGTGCTCAACAGTTTGAATGGTTTAGTTCTTGTAGCTCACAGGGAATACAGAGCCTAGGACCTTTACTTGTAATGTGCAAAGAGACGTGTGTTTGATGTGGTTGTTTTCAGGAACTGCATTCACACCCATTCCCGAAGAAGAATACGTCTCCTTAAGCTGAACATTAAAAATGCCAATAACTCACGGTTGCCTTTGAAACCCAGACTATCTGATCAGCTGCTTAACCATTTTAGTGTTTTCGAATGGCATTTTGGAAAAGAAAAACTGCTCCAATGTTCCTTGTGTTCCCAGTTATCCGCTTCCATTATTCTTCACTTTCTCTCCTTTTTCACAGAGAGTTGTTTAATTACTGTTGTGAGTACTCTCCTGTAACATGTAACAGTCACCACACTAACAACCAAGGTCCTATGTTTCTTTGAAGAATGGTCACCGGGCCTGTAACTTTAACTTTGATGTCTTCCAAACATGTGTCCAGACATGCTGGGTTTTTTCTAGCAATTCCCGTTGTTTGCTTCTGATTATGAATGGCCAAATGAGCTTCCCTGCACTGCATGATTCGATAGAACTTTGATACAGCCGTTGCCATGTTACCTCTGTTGTCCAATCAGAAAATACATCTGACTTCCCCTGATAACTCGCATATCGGTGGCGCCTTCACTGTTGACATGCACTGGATGTGCGATCCAAACTTTTACAACGTTCGCATCAAGCCCATAATTGCGACGTTTCCCTCTGAGTTCCAATGTTTCTGATGCAGAGGAGAGAATGGGATGCCTTGGCTTTCTGCAAAATTCTGAAATATCTTGAGCACTATGTAATGTTGAAAATCATCATGGGAAACTTGACATTTATTTTTCAGTTAAACATTGAATACATTCGTGAGGATTGTTTAAATTAATGAAGAAAGCAACTTTTATTGTTTCACAGAGATCTATTAAATTGTTTTAGGAGTGCGAAAGAAACCATAGATATTTGTTTATCTTGCATTTTCAATCAACATCTCACCTGCAAAATCGTGCATGGCCAGTGATATACTAAACACACAGATAGAGAAACATGTCAATGTGCCTTCCAAATATGGCCCGTCATCAGTCTGACCTTGCTGAGGCAGAATTAGTCTTGTCCCTACTCCATGGAGTGAGAGTTTCAGCTAGGGATTGGTAGATTCATGTGCTGTGAATAGAGCCAGAGGTGACTTGAACGCGTGGACTCAAATTATTTTTTTTATCATTTCAGGTCGATTTTAGAAGCGATTTCAACATGGGACGTCCTAATATTGCGAGAAGTCACCGACTATCGTTTTGAATCTCCAAAATATTTTTCTCAATATAAGCTGCAACTGGTTGTAATTCAGCAGCATGTACTTTGGCATTGAAATGTATATATTTGCATATATATACATTTGAAATATATCTGAAAAATTGCATGTTGTGTGTTTTAATGAGTTAAAAGTGGGTATAAACAGAGTGCATCGAAGTTATTTTTTATGTGTGCATACATTACGTAATTCATTTCTCAGTGTGAATGTTTGAAGTCACAATAGTGGACGATGGTCCTGTGGCTTGTCAATGAGGTATTGAGGAAATTCCATGTGAAATTGCTTTGCTTTCTCATACCGAATGAAGGAGGCTTTTAAACTTGTCAAGCCAAAGAATTCTATGAAGTGCTGTTTTGCTATTTATTGAATGAAATGTTCTGTCCCTGAACTGGGAATATTTCTGAAAGTGATGTTGCAAAATGTAGGACACAATTCATCAATAAACATGCAGTGATTGCAAGTTTGTTTTGGGATTCTGAGTCCGTTTGTTGATGTCAGTGCCAAGTGTATGTGTGTGAGTGTCAGTGAGTAAGTGAGAGTGGTTGTAATTGGCTGTGCTTGTGCAACTGCATCTCTGAATATGAGAATATTTTTGATTCGGCCAGTACGTTGGAACGCTGATTGCAGGATGGAAGAACACAGGAAACGAAAGGGAACTTGGAAAGTTAACACTCAGAAGGATCGTGGCTTACAATCTGCTTGCATCAGGTGGGTTAGGTAAGCAAGGAGGCACATGACAAGGTTTCCTGCATTAGTCGGAAAATACGTGGTTTAATTTTTATGCAGTCAGGTTGTGTGTTGTCGAACTTTAATTCGGCCACATTTGGAAGATGACACACAGTTCTGGCTGCCAGAAGTTCTCTCGCTTCCTCTCTCTACCCCCTCCGCCAACCCCGTCCTCCTCTTGTATTCCAAGTGAGACAATGCCAACCAATACCAGTCCATAAGCGGTAGATATTGTTTCTTGGATAAAGCATTCAAGCCTGTGAATTTCCCAGGTTACAACGATACTTTATTCTTCAAGGAGAAAGTGAGGACTGCAGATGCTGCAGATCAGAGCTGAAAGTGTGTTGCTGGAAAAAGCGCAGCAGGGCAGGCAGCATCCGAGGAGAAGGAGAATCGACGCTTCGGGTATGAACCCTTCTTCAGGAATCATTCTTGGATGCTGCCAGCAACACACTTTCTTCTTCAAACCTGCGCTTGTAGAAATTTTGTTCAATCGACCTTGCCCCTGTGATATGAGCAGAAGGAGATGAACAGACCCAGTGTTGGCCTGACCCCTTCAGATATTAAATTCTTCCATCACTTAGAATCTGACTCAATAAATTACATAGATATGTAAATTGCACAAAGTGCAAGAATATTCATCATTTCTCCTTGTTAAAACAATTCACTGGGAGGTCCCCGAATACAGTTGCCAGCAAATGTTCGATTTAAGGTGTACAATGTCAGGAAACAGCCCAAAGATAAATCAATTCGACATTGCAGAAGAAACTCATTGGTTTCTCAACAGAAACATCTTTCACTCTGAGGGAACCTGAAGTACAATTGAAATCATCTCACTAGTGTGTGCATGTCTGTGTGCTTGCATCTGTGTGAAGCGTATGTGCGTCAGTGTCGTGGGTACCGGTGTGCGCGTTAATATAGATGGTTGTCTTTCTGTATCTGTATGCTGCTGTGAGTTGGTCGCTCTCTTTCTCTCTCTCTGATGGTACGCTGCATCTTCTCCTATGCAGTGGCGTTGGCAGTCCAGCAGAGGGTGGCGTTATATCAGTTTTAACACAAGGGAGTAATTGGGACAGAGACATTTCTCTTCTCTTTTTCTCTCTCTGCCTTTTTCTTCTCTCCTCCTCACTCCTCCATCTCTCTCTCTCTCCCTCTGCCTGTCCCACTCTCACCTCGTTCTTCCTTCATCTGTCCCCTGCTCCATATCTCTCTACATGTCTGCCGTTCCCCACACCCTCTCCCCCACGCTTTATCCCTTCCTCTCCTGCTTCTGATTCTTCACTGTTCTCACTCTTTCCCTTTGTCGTGTTCCTGTCTGCCCTGTCCCTCTTCCTCTCTCCCTGAGTAACTCGGAAAATATTATGGGGAGCAATGAATTACCAGGAGGAGGTCACCTCGTGTGATCAAGGCACAGGCTATGGTACCAAAGCACTTCTGTTGGCCTGGACTGCATAAGGATGTGTACACTTTGCCATACATTTCAGAGGTGCGTAGTAGGGTGAGCCACAGGCAGTAATCAAACTAGTGCATTTGCTGCCAATTACCGCAGATCCCAAGAACACGTCACGTGGGTTATGATTGATTGTGTATGTCCTCTCCGTAAAACCAGAAGTGGGAAGCATTGCTTGCTCACTGTAATGGATGTGGCTATCAGATTTGCGGAGGTATTTCCATATTGGTGTGTTAAGGCAAAAAGGGTGGTGGAGGAGTTGGTACCTTTCTTTACCCAGTATGGGTAACCGAGGGAGATTCATTCAGACCAAGTCTCCAATTTTGCTCCGCAGTATTTAAGGAAGTCATGGATACATTCTGCATGCAGCACTTTAAATTAAATGCGTACCATCCTGAATCCAAGGGAGCCTTGGAAAGGTGGCATCAGACCCCGTAGATCATGTTTAAGAGCGAACTGTCAGGGCTACCCAAATGCTTGGGATAAAGGTATCCCATTCACATTGTTTGGATTAGAAATGCAAAAAGCCTCCACCGCTTTCTCTGGCAGCTCATTCCAAACACGAATCATGTGAAAAAGCTACACTCAGTTCCCTTGTAATCCTGCCCCCTCTCACCTTAAATTTATGCCCTGTGTGTTTGGTTTCCCCCACCCTGGTGAATGAAAAGCCTTGGATGCTCACGTTATGTATGTCAATCGTGACATTGTAAAGCTTTACAATGTCATCCATCAGTCACCTACAATCCGGGAAGAAATCAGTCCCAGCCTATCCAACCATTCCTGGCAACACAAACCATCCAGTTTAGATTACAGCATTGTCAAACTTTTCTGCTTTCTTTTCCAATTTAATAACATCCTTCCTTAAGCAGGGCGAGCAGAATTGAGCGTGGTACATCAAAAGTGGCCTCACTAGATGGTGTGTCCTCACCAGATTCATACCAGGAATGCCAACGACAGCCAGAATGGGGTAGGAGACACCCCGAATTATCCAAAACACGTCCTGAATTCGAGATGTTAGAGGTATCCAATTCTGGGAATGCCAGTAGAGTCAATTGTCGAAACTTCAGTCCATTGTCGTAATGATCACAATCAGTCACTCTCAGAATCCAATCTCTTCCTCTGTCTGTCGAGACGACCGTCCCCCATTACTGAGGGAGTTGGCACAACCACTGACATGGCAGGGTAACACGCTGCAAGGAGTCCCTGAGTATTAAAGGAGGAGAGTGCCCTCCAGGTACACAGCGATAAACTGTGGAGCCTGATGTTAATGGGAGATGGAGAGCAAACAGGTTCCATTAACCCATTCCATTCCAGCAGCGTTCTACACAGTAACATCGAACGTCTGCCCAGTCTCATTGGTACCTCCGTGGCTCACTGGGGGAGTCAATGTGACACGTTTCAGATACGAGAGTGTTGTCAGAGGACTGGAGAAGTGTAAATTACCCAGGGGTGTATTCAAAAAAATAGAATGGATTTGTTTTATTTTTAATTCATTCACTGGACCTGATGTGTCTTTGGCTGGGCCCAGCATGCTGCCTGACCTGCTGTGCCTTTCCAGCACCACACTCCCGACATTTATCATGCTGTCCCTAGTTACGTCCATGAGAAGGTAAGGCGTGCGACTTGGAGGGGACTTGAAGGATAAGGAGCAGCATATGGGGGAACACCAATCCCTGCAGGTTCCCCTCCGAGCCCCTCACCATCTCGACTCAGAATGGTGTGAATTGGTCAGAATCCTGGAAATCCCTCCCGATGGGACATTGTGGTTCTGCCCTACAGCACATTGACTGCAGCAGTTCAAGAAGGCAGGCCCGACCCCCGCACCTTCTCAAACACAGAAAAAAACGCATGTACACACTTTTGAGACAAGAAGGGTGCGGAGTTCCCAGAAGGAAAATGACCTGTTGTTCCTCCAGCTTGCACTGAGCTTCGCGAGGTTATAATAGCAAACCTGCGAGAGATTCTTTCCAGAGAACAAGGTGGTGATGAGAACATTCCCAACGAGCCTTTTATCAATCCTTTGTCTATCCAACTATTTTCATCTCTCATTGTCCCACCTCACTCCATTTTTCACTCATTCATCCGTCGCCATACCTTCTCCAGGATATATATCAATAGCTTCAGAGCCAAAGCCAATTCTGAAGGAGGTCAGTGAACCCGAAACGTTAACTATGCTTGCTCTCCACAGATACTGCCAGACCTGTTGAGTTTTTTTTTTAACAATTTCTGTCTGTTTCCGATGAATGTTTCAGTGCAGGACAATTTGGGAACAGTGATCAAAGTTCAGTATGTTTAAGGTAGGTAGAATAATGATCATACAGGTCCCCTGGTAAATGTTTTAGTACAATGCAAGGCAAATGATAAGGTCATCAGGCAGTAACTGGAGAAATTAGATTTAAGGGATTCTTTTCAGGGGAAATCTAATTTTGTCAGGTGGGAATCATTTAAAGGTCAATGATCAGAATTCGGAATCACGTGGAATCAGAGTAGATTGGGAGAAAGCATTCCCGAAAACAAATGGGACAAGCAGGTGACAACAATAGTTTAGAGATCTGCAAAAGCAGCGAAGATGGACGTCAGGTGATGGAAGGCACTGCCTGGAAACTTGGGGAATGCAGATTGAAACTTGCCACAGCATTAGATGAATATGGAAGCAAATATTTGCAAGATTATCCGATTAAGACAGGACACTGGCATTAGGTAATCATGAGTGTTTGAAAAGCCAGTACAGACACAATTGAGGAGAAAGTGAGGTCTGCAGATGCTGGAGGTCAGAGATGGAAATGTGTTGCTGGGAAAACGCAGCAGGTCAGGCAGCATCTAGGGAACAGGAGAATCGCTTAGAAGGGCTTATGCCCGAAACGTCGATTCTCCTCTTCCCTAGATGCTGCCTGACCTGCTGCGTTTTTCCAGCAACACATTTCCATCACAGACACCATTGGCCGAACAAACTCATCCCAGTCTGTAAGGCTATTGCAACTCAGTGATTCTGTGACAGACAGACTGTCTTCAAACGTGTAGCCTCAGTCTTGGATCCTAATTCACGTTTGTTCGCACTGATTGAATCTCAAACTGATCGTTTCTGTCACGCTGAATCATTCTGTTAGACGTTTGTTTACCAGTAACTAGATTTCAGAAATTTTGTGCGACCGTTCAGGATTTAAGGTGTTAACATATTTATAGATTCCCAGTTGACATGAGCCTGGAGCTGAGATGTGCTCTTCCATGTTGACGCCCCCATTGAGATTCTGTTGAGTGTATATTCTAATTCCGAATTTACTGCTTTTTCCATCTGATATTTTTTATTTTAAAGGAGAAACAGGCGACAACATTAGAGTACAGAATTTACCACGGTACCAGGTGTTTCCTGTTGTTTGAACAGAAAAGCAAGACGCGTAGTGACGGTTCTGATGTTCTGCAGAATGAGAAGCTGCCTTTTCATACACTGAACCTTACATAAATCCTGCCAAATTCCAAATTATGATCTGCTGTAAAATATGCTTCTGCGTGTTTTTTTAACAACATGCTACGGCTCTTCGATGCAATCAATTCATTGGTAACGTCCAGCATTTATGATATCAAAATGCGTGTTCATGCATTTTGCCTCTGTCTGAAAGATCAGATTTCTTCAGATGATTGGCAATTTGCCCTGTATCGTAACACAACCCATATATGATGTGAAATTCGGCAGCACATCTGCGAGACATGGTGCAGGCGCTGTCTTGTAGATGACTAGATCAAAACAGCACAGGATAAAATGGAAATTGTTGATAATGTGAATGAATGTAGTTATAACGCTAAACTGTACCCAGTTTCTTAACCATGGACACACGATCAAAGTTCTGATGGTGTTGGCAATCTGAATTAAGAACACAGAAGAACTGCAGAAACTTGGGACAAATATGATCTTAATGTTTCGAGTCCATTGACTGTTATTCAGACCTGAAGAGGGCTGGATAATGCTGATTTATGTGCAATTTATCTAAGATGCTCAAGGGAAAGAGATGTGGGCAGTGAGCAGAGAATAAGACAGAGACAGGCCTTATAGTAGTAAAGGAGCGATGTGGATTCCAAATCGGTATTGATGATAAGTGTGACAATCAGGACGTCACTGATCTGAGCACCTACAGTTTCATTCAAAACACTTATGTATATTACAAACAACTGAGTTACAGCACTGATGCTGTTGTAACAACATTGATCACAGACTTTCAGGGAGAGAAAATAACACACACACTTCCACAACTTCATTTTGTATTCTGTGATTATTCAATTTTGTTTCAGGTATTTTGTGATCTACACTTCCGTAAAGAGTGGTTACCTGCAAAAGGATAATTTGACATGATGACCTTTATATCAATGTCTCTGCACTATTTATGTCCCGAGGTAGTGCGGGAAATGGGCCACATGTGTTCCTATGTTAACCAAAGGACAAATCCAACTAGGCCAAATATTGTCCAAACCACTTGCTTTCAGTCAGCAGCCATGTGTTGGAAGGGGTCACCAACAGTGTTGTCAAATAGGAACCACACGGTAATAAAGTGTGTGCTGACTTCCAGTCTGAGTTCCACCAGGGCAACTTAGCTCTTAATCAAGCATCGATAATGCTGGGAAACTCAACATGTCTCGCTGAAACTTAGGACAGGGATACATAGTGATGGAGTACTCCCAAATGCCGGACTGGGTGCATCTCCAACAAAACTCAAGAAGCTTGACAGCATCCGGACCACAGCAGCTCGAGTGACTGTGACCACAACCACAAAAATCTACTACCATCAGTAACAGCAATGTTCAGTATTTTCACAAGGTACCGAATAAATTCACCAAGGCTCCTCAGACTGCAGTTTACAAACTTACGAGAAATTCTACCCAGAGAAGAAGGCCGGCAGATATTTGGGAACAGACCAAGTTTACATCTGTGCAATTCATTATCTTAATTGAAATTATGTCGCCATTCCTTCCTTGCCGTTGGGTCAAAATCTTGGAAAATACCTCCCTCACGGCATTGTCGGTCTAACCGCAGCATTTCGTGTTCAATGTTTAAAGAACCCAGTTCATGACGGATTTCTCAAGGGGAAATAGCGATGGGTAATAAATGCTGGCAGAGACAGCGCTGCCCCTATCCAGTGATAGAATTTTAAACAGAACTGTGAAGTTGATTACAGGGAAATGGTCTGAGGTTCAGGTCATGATCTGCATTTCATTCCATAATTGAAGACACCAGAATATCTGAAATATCCCTCTTTCTGCTCCACATGCCCCAAAGTGCAATGAAAGAGTTGTCTGAACAGCAGATTGTCCTGAAACTATCGCTGATCTTCTTGTGCATTGTTCCACCCATTTCAATGAAACTGTTGGTAGAATGAAATGACGCTAGATATCGATTTACATTAACAAATGGTTTCAAATTTTCAAATTCTACGTTTTATATCCATGAAGTTAGAAGTCATACATCACCAAATTAAAGTCTGAAAGGTTCATTCGCAATCACAAGCTTTTGGAGTGCTGCGCTTTCATTAGGTGACTTCATGGTGATCCTCCAGTTGAACACATTACCAATCTTCTCTCTCTCTCTCTGTGTCCCTCTCTCTTTCTCTCTCTCTCTGTCTCTGTCTATATCGCCATCTCTCTCTCTCTCTCATACGAATGCAGACCGATAAATTTGTGTTCTCATTGGAAAAAAGAAGGCTAAGGGGGGATTTGACAGAGACATACAAGATGATCAGAGGATAAGATAGGGCAGGCAGTGAAATACTTTTCCTAGGATGATTTCGTCAGTTTGTAGGAGAAGGCATAACTACAAATTGAGGGGTGATAGATTTAAGACAGATGTCAGTGGCAGGTTCTTTACACAGGGAGAGGTAAGGGCGTGGAATGCCCTACTTGCTAATGAAGTCAACTCAGCCACATTAGGAAGATTTAAACAGTCCATAGATGAGCACATGGATGATTTTGGGATAGTGTAGGGGGACGAACTGAGAATAGTTCACAGTTCGGCGCAACATCGAGGGCCGAAGGGCCTGTTCTGCGCTGTATGTTCTAATTTTACCTTCTACATTTAGCTTCCACAGTTTTCACGCTGGTAGGAAACTGATGCATCTTTCTTGAATGTACCCAATGACATCCCAATCTTTTCGAGAATTCCACTCACAATTCCCTGAGTGCCAAAATCTCTGTGCAACCCTATGAAATGGCAAACCTGTATCTCAAGACCATGACCCATTTTTCTCGATACCATAAGCCAGACGAACATCAAACCTGTTTCCTGCATGTCAAGGCCGTGAGAAGTATTTGCGTTTCAATGAGATCCTCACCAATGATTGTGGACACAATGAATACAATGTTTCCTTCCAGGACACATCTGCTGTGCTCGATATCAGTCTGGTAGATTTCACTGCAACTATTCCAATGCAAAGCCCTGTATCTTAGGCAAGGCGATCAAAACTGCACATAATACTTCAACGGTCTCTGCAATGTTCTGTAGAAGCATTTTTTTTTAAAAAAACCTTTATTCTTGGACTGAACCCGTTTTTCAAAGAAGGTCAAATTCGCACTTACCTTTTATTCTCGGAATTGTTTCCTTGTTTTCAGTTAATGGGGTACCGAGTCATCCGTTTCTCTTTGTTCATTATCACTAACATACCTTTAAATATTTATTTTACTCTCTGGTGTTCTATTCTCTCCTGTTTTCTGTCCAATGTCGTTAACCTTACACTGATCCGAGTTAGACGGCATCTTTCACGCATTTTCTCTTTGACTCAACTTGTCCAGAAGGCCTTGAAGCCTGTTTGTATGGTTCTGATCAGCAAACCTCGCAAAGTCACATTTAATCCCCTCATCCAAAATCGTTGAAGTGCGTTGTAGATAGCTAATGTCCCACCTTCGATTTCCCATACACTCCGTTTATCACCTCCTTCCCACTGAAAATGCACAACGTTTTCTCTCAGTGAGACAGTTCTCTGTCCTGACCAGTATGTCACATATGATAGCGCAGGCGTCAGTTCTGTACACCAACCTCTTGCGCTAGATTTTATCAAAAGTGTTCAATGAGCCGTCGATACCACATGGACAGATTCTCCCATATTCAATATAAAAGTTCCCTCATCAAAATATTGTGAAATTCTCAAACCAAGACTTCTCTTCCATAATTAATTTCAATTTTGTCAGTTCCCAGTTGATGCTTGTTTTCACATTGTTTATGGTGGACACTACCATGTCCAGAATATTGCAATTAACCGGACAGCCTGTACATCCCTGTTTCTCCCTTCCTCGAATTTAGAACAGACAGTTCATATTTTCGAGTTCTTCCAGACTTGTTTCTTTTTCAGAATCTGGAAACTTTTGCATTGTGACAAACCAAAACATGTATTAAATCTGTTGCCGTCTCAGTTAGTGCCAACAAATGCAGTTTATCAGGCTCCACAAATTGCCAATGAAAGCCTTCAGTCTGAAACGTCGATTCTTCTGCTCCTCGGATGCTGTCTGACCTCCTGTGCTATTCCAGCGCCACACAGTTCGACTCTGATCTCCATAATCTACAGTCCTCACTTTCTCTGGTGAAGTGACAAACTTGTTCCATTTTTGTATAACTTAGTCTACTCAGAGAGTCGGAGTGGCGTGGAATGCACTGCCTGTTACTGTAGCAGACCAGCCTACTTAAAGGGCATTTTAATGGTCATTAGACAGACATATGGATGAAAATGGACTACTGTAGGATAGATTAATTCCACAGGTCGGCTTCGGATTGATTCCACAAATTGGCGCAACATTGAGGTCGAAAAGGGCCTGTATTGCGCTGTAATGTTCGATATTCTACGTTCTATGCTCTACATGTACAGTCACAGTTGCCATGATGTCAGGCCCTGCAAGTTTGAAACCTGAGGCATATCAAGAGGAAATTTGATATTTGGCAAATTTGAATAATTGCAAAACATTGTTGTATTGCACTTTATCCGTCCCAGAAGAGCTGACCATCCAAGGATGGAAATCAACATGATTTGAAATTTGAGCAGATTTTGCAGACGAAGAGCAAAAGAAAACAATTATTTCCTCTCGTAACTGGGTTGGACAAATTCTATCGAATGATTCTGATGAGTAACATATTGGAAGGTATAGTGATGGAGACGAGGGAACAAGTTTGCAGAAGAGACATAGAAATTACGAACTGTAGTAAAAATAAGATAAGATTTTTGGGGACTTTTTAAAGTTTTTCTAAAAGTTAATTCAATGGTTAACACTTTTAGAATGACGGAAAGCTGATTTTATAAAGAAACAAGACTGACATTTGAAGAAAACAACAAGTTGAGCAGCATGTGTGGACACACAAAGCGAGTTAATATTTTGCATCAAATGTGATTATTCAGGATAATGACAGTTGTTAATACAGTGCACAGACGGGGGAGGAGAAGAGACTGAAACAGGTGGTCTGTGTGCTCAGAGAATAAGACAACGGACTGATAGTTATAGTAATAGACAGAATTATGACTCAGAATAGGTGCTAAGGATTGGGGGAATGAGATTAATGTGGGTCTGCTGTGTTGAGACCAATGTCGACAGGACAGGAATATATAAAGGAGGAAATGGGTTACTTGTAATCTAAAGGAAGGGTAGAGGTTCAGCTCAGAAGTTGTTAGTCTCAATTTTTAGTCCTGAAGAGTGTAAAGTGAAGAAATGGAAATTGAGCTCTTTCTCCAGCTGCTCGTGGAGATGCTGAGTTGCAGAGTATCTTCAAAGAATCTGAGACCAATAACCTCCTGTGGTTGTGTGATTTTGTGATGTGGATTCCGGAGTGGGGACTCGCTTCCAAGTCAAAATCTGAAACCTCATTGATCTGTTAAGGTGAACTAGTGTTTGGAACCCGGTTTCATTGTACCCATTAATGGTCACATCATTTCTCATTGGTGGAAAAGACAGAGTTTACTCAATAGCCTGCTCACATCAAAATCTATTGGTTGATGGAAAGAAACACGAGCCCCTGGACAAGGCGTGGTGAAGGAACTAACTGTTACAGAAATCGAGGAGTCACTTGATACGTTAACTGCTGCTCAGTATCTGTGAAACAGCATTCAGCAAATGTTCCGATTTGATCTGGAATCACCAGCTGGGACGATGTTTGTAAGCCTCGTGAAGTTCCTTCTTCTGCAGCTATTGAACTGTGAGTTATAGTCTCTTGAATACATTTTCTCAACCATTGATAGGTCAATGATTAGTAACATACATGTGGCAAAAATATAATGATAAGTCTATGCGAGATAAAATAGTGGCATGATAGGGAATAAAATTATTTTGTCTTCATTATTTTTTGACTTTTTATGGAACTATTTCTGAGGCTTCAGAGATTCCCAACCACAACCCCCATTCACCCCCAATCCTTGCACTTATTCGTAGTTTCCGTACAGCTCACAGAGTTCAAAACCTACTCAGACAATTCGGGTGTGTTTGGAAACAGTGCCCATCGCTGCTTCAACAGTGTGTGTAGTCGGGAAACCTGGTGAACAATATTTACCTAATTTATTCGTCAATATTTGGGAGAGTGTAAAATAGAAACAGAATATTTTTGCATTTCTAGGAGTTTGATGTGCCACTGATTTTAGTTAGTATTTCTTCTCTTTATATTCGAAAACTTTCTCGACACTGATGCATTTATATAGCGCCGTTGACAATGTCAGTGAAACAAAGGAACTCTGGGCCAATTTGGTACATTTTGTTGTTGAGACAGTTCTGCAATTTTGAAAACGTGACAGGCAAGTTCCTCCGAGGAAACTGTAAGAAACATTGCTGTGATAAAGGACGCAGTTAGCCGTTCGCATCCTCAGTGGAACAAAGGCGCTGTGTGCTAATTTGTTATATTTTATTGTTCAGACAGTTCTGCGATTTTGGAAATTTGGCAGGCAATTTATTCCATGAAATCTGTTATACTTGTCGCTCTAATAAAGAGCACAGTTAACTGGTTATCTTCAAATAACCAAAGCGAAACATTCACGCTGCTTTCTGTCTGCAAATGTTGCCAGATCTGCGAAGTGTTTCCAGCAATTTCTCCTTTGTTTCTGATTTCCAACATGCACAGTTCCTTTGTTCGCCAGTTTGTTATTCACAGAAGTTGGTCGAATGATTGGCACTGGCCAGGCCAATATCAAAAGCTCTCCTTCCTGTACTGGGAAAGTTGTTGAAGAAATTCCGTCAAATTACTGTAAACGTATTTTAGAGAAAGATGCTTCTTTTCTCTCTCCAAATAAAAACTGTATGTATAAAATACCTTTACATACATAGGTAGTCATTGAAACAGGTCACTACTGTACCACAGTTGAAAAGTATGGTGCTGGAAAAGCAGAGCCGGTAAGGCAGCATACGAGGGACAGGAGGTTCGACGTTGCGAGCATAAAATCTTCATCAGGATAAAGATCTTATGCTTCAAACGTCGACTCTCCAGCTCCTCGGGTTCTGCCCGGCCAGTTGTGCTTTTCCACCAACACCCTTTTAGACTTTGATCTCCAGCATCTACAATCCTCACTTTCTCCTACTTCTGTACAATCCTGTATGAAGGACAAGCAAACACTGGAATTTGACTCTCTACAGCAACACTCTAAAGGCATGTCTTACATGGACAAGGTTGTAACTATATATACTTGAGACATCAGGGGGGTCTGATAACTGAACGGACCCCCATATACCTTCTGCAGCAAGACCTAAGACAGTGGTCTTTCTCCACTGCCTTAGTGACAGCTGCCCCAACCTTTTATACATCCCTCAACACTTAGTCCTGGTCCTTGGAATGTGCCACTGTGCAACCCTCGTTCGGGGTCAAATACTTGCTCTGGAATACCAAAGAGTTTAATGCCAACAAACGTGCATTTTCCAGCGATTTGATGCTCTTCCAGATGCAGTTGTTTGTTTCACTGTCGGGGTGTGTCATGGGGAACAGACCGTAGACCATTGTGTCCTGAGTCAAACAGCTGCTTGTGAAGAGCCTCGACAGAAAGTACTACATCTTTCGCCAGACATCCTTTGCAAAGGATCATTCCAGTAGGATATGTTTTAAGTCCCTACCCGTGTCCCCGGCCAACCTTCCAAACCCCGCATTCACTGAGAGAGCAGTGTGGGTAGCCGCACACTAACTAGGTGTACATGAGAGATCTCGCAGTTTGTGCCCTTCCCAAGTGATGTCTTCCTGCTTGTTAGAACGTTCTAATGGTGAAGCATTCTGCCAAATGACTTGGACAGTCTGCTGAGCGAGCCACCCGACAAGATCGGCCCTCTCCTTTTCCCACAGAGAATCGAGGACGCAAAGATACGTGCACCAACTGACCTGTGAACCAAACTGCTCCTTCAGCGCTGACTTTATGCTCAAACCGGTGGAATCGGGTTTAAACAATTACTTTTCTGTGTCGGGGCAAGAGAGCTGCAAATTGAGGCAGGGCTGACAGTAATATCATTTTGTTGGCAGAGTTTACTCTTCGAAAATTTGAACTCACTTTAAACATATCTCCTTTTCTCTGATGAAAGTTGTGCCAGACCTACTTTTAGACATGAACTGAATAGGAATATGGAGGCAGATTAGGCGTCTTATCTTGGTTTGAATTTTCTTTTGCTGACGGTGTTATCACTGAAGGAAAGCCAAGAAGAAAGCAATTTTCAATCTTCTCAAGAAATTCTGAACAGCTGTAACGGTTGTCTGTTACATTTGGATGCACCGGATTCTGGGCTAACAGTGAATATAGTGTCAGTAAAACACCAGTCAATGTCACCATTGATTGAACTCACACACAAAGGGATTATACTCTCAGATTATACCTGTGGCCTGTGTGACCGTTTTGTGATATTATTCATAGAACTAGGTGACTTTTATGTGGAGGTGCCAGTGTTGGTTTGGAGTGGACAAAGTTATAAATCACACAACATCACGTTAGAGTCCAACGGGGTTTATTTGGAAGCACTACCCTTCAGAGCGCTCCTCCTTCATCATGTCGTTGTGCTGATAGAGGAGCGGCACTCCACAAGCTAGTGCTTCCAAATAAACTGGCTCGATTATAACCTGGCGTTGTGATTTTTACATATGTTACTTAATTCACGTTCGCCGCATTCGAGATTTATTCCACTATTTGATGTGGAATTAATACGTTTACCTCGATATTGTTTTACATTACGATTTTCATCACGCAAGCCTTTCAAAAATGAAATATCCAAAATAAATCCTTTTCCAACTTTATTCTTAGTGACAAATGGGAGAGGTGGAAATCATTATTAGGATATTTATTTCACGACACTTTTTTTTAAAATTCAAAAGTGTGGGAATGTCTGGTTTGGTAAATGTTACATAAAATCCAACCTGGCGGCGGTGACCTGAACTCATGGTCCACTGCATTAGTTGAGGCTCGGTACATCATCATATGTGTGGAGAGAATTACAGAATCATGATCAAGTATCAGTGAAAGAACAACGACGCCATTCCAATCAGGATGGGTATTTGCAGGTGCTGGTACTTTCAATTTTCTGTGCACCTTTTTAGCTGGTGTGGGTGCAGTTTTGTTCGGTTGTGTGAAGGTGTTTAGCTGAGTTGTTGCCGTTAACATTGATGGCGCAACTTCTGTGGCTGAATCTTGGTGGTGAATGCTTCAAGTTGTTCAGATAATGGGCGGTGTGTAAATGAAACCGATTGCTTTGTGCGAAGTGCCTTCCAGCTTGTGAAAATATGTTGCAGTTAATGCAGCAATGTAAGCAGCGAATGTCTGTTAAGCGCGCTGGTTTGTGTGTTGCTCACAGTTATTACTCTTCAGAAAGTGAATAATGCTGAAAATCTGGCACCTGTTCTCCACTTGTAGTGAAAGGATGGGCATCCTGCTTCAGATTATTATATGGAGCAGCATGTCAGCTCAGTTGATTCCAGCCTCGGGCGAGTGACTGTGTGGTGTTTACACATTGTCCCTGTGTATGTGTGGCTCTCCTCCAGGTGCTCCGGTTTCCTCCCACAGTCCAAAGATGTGCAGACCATGCCAAGTTGTCCACACTGCGTTAGGTGCATTAGTCAGAGGGAAATGGGTCTGGGTTGGTTGCTCTTCGGAGGGTCAGCATGGACTTGTTGGGCCATTTGTCCTGTTTCCACTCCGTCGAAAGTCGAGCTTTAAAAGATTCTGTCTATGCTATGGCGTAGTATGTTAAGAGAGTTCATGTACAGAGAAATATATTGCTTTGTGGTAAATTGGGTTTCTCAATCTCTGGAAAATTTACTCCTATTTATCCAGTGACATGAATTTACCAAGATATTGAAGCCTTCTTTTTCATTCTTCCCATGGACGTATTTCCATGTACATTAATGAATTAAGTGCTTGAATCCGAATTTTGTGGATTATTTTCATAAAACATATCACAGTGGTTAAATCAGCCTCCCGAGATCGAAATGACGGGATAGGGTAACTGGTGTGCCTCGAGTCTATTGATGTACTGCATTTCGTCAATCCATTTACACCCAAATCACGGGTACAGTGACCCTGAGAGTGAATTGCATTTTATATCCAGAAGACTAAACTGGTACTATTTCCTTTAAAGTTTAGTTGCTGTCTGTTTTGTCCTAAGATATATGGCAGAAGATAAAAAAAAGACATGCACATCAACACAGCTCAAGTTGCTCAAAGACTAGATTTCACTTTCAAAATTATTTTATAAGTTGATATATGAACAAAGGTGGTTGAATATAAATTTATTAACATGAATTTTGTGGAGTACGCATAACCGCCTCACACCTTAAAGAAACTTCAAAAATATTGGATGAAATCAGGAGATATGTCAACATCAATGAAGAGTGAAACACAGAAATGTTTCGAGTCTGATACGATCACTCAGAGCAGAAGGATAGAAAATAAGGAGTCCCAACAGAGTGGCAATTTTAACACTGTTCCTCTCTCCGCATGTGTTGGGGTTCTCCAGCATTCTCCACAGTTGTTTCAGATTTTCCGTATGCACTTTTCTTTTCTACAATCAGCCTGGTGTCTCAATTATTTTGGCTTAATTTGTAAAATTGTTTACGTTGTGAATTTGACGACCAGAGATAGACCTGAGGGGCAGGATTCACATGTATTTGGAAAGGCAAGGACTAATTAGGGATAAATGACATGGCTTTGTGCGTGAGAAATCATATCTCACAAACTTTATTGAGTTTTTTGAGGAAGTAACAAAGAAGATTGATGAGAGCAGAGCAGTAGATGTGACCTATATGGACTTGAGTAAGGCGTTCGACAAGGCTCCCCATGGAAGACTGATTTGCAAGGTTAGATCTCATGGAATACAAGGTTTGGAGGATTTGAGCTATAGGAATAGGCTGAACAGGCTAAGGCTGTTTTCCCTGGAGCAATGGAGGCTATGGGGTGATGTTATAGAGGTTAATAAAAATATGAGTGGCATGGATAGGGTAAATATGCAAAGTCTTTTCCCTGGGGTGGGGGAGGCCAGAACTGGAGGGCATAGATTTAGGGTGAGAGGGGAAAAATATAAAAGGGACCTAACGGGTAACTTTTTCACGCAGAAGGTGGTATGTGTATGGAATGAGCTGCCAGAGGAAGTGGTGGAGGCTGGTACAATTGCAACATTTAAGAGGTATTTGGATGGATATATTCGTAGGAAAGGTTTGGAGGATATGGACCGGGTGCTGGCAGGCGGGACTAGATTGGGTTGAGATATCTGGTCAGCATGGACAGGTTGGACCGAAGGGTCTTTTTCCATGCTATACATCTCTATGACTCTATGACTCTAATTAGGGAAGTGCATGAAATATAAAATTGCATGTTGCACAAAACCACTTTAATATTCACCTCGTGCCGAAGTAATGAATAGCTGACTTTTCAATCCACTATTGCTCTTTTATAAATTCGATATTAGTCAAGAAGAAACACAAGGGTCACTCCCAGGCACCCATGTTCAACTCAATGTTTTCTATTTTACTTAGAATTGAATTCTGTATTCGCGACATAATTCTACTACTTGGGTATACCATAAAATCTAATTGATCCTTTATGTGAAGAAAAATGAATGATTGAAGTCATATCAACCGAGAGGTGAATGCGTTGTTTAGTTTCTAAATTTAGTAATTAATATGTGTTCAGTTTTAATTCGCAGACAGAAATGTCAAGTATTCTGCATTTTTGCTGCTGTCAATAATTTTGTTTCTTTTTATTCCCTGTGTCGATTGACACTTAATTGAATTACAAAATTTCAGAGAAATAAAGATGTTTTGAAATCTAAATAAACGCTACAGTAAAAGAAAAAATGGTATTCATGTCCCTCATGTGTAGTTGAAGCAGACTGGAAATCAACTTGCCTTCTTCCTTGATACAGCGATTCAGCTTGAAGTAGGCAGTCATCTGTGTTAGCTAAATACTGCACTGGCACTGGACAGGTTGCGGAGAAGCTTCACAGCATTGATTCCGGAGAGGACAGCTTGAGAAGACCAGGACTATATTTGGAATTTAGAAGAATGAGGGGCGAATCTTACAGAAAGATAGAAAATAATGAACGGAGTAGATATGATGGAGGTTCATCACACTAGTGGGTGAAAGTAGAACTTGGGAAAGTAGCTTTAAACTAAGGAGGATCAGGTTTCAGACTGAGGTGAAGAGGAACTTTTCCAGCCATTCTGTTGTGAATCTGTGGAATTCCCTGCCCAGTGAAGCAGTTGAGATTATCTTGTTGGATGAAATCAAACGTAGATATATGGATTATTGAACAGCACTGGAATTATGGGTTGTTGAGAATCGGCGGGTAAGTGCAACTGAATCCACGGAAAGATCAGCCCATGGTCTCATTGAATGGTGGTGCAGCCTTGATGGGCCGGATGGCCCACGCCTGCTCGTCGTTCTTGTGTTCTCATACAGGTGTGAAATATGTAGAACACTAATTGTACTGACTCTCACCTCATTCCACGTTGAATGGTGTGTCCTCTGCAATGTTGCAAGAGAAATTTCACGTGAGCCAGTAAATGCTGCAAAAGTAGTTCAAAAGGACATACGTCTTCAAAACCAGACAGAATTATTCCATAGTTACATCTGTCTGAAATTGCGATGAACAGTCTTTCAGTAGATTTAGTTTGTACCAGTTCTCCCATCAGTTAGAGAGTTCACAATGATGCCACTGATCTGATATGTATTTGTTATTTTCCAAAAATCTCCAGTGAGTAAGGATCTTCAAACTTCTGATGATTGGGCCAGCGTGCAAGACATTGTTTTAGATTTGTCCTGTTCATTTTCTGTGACGAATTACATTAAAAAAAATAACGATTTAACATTGAATTGTAGGGATATTGCACACGCATGATAAAGAGGTGAACGGTCAGTCAAGTCGGTGAATGCAGTTTATGAGAGATGTTGTACAGCAGGGATTGAACAAATCCATAGTGAGCGACCATCTATTAACACATGAACAGATGACCCATGATGTCTGAAAGTCGACATGATATTATTCTGAGATTGAAAACAAGCAATTCGAGGTTTATAGAATTTATAAAAATTGTATGGGAAAGTTTTCACAAGAAGCTAAAAATCATCAAACTGTACCACACAATGCGTGAAATTTTAACCTAACTAAAATTGAAAACATATTTCGATGCCTCTATCAGCTTGGGAGAGGGGGAAAATATATTCTAGTAAAATGAATGACAGGGCAAACTCAGTTGAGTCATAGAGTCATAGAGATGCACAGCATGAAAACAGGCCCTTCGTCCAACCTGTCCATGCCGACCAGATATCCAAACCCAATCTAGTCCCATCTGCCAGCACCGGGCTCATATCTCTCCAAACCTTTCGTATTCATGTACCCATCCAAATGCCTCTTAAATGTTGCAGATGTGCCAGCCTCCGCCACTTGCTCTGGCAGCACATTCCATACATGTACCACTCTCTGTGTGAAAAAGTTGCCCTTGGGTCTCTTTTATATCTTCACCCACTCACCATAAACCTATGCCCTCTAGTTCTGGACTCCCCGACCCCAGGGAAAACACTTTGCATGTTTATTCTCTCCATGTCCCTCATAATTTTGTAAACGTCTATAAAGTCACCTGGAGCCTCCGACGCTCCAGGGAAAACAGCCCCAGTCTGTTTAGCCTCTCCCTGTAGCTCAGACCCTCCAACCCTGGCAACATCCTTGTAAATCTTTTCTGAACCCTTTCAAGTTTCACAACATCTTTACGATAGAAAGGAGACCAGAATTGCACGCAATATTTCAACAGTGGCCGAACCAATGTCCTGTACAGCCGCAACATGACCTCCCAATTCCTGTACCAATACCTTGACCAGTAAAGGAAAGCAAACCAAACGCATTCTTCACTATCCTATCTATCTGCGACTCCACTTTCAAGGACCTATCAACCTGCACTCCAAGTTCTCTTTGTTCAACAGCACTCCCTCGGACCTTACCATTAAGTGTATAAGTCCTGCGGAGATTTGCTTTCCCAAAATGCAGCATCTCGCTTTTATCTGAATTAAACTCCATCTGCCACTTCTCAGCCCATTTGCCCATCTGGTCAAGAGTCTGTTGTAAGCTGAAGTAACACTCTTCGCTGTCCACGACACCTCCCATTTTAGTATCATCTGCAAACTTACTGACTGTACCTCTTATGCTCGCATCCAAATCGTTTATGTAAACGACAAAAAAAGTAGAGGACCCAACACCGATCCTTGTGGCACTCCACTGGTCACAGGCCTCCAGTCTGAAAAACAACCCTCCAATACGACCCTCTGTCTACTACCTTTGAGCCAGATCTGTATCCAAATGGCTAGTTCTCCCTGTATTCCGTGAGATCTAACCTTGCTAAAACAGTCTCCCATAGAGAACCTTGTCGAACGCCTTAATGAAGTCCATACAGATGACATCGACCGCTCTGCCGTCATCAATCTTCTTTGTTACTTCTTCAAAAAACTCAATCAAGTTTGTGAGACATGATATCCCACGCATAAAGCCATGTTGACTATTCCTAATCAGTCCTTGCCTTTCCAAATACATGTACATCCTGCCCCTCAGGATTCCCTCCAACAACTTGCCCACCACTGCCTCAGGCTCACTGGTCTATAGTTCCCTGGCGTGCCCTTACCACCCTTCTTAAACAGTGGCACCACGTTCGCCAACCAGTAAACACTTACAAAAAGTTTAAAGCGGGTTCATCACCATCCTGTCCCCAGTGGAGTTGAACGTGGGTTAAAAATACTGAGAGTGATACTTTGTTGGCAATGACGATAGACATTGAAACACATTAAGCAGTGTGTTCAAAGAGGTAGCATCGGCCCCTTGGACAGAATGACCTTCTTCCTCTGTTGTGACCGTAGAATGGTTTGTGGACAGTTACATGTTGATCTTCTTTTTTCAATCCATCATAAAACTTCCTGTTCCAGATTTAGGGAAATGGATAATTCCTGCTGGATATTGTTGATGAGTGAATCTCGTAATGCTGTCGCCATGTAGATAGGGGAACATAATAAAGCCGTATATTAAAGATGGTAAACACTGAAAAAAATAAATACACTTTCGGGGCTTGGTTGCTGACTAAGCACTGTTAGCCATTGTTTATTTCAGTATTGCTGATCGACTCAAATTTCTAAAATGCTGAAAGCTTTGGACGGGGGTGCCTTGCTTTGGTAACTGGGGAGTATTGTCGCTCTTTACAGGGATCATCACAATGTTGAGGAAGATAGCAATGGCGTGACCAGCAGACCAGTCAGAGAGTTGGCAGCGTGTCTCTCTGTGTGGAAACAATTTGGTCAAATTTAGAAGAAAACAGACAATATTTGATAATTGCAGTAATTATATTTCCTGCTTTTATCACCATTGCATGTAATGAGGATTTGAACTTTCCAGATATCATATAGAGTCACAGTACGGACATCGGGCCTTTGTCCCAAACTGGTCCAGGCTGATCAAATGTTAATCCACAAATGTCAAATCCATTTCTCTTCACTGGACTCATATCGTTCTCAACTATCCCTATCCATGTAGTTGTCCGAATATCTTTTAAGTGTTGTTACTGTACCCGCCTAAATCACTTCCGCTCGCAGCTTATTCCAGACGCTTACCACCCTCTGTGTAAAATATGGTTATTTGGCAAACTAATGATAATTATTGCCCGCATTTGTCTAACTTATTTCTACGTGCTAAATTGAATTTTTATCCCTCTATTTCAGGCAGACTTGCTGACACTCAGGCCGATAGTAAAGGTAACTGCATGCTCCTTTTATATGGAGTCGATTTTCTATATTCTGATGATTCTGTTCAAGCACAAAGTTGTGTTAAGAATCTCCTTGCCTTAAAATTCATGTTGGACAGCTGTCTGTTCATAACTAATGGGGTTGCATGACTTCTGAAGGTCTCTCATTTCAGGATTGCTGTGGAGCAGAGTGTTAAGGATCAGTTCCTACGCACATTGCCATTCTCAGAGACAGACAACTCATGGGGATACTGTGAAAATTCAGTTACACACACAGTGCTGCTTTCAGCAATGTATATAAACCATTTCACTCACTATTGAGCTGTGACATTGTGCTCACATGATCATACATCCCACAATATTTCGGGCTGTGACAGGCGGAAGTACTGTTTCACTTTCAGATGTTCGCACGGAGGATCAGTTGTGTTTTTCTCGCCATTTATTGCGCCCATATGTCATGAATGAGTAATAAAAAATCTCCTCATCTTGGCCAGTTTAGAGGAATTGTTTCTGTGGAAACATTTTTCTGACCCTCGCTCTCTGTGAGTGAGCATCACTTCTAAAATGGCATTTCACCCTCCACAATACGTATTGTGAGTTACATTGCGATAGCATGCATTTTTTTTGCCATGCCATCACTCCCATTGGAGCTTTCACAATTCCGCAGTATTCACTTTGGTTACCATTTCGGTATTTTACAGAGACGGTGAGGCTGAGACTTGAGAATGGGGGCAGTCCTTGCGCTGGCCGAGTGGAGATTCACTACAGGAGACAGTGGGGGACAGTCGATCATGATCTTTGGGACCTGCCGGATGCCGCAGTTGTGTGTCGGGAGCTGGACTGCGGGACCGCGGTCTCTGCCCCGGGCGGGGCTCACTTTGGACGAGGATCCGGACCCATTGTGACCTGGAATGTTCAGTGCAGCGGGACCGAGCGCGCTCTGAAGGAGTGTCGATCAGCGAGTTGGGATCACCGCTACTGGCCACACAGCAATGATGCTGGTGTCATCTGTTCAGGTAAAAATCTATTACCATTTCTTTGGAGCTTTATCACAAGCCGGAGCTGCCTGAAACCAGAAAGGGATATAATAACAGAGCGAAAACTATCCAAATATTATTAACATGATAATTAAAAAACGCCCAATTCATTCGGTTTCATAATATAATGCGTGAATATTTGAAGCGAATGGGAGAGGTGAATTCTCGTTACCGTTTCCAATCCGGTAAAGGGGCACGACAGGTGTCCATTGTCATGCCACTTGAAGACACATTGGGTGAAGTGCGCTGCAGGAATGATCACATTTACAACCCAATGCATACTGAGATGAGACATTGTGCTGGCTGGCAGAATCACTTTCTGTCACTTATCCTCAGGTTGAAAGTTGCTTTCTGTCTGAACAGCTGAGGGTCGGGGTTATGGCTGAACATGAATGAGATCGACAGGGCAGCAAACTGATTGTAGGAACAATTTATTTCCAGAAATGCCAGACCTGTAATTAATCATATAAATGTTTATCGGAAAATAATCTAAGTCGCTGTTTCTATAAATTTCTCTGATTCTGCGCTTTTTAAAAAAAATCTCAGATCACAGAGCTCCGAGGTTGGTACCTCAAAATTCCCAATGCTTTGGCAGACTGGAGGTTCAGTTCGGTGACACCTGGAAAACAATGTGTGGGCTTGAATGGGATTTGAAAACCGCCAATGTGGCCTGTGCACAGCTTCATTGTGGAGTCGCAGTGTCTGTTTCAAGCTCGATGCATTCTGGAGGCAGTGCTGTTCTCACGGCTACTGAGGTGTTTAAATGTATGGGCAATGAGACTCAGCTGGGGACGTGCCCTCGGTCTTCAACCACGCACCAGGATTGCACTGGACACAACAATGTCACCCTGATATGTTCAGGTGAGTACAAGCTTACCGAAAGAAAAAAACACATTTCCGCTTAATGTGTGTAAGAGTAATGTCGCTGGCATTCCTGACATTGCTTTGACCGTGACAAATCTCACCTAATCCTCAAGGTTCTCATATTCTCTGGCACAAGAGTGATGAGGTAAAATATACACGAAATTATTGAAAATTTAAACATTTTAAAACGTTTGCGTTTGGATTGGGAAAGACATTTCTTCAACTGTCCACAGTCAATACACTTTAGCGTCGACGTTGACTAAACGTCGCTCATGGAGGATAATATGAATCGTTGGTCTATACAGATACATTGATGTGAATCTCAGACAATTAAAGTTATGACAAGACAATTGTTTATTTTCTGAATCTCCCTGACCCGATTATATTTTTTAACAATACGAACAGACTGTATGACATCATTGAAGATCACTCTTGACAACAACTTTTTCAGCAAGAAGTTCCAGCTCACAAACACTCGTTGGTTGATAGATATTATCATGGTAATTTATTCACCGTTCTGTCCCTTACTTGCGACCCTTCTCAATCTCTGAACTTTCACGTTGCTGTAAATTTATCTTGCCTTCGTAACACGTTGTATTTTGCATGGTATATGCACTTTGTCAACAGTCTGATTCACTACATTCCAATATGTAATACTGTGCACCTTTTGTCCGAAATCGTAACATTATTGCCTGTTACTCTTTCGATGATCAATTGGCAGGTCCCGTAATTTCTTTCGTTTGCTGCTTTGTTCATCAAGTAATATTCTCGTACACCTCTATCAGTTCCAGCTTCATTGCTTCAATATGATCCATAACCTGTACAATACACATTAGTCGAAAATAGAAGCCTGTTCGCGTATCTCTTCGAGTATGCATCTCCTCAAGAGCCAGGACACACTTTGTCAATTATGTGTTCCACATAATTATAAACAATGTTTTCCTATCTTCCCAAACGCAAAGGAATTATTTCTCTCTTTCTGCCCTAAATTCTTCTATTCTTAAATTTCAGTTTAAGTTGCATTGCTGACTCCTCTACCAAGTATTCTGTCAACTTGATGTATCTCAGCTTTTGAAGCTCCAGCACTTCTGTCAAAGTGCACTTATTCACAACATGAAGAGGGAAAAGGTGAAAACATCTAAATGCACGTTGTATGTCATTTTCCAGGCTGCCAAAATATACTGCCTCAAACCTCTTTGCTTAAAGTTTCATCTGTCACGTACTTATCTGTTCTGTTCTCTTTGCATGCTCTACTGAAATTGGGAGATGTCATGAATAATGGTTTGAAAACATTGATGCATGTTACCAGGGGCTAATTTTGAAGTGTTACTCTGCATCTCAATGCAAATTCGGGGAAGTCCATGTCACATTCTACCAAACGGTACACTTTCACAGGTTATAATTGATTTCATTACTGTAGGTTCGATGGCAGAATAAAGGTTAATATTATTGAAACTGCATATTGCAGCCAGCATCTGATGCACTGGTCATGATTTGGTCACCCGGACGCTCAACATCTTACTGTACAAAAAAACTTTTAACATTATAATTATCTCAATTGCCTCAAACTTGTAAACTCATTTGTTGCCCATGTTTCAGAAATTGCCTTCAAAAATAATTATTTAATACATTCGTCTCGTTAGCTGCACTGTATTGTAACACCCTGATGGAATCGGCTACGTCAGTGGTCTGAATGACTTGTCTTTGATATAAGGTAACGCCATTAGCGTTGGTTCATTACCCCCACAATCTGAAGTTGCCATGGATGTCCTTACCTTCTGAGCTCAACCCTCGGCTGATGAATAGTGACCATCAGGTTAAATCACCATCAACCACATCTCTCTAACAAGAATGCAGCCACGTATTCATCAGTAAATTGAGTTAAGCATTACTGCATGATTGCAAAAGTCAATCTAACCTGCACGAGCAATCGGGACCAAAAGTACACTGCTGTTATCAAACTATGGACTGCATCAAGTCAACCTTTACACCCTCGTTTCATAGGGTTTCCAGGACTGAGGTAAATGATCATAATCACTATCTTGGGAATACCCTTTAAATGGGAATAGTGGAAAGAGTTTCATGAAATAATCGTCATTATTTTAAAGACGTTGTAACTGTCACGTATTGTATTGGGCAATGGAGGATGAGATTCGATTTATTTTCTCTTTTGAATCTCGAACAAGTGCGTGGATATTTGCAAACGTTTGTTTCTTTATTTGATCCAAAACAGGAAACAATGGGCCCCGATTGGTTGGTGGGGAGAACAGGTGCTCTGGGCGAGTGGAGGTCCTGCATGGAGAGCAGTGGGGAACGCTGTGCGGTGATTACTTTGGCTTACAAGACGCCAATGTGGTCTGTGAGCACCTTTTTTGCGGGACTGTAAAGTCGATCCCGAGAGATGCTCGATTTGGGAGGGGAGCCCGACCAGTGTGGAAGGAAAACTATGAATGCCATGGAAACGAGCGACGATTGTGGAACTGTCCAGTTTCACATGGGGAAAGCTTCAACTGTTTACATGGAAATATGGCCAATGTCATCTGCTCGGGTGTGTCCTTTATAGCAATTGCTCTTTCGCTAAACAGTGTTTGTGTGTACTTAAAGTTTGGAATTATTTTATTTATACCTTAATGGAATGTCACTGGTGAGCCCATGGCCTGTTGGCCTTTTGTGACTAATCTCCGTTTAACTGGTGCACTATTTCACTTCAGGAAGTCATTACCTTTCAACTATATGGTTAATAATCCGCAGTCATATGTCAGTCAGAAAAGGTTAGACCGGCAGATGTCCTTCCAGAAGGAAAAGTATTAGCCAGATGAGTTGTTAGGAGAATTGATGATCGTTTGACTGTCACCATCGCTAAGACTAACTTTCCATTCCAGACTATTAACTCAGTTTGATCTTTACCAGCTGCTATTCTGGAATTTCGGGCACTCTCAGCACCACCAGGTCTTAATTTCTACCTCCATTTTGCAAATCAAGAGGCCATGTTTGATTTGGCACAATGATGTTCTGAGATGCGACACTTGAGTTTTCGGAAGTTAATTTGTATTAAATGTACATTATGTTTTTAAAAAAATTCTGAATGCCATCCAAGATGATAATTAATTTCCTAAATCTTTGCATATAACTGCCGCATTCTTCAAATGTCAATCCCCTGTCTCTCCAAAAATGCATCCATTCTGCCTGGGTTACTAATTGTGTGAGTGCTTCTAAACTCTCTGTACTGTTTCAGATTTGGAATATTTCACGAACATTTGAACGATTATTATTCTGATACTTAGTCTTTCAGGGAACGAAGATGTGATTAGTGAGGCCAGGTTTTGTGCTGATGCCTGATTTCATTTTAACTAAGTTGGTTTTAGAGGCCTTTAGTTATAATTTTGTCACTCTTTTATGAGCCTGAAGACCTTGTCGGGCAGATCAAATGTGGAAACCAGATTTGATTTCCTGACAAACATTAGGGGCTGCATGAGTTTTGTTTTCAATATTTCTTTTCATAGTTTCCCTGTTCACGAGCTGAAACTGGGCTCCAATTCCAAAGCATACATTTTCCAACATTCCCCCAGAGAATGCATAAAGCATCTGAATTACTCGTGTCAACATTTTTACGACATGACATTCTGCCCTCAACTCCTGGCAGGGAATATCAGAATCTGCACAAATGGCGCCGCAGAACTCAGATGTATTCATAACTTCTAATAAAAGATATTGACGTATCAATAGCGTGGAGACAATGTTCAAAAGAAAATGGAGAATATTGGCAGTTACTTTAGTGAGTGACAGCATCACGTTTTAAAATTTATGAGCTATCGCAAATGTTCACAAGTGGTTTGAATGTCATAATTCTCAAACAGACTTGTTCCTCCGTCTCCATTATCATCTTAACCGTTGTCTCAGTCATGTTGCGGGTCATTTGCTCAGTGCAACATGCTCTGCCGTCAACCATGAGAGTAGTGGCAACATATAAATGGTCAAAGCATATGAGTAGCATCTGCAGACTGACAGTCGGCCTGAATGAATGGGGTCGCGAGCTAAAGACGAGACTTTATTTTCAACGAAAGCCAGAAGAGCAGCACTTTTATTTCCACGCCCCTCTCAATTTTGTTTATGGAAGAAATGTAATGACATGATGAAAGTATTTGAAAAAGTAAATGGACAAAATATCTTTATGATTGCAAATCATACATTTTCCTGTGATTGTCAGTTCTCGAATATCTGTGTTCATTTCAATCGCTGTTCTCAGTAACTCTTATTTTACAGATGAAAATTGGGCGTTAAGACTAGTGAATGGAGAAAGCCGCTGTGATGGCCGAGTTGAAGTTTACTCTCATGGAAGCTGGGGCGGACTGCATGACACCGTGTGGGATCAGAATGATGCCAACGTTGTCTGCAGACAGCTGGGATGCGGTTATGCCTTAGAAATATATAATTCTTCAAAGTACGGGGAGAGTGATGGTGGTTCGTGGGTACATGTTGTCCAATGTCATGGACATGAATCACAGCTCCAGGACTGCAGGATCTCCAACACATTGAATTCGTCTGACATCGAAGGCAGTAGAGTAGGGGTCCTCTGTTCAGGTAAGTAGACTCTTCACATTTAAACCAGCTCAGATATATCAAGACAAATATTCATCTGCTGAGTAAATTGAGGATGTACACCACTTGCTTGTCAGTGTCACTCAAACCATTTATTCATCGCTCAGATATCAGCAGATCTGAGGTGGGCGGCGGGTGCAGATGGATGAATATGAGAAATTGACACTATTTTGTTGTGAGATACAAGCATTACGTGGCAGGTCAGGTGAATTGGCTATGCTAAATTGCGCAGAGTGTTATTTGCATTAGTCAGAGGGAAATGGGTCTGGGTGGGTTAAACGTCGGAGGGTCGGTGTGGACTGGTTGGTCCAAAGGGCCACTTTCCACAATGTAGGGAATCTAATCTTATCTAATCTAATCTGAAGGGGCGGCAGGCTGGGACAGTGGATAGCACTGCTGCCTCACAGCGCCAGAAACCCGGGTTCAATTCCCGCCTCAGGGAACTGTCTGATTGGAGTTTGCACATTCTCCCCGTTTATGCGTGAGTTTCCTCCGGGTGCTCCGGTTTCCTCTCACAGTCCAAAGATATGCAGTATAGGTGAATTAGCCTTGTTAAATTGCCTGTAGTGTGAGGTGAAGGGGTAAATGTAGGGGAATGAGTGTGGGTGGGTTGCTCTTCAGAGGGTCGGTGTGGACTTGTTGGGCCGAAGGGCCTGTTTCCACACTCTAAGAAATCTAATCTAATCAGGAATCTAATTACAGTTTCTTAACCCAAAAGTACAGTTGACACACGTGCACAAATTATACTTTTAATGGTAAGGTCCTGGGGATTGTTGCCAGACAATGAGACCTCGGTGTGCAGACTCTAAGTGCATTGAAAATGGAGGCATGGAGAGTCAGTGCAGTGAAGAAGGTGATTGGTACTCTTACATTCATTGATCCGTGCCACTGAATACAAGAGTTCTAAAGTCATGCTGTGGCTGTACATTGGTTGGCCACTTTTGGACTTATGTGTATCATTCTGGCCACCCTTTTAGAAGAACAATGCTGGGAAACTTGAAAGGATTCAGAAAAGATTTGCAGTGATGTTAGCAGAGTTGGAAGGATTGACTTATAGGGAGAAGATAAACAGACTGGGTCGTTTTTCCCTGAATGGTCGGAGGCTGAAGGGCGACCTGATAGAAGTTTATTATATCAGGAGGGGCATGCATAAGGTGAATAGACAAGGCATTGTCCCCAGGATAGTGAAATCCGAATCTGGAGGGCAGAGGTTAAAAGTAAGGGGAAAAGATTTCTAATGGAACTGAGGGACAATGTTTGTCACAAAAGAGGTTGGACGTATGAAATATCTTGACAGTGAGGTGTTGGAGGATAGTACAGTTACAACATTTAAAAGGCATGTGGATTTGTGAATAAATAGGAAGGGTTTAGAGATATATGCGTGGAATGTTGTCAAATGGGAGTGGATTAATTTAGAATATGTGATTGACATGGAGGAGTTGGACTGAAGGGTTTGTTTCTGTACTGGACATGTCTCGGACTCCATTACTTGAAATAACCGCTTTTCTTTCAATTAGTAGAGCTTTTTATCTTTTCTGAGAAACTTCTGATCTCGTGCAGCATTGCAGAGACTGAAAGCGCAGTTTGAATTTTGTAGATAATGCACGAGAGACGGATTCCATACAAAACAAATGTCTTGAGATGTTTCACATGCGAAGTAGCTGCACTGCAATTATAGATTGCTTTGGGAGTCGTTGTGCGTCATGTATCTCGGGATGGTGATGAGACCCTGAAAGAACGCTTTCATGATCATTGAAATGTCGAGGCAATGGCTTCTTGGTGTTTGTGTGTAAAGTACTCATCTCGAAATACAACCGGGGACATTGCAACAGGATTGGAACTAAAGTTAGGGGAATGCTGTGCGGTAGATATAAGCAACTGTGTGACTTGCTATCAATTAGAAAAGCAGTTTGCAAGCAGCGAGCTCAGGGAAGGTCTCCTCTCGTGTCAGGTCCAGCGCACAAGTTGTCACAAAAGTTCCATTGTGCAGAATAACTTACAAACAGTTGTTATGGTGTTGAGCTGATGGAAGCTTCACTTTTCCGCTATAAAGATCATAAAATGGTTCGTTAGAAGCTGAAGACAGTGTTTTAAGGGCGAACAAGTTTCTTCTCAAATTGCAAGAAGCATGATTTAGACCAGAGCAGAAAACTGTGTGCAGTTAAGGAATCCACATCAGAGGATGCATTTGACAGTCATGGAGACAATGCAGGGGGCAACGGATGAGAGATTTTCTTGAGATGAACAAAATGTTGCTATGAAGACAACTTAGCCAGTTTTGGATTCATTTCCTTTGAACAGATACGACTGAGTATGGGCAGGATTGAGGTGTATAATAAGCAAGAAGGAATCTTTCCCCTATGTTATGCAATTGCTTACCTTGTGGCATAGAGTTAAGGTGATGGACAGAAGGTTCAGAGGGACCTGAGGATATTCTTTTTCATCCACTTGGGGCGGGGGAGCAGTCTGGAACTCACTGTCTGTAAATGTGGTAGATGCAGAATCGTTAGGGAAATCGAAGATATATTTAGATGTGCACTTGTGATGCGAAGGAGTTAAGTATGAACCCAAGTGCTGGGAATGAGATTAAAATATTTCGGAGCTTGTTTTTGACAGAAACAGAATTGGTGGGCCGAAGGTTCTTTCTCTGTGCTGAAGACTTCTTAAATCCGTGATTCTGTGAATTAGTTCTGGACCTTTGTATCTAAGTACACGTGATAATAACCTGAAATGACCTTTCGTCCCCTTTCAGTATTTACACTTCTACAACTTCTCAAAGTGCTATTGATGTCATGCTAATATATATGATGTCTTTCAGTTATATTCTCGTAAGATATAGTATTCTCATGTGCGCTGATGAATGAAAGCTGAGACGGTATTTATATTGGACGAACGTACAGTTATGTGCACTATAAAATAGGTTGAGCATTAGACAAAGTAACGCGTGGACAGACATAAACGGAGTGACAGGATAGAGAAAGCACAAATGCAACTGTTTGCAAAATATTTCACGGAATGTTCAATATAGAAAGGGAAACTGAACCTGGCAGTACCAGGTGCAATAGATATATTGAAACATTTATGTGCTGTACATTCTTGCTAAAAGGTTACACTTGATCGATTAATTTTGTAAGAAATTATGTTTCAGCACAATAAGTACTTCTCATGAGAACATTTAAAACGCTCTTTCCTGTATCTATACACTATGTTGCCCTGAGTGATGAAGGGAATGTGTATTGAATGTGTAATTGTTTCACAGAGCACTTTCAGTTAAGGCTGTCAGATGGTGGAAGCCCTTGTGCTGGTCGAGTGGAGATTTACTACAATGGAATATGGGGCTCAGTTTGTGATGATTCATGGGATGTGGTAGACGCTGACGTCGTTTGTAAACAACTGGGTTGTGGAAAAGCACTGGATATGACACTCCCTTCCTCCTCTGGACCGGGCTCAGGCCACATTTGGTGGAAGGACGTGAAGTGTTTTGGAAACGAATCATTTCTCTGGGAATGTCCTTCAGTCCCATTGGGTCACCAAGACGACTGTTCTCATAAAGAGGATGTGAGAATTATGTGCTCGGGTGAGGCCATTCTTCAATGCTTTGACTTTGCTCGAATGTTGTAGGTGAGACGTCATGCTGACGTATGTGCACTGAATTCGAAGGAATGTAGAGCAGCGGCAGTAATTTAAAGAAATGATCTCTGACACTTACATGTACACAAAAAGTGAAAGAACAATTCGTTTCTCTAATCTAACTTGCTTTTCTGTCAGTTTTTTTCACCTTCTATTGATACAAGACGCGTTTGTCTGAAAAGTGTCATTTTTGATCTGTTGTCACTACTCCAAGTGGATGCCAATATTGTCCTGATTGTCATAAAGGGTTTACTAAAACTTAATTCCAAATTTATGATCTTTACTTTTGTATCGAGCCACCAGAAATATGAGACCTGTTCGTGTGTCTATCGAACTATTTGTGACTCGACAATGAAGGAGTGATTTTTTTTCTTTATGTTTCCGAGCAGACTTCACTGTATCAGACACAGCTCCTGTACAATTGTATCAGACCTGTACTGCCTGTTTATTACTGTGCACTTGCGGTTTTCATGATTTTTCAGAACAGTAAAAATATTCCATAATTTGCTTCCAACTGAGCAGTTTGAAACTTCCCTGGTGATACAAAATTAAAATTGATTGCATATATATCTATATATATATATATAATTGAACAGCCATGATATCAGAACCAGTTCCAGTGGACCGTCACTTCTGCAAAGTGGACAATTTACTTTTAACACAGGCTTTCTGTTTTCTGTCAGTTTCTGCTTCTCGACCATTTCGAGTTCTCAAACAGTTCGCCAGATTCTAGTAGTGCCTTGGTCAAGTCCTTCTAAACTCCATGCACGATACACATTTGGCTCACTCCTTTTTTCATTGCAATATGTGTCATGAAGAAAACTGAACACAATGATCCGCGGATGCTGCAAATCTAAAACAAAAAGGAAAATTTCTGGAAAATCTCATATGTCTAGCAGCATCCGTCGAGACAAAGAGACAACGTTTCATGTCCAGTGACGCTTCCTCAATTCAGAATACGCGTTACTGGACCTGAAGATTTGTCTGTGCTTTCTCTCTTCACAGATTCTGTTGAGTTTCTCCAGCAATTCCCTTTGTTCATATCACGCATCCTGCTCGTTTCGGCAATCACAGTGCACACCAGCGATATGAACAATCTAACAATCCGGATATATGTTATTGTTTGAACAGAACACAAGGAGCTGCGGCTGGTGAATGGAAAGCATCGCTGTGAGGGAAGAGTAGAGGTGTTCTACAATGGGACCTGGGGAACAGTGTGTTCAGACACATTGGATCCACACGTTGCCAAAGTGATTTGTAAACAGCTGCACTGTGGTGCGTTCCAGTATGTTGAGTACGACGCTCAGTCATTCGGAGCAGGAACGGGAACTATTTGGCTCGATGAGATGGAGTGTCTGTCACACGAGTCGACACTGTGGCAATGTCACACAGATCCGTGGGGTCAACACGACTGTCAACACCGGGAAGATGCTGGTGTAGTTTGTTCAGGTAACATGACAAGCCTTCTCAATGTTCGGGTGTCATTTCAAGCATGAATTCCCAATAGACTGAGCATCTTTCTCCTTCCAACAGAGAGCAATGTGACAAAGGAGCAGACCCTCAGTTCAACTTACTGCCAACAACAATTAGGTGCGTCTTCTTTCTCTATGTGCGAATTCTTGGAGATTCTGCTTTGTACTGCATTCAATAATAATCAGTTCTGTACCACAGATACGCAAGACAGTGTGCACCTGCATGGAGGAAGCAGCAACTGTTCTGGCAGAGTGGAAATCATGTGCGATCAACGCTGGGGAACGTTGTGTGGCAATTCCTGGGATATAACTGATGCTAATGTTGTCTGCAGAGAGCTGGGATGTGGCTTCGCTCTATCAGCCCGAGATGAGGCCGCTCTCTCCCAGGTGAAAGATGTTATCTGGCAGAATGATGTGAAGTGTAAGGGAAGAGAATTCTCTCTGTTGGACTGTCTCTCCGCAGCTCCAGCTAAAAGCAAGTGCAACCACAAGGAAATTGCCAGCGTAAAGTGTTCTGGTAAGATTGATGCTGACTGACGTGCGCCATTAATGTTAAAAATCAGGGCAACTATTTGATTTCCTAAGTTACATTGCCCTTTATAATTATTCGTACTTTCTGTTCCACAGGATCCGAGTTGGTGACGGTCTCCCCTTCACCTCCACCTGCGGGTATTTATGACTGATACTATTATTAGTATTTGTGTTCGCGTTCGCCAGTGCCATTGTTTCCTTAATGATGATTATTTACAATTTTCCATGGCAGACCTTAACTATGCTAAACCCATTTGTACTCCCTCCTTTAAGGGCAGGAAAGCCCGTCTATTTCCATGCCTGTTGTCGTCTGTTCATCTTTGGGAGGCTTGTTAATCTGTGAGTTGGTCGCATTACTGTTGGTCATGCAGAGAAAATTGCAAATGAAAGGTAAGCATCATATCTACCGACTGAGATAACACTGCGTCACTTTCACTGTTGCATATGTTCTCGGGGCTGTACGTTTTTATTGCACTTTTCGAGCATTTGACTGAGATGGTCACGATTGTGCAGCAGTTCTTGGCTGTTTGTTTTCTTCGAGGGCCTTTGCCCAATGAAACGCTAAGTTTTAATAAACACTCAGATAAATGCATCAAATCTGTAAATAGCAGTTAAAAGAATATTTTAGCTTTGTGAAGTATGCATCAAGTCGCTCAATATATTTGGAGAGAAACTGAATTAACTTATAATGTGGAGTTGCTCCAGTCATTTTCATTGGGAAAGAAATATAATGACTGCACTTTCTTATCTTTCAGTTAACATATACATGACATTCCAGAGCAGGTCAATGATGGCAGCAATATGTCTCCGTTTCATTGAGTTATTTGCAGACTGCCTCTAAATATTTCTGCATTAGTTACTATTATTTATGGTTCTTCAGTGTTTGGGTGCTGCTACCACAACCCAAGATCATTGAGAGGATGAAGGGTCCTTTTAAGGGAACTTCCAGTTAGGCAACAATTGGCTTCCCTTGACTGAGCAAATGATACTTCTATACTTTGCACAATAATTTAAAAGCGTTTGCTTTGGAACCATTTTCCACGAGTTGGCAATGACAATCAACACTAATAACAATCATTTTCTATCCTTTCACATGCTCTTAATTTTCCTTTACATATAGCCATAAAAACTATGCACTTAGTCTATCACGATCAATGTCATCAAGGTGCACCTTATTTCATTCGTCTCACGTTTTGGTTTTTAACTAATTGTCATAATTATGCAATTGTTTAATGAAAGTAGTCCAATTCTAACAACATTATTATCAACCTTGTTTGTTAGCACCACGGTATGTTGAACATTAATTTGTAATCTCCTCAATGGCATCAAGTCTTTTTTAAAAATATAGGTTATTAGCATTTTCGTTTTTTCATTGCATTAAAGAGTTTCATTTTCTGCACTCAACATTTTCAATCACATGCACCATTGCGAGCTGAGAATTTTCTTGAATAGATATTTGAATCAGCAAAATTAGAACAAAATACCCAAATTTATACCAACAAGAACATCTCGCTCTTTCTGCTTAACATACTAGGTTCGGTAACTGATGTGACATGGAAATTAATCATGGCCTGTTCACTTGTTTTTCCAATATGTTCTCCCTTCAGCGATCAGTTAACGTTGTGTGAAGATTCTAATCTACAGCATTGTGTGAACTCGTTCTTCTCTCCCCTGGTTCTTCAGATATAAACACCTTGTTTCTGCGAGTGTTCAGCTACAAATGCTGACCAGTCTATTGTTTATTCAACAGAACTTTACCTTGGTGGCAGAGGCTCACGCCTTGGTTTGTACCAAGGAATTTATGAAGAAATTGAGAATATTCCCCCTGGCAAGAGGACGGATCACAAACATGGACCAGGTATATATTTCCTATTGTATCGTGAATCATGACTGGATAAGTATAGCTTCCATTTAATTTGCAGTCTCCCATGATCAATGACTGAATGAACATGATTATTAGTTAAAACACAGTCGTCGTGTGTGGGAAGCTATCTCATTAACTGTGTCTCTGTCCGCATTTCGTGAGATGAAGAATTTCAATATGATAATTCCCACTGGCCTACATTCCTGATAGATTATTTCTGGCATGTATTTGAAAATGCAAACAAAACTATCAATTTCACTTCTACCCTGGTTCCACCCTGACCGTTTCAGATGGCTGGACAACTAATCAATTCGTCATTGATTTTAAAATAATATAACTTTTGCAGTAAGTATGGATTACACAGCACCAAAGAGCGGAAGCAAAATTGAGGAATCAATGTATAAACAAATATGATGAATCACAGAAGATGAGTGGTGCTGAAAGTGTGCATATGACTCTGAAACTTTGCAGGTGTTCAGATACAGTGTAAATGAATGGAAAGAAAATGTCTGGTAGATGATAAATGTGAAATTATCCATTTTGGTTGGAATAAAATTATACATGACTATTATTTGAACGGACATGGCCTGAAAAGTACAGATAGCAGATTTAGGACTAAATTGAGGAGGAACATTTTCACCCACAGGATTGAGAATTTATGGAATTCCCTGCCTCATCAGATGTTTTTAGAACTGGGGTGAATAATGTTTTGAACGTTAAAATCGTGAGTAAGTCGAACTGAAGCCACGAAAAGATCAGTTATGATCTTATTGAACGGCGGAACTGGCTGGAACGGTCAGATGGAGTACTCCTGCTCTTAGATCTTATGTCATATTCCTTCCCGCAGTGGGTTCACTTGACATTATTCCAGATATTTCTACAGGCACGATTAAAGAACAATACTTTCTGTTGTCACCCTACAATTAATAACATTAAACCTTCAACTACAGTCCATAAGTCTACGACATACAGGATCAGGATTAGATCATTTGGCTCATCGAGTCTATTCTGCCATTCAATAAGGGCTGATGTGCTTCTCAACCACTTTGATTTGCCTTCTCCTTGGATGTTTTTATCCCCTTATTAACCAATAACCTTTGTATTTCTGTTTTAAATACACACTGATTGGCCTCAATAGCCATCTGTGTTCCATAGATTCGCAAGCCTCTGGTTGAAGAATATTTGCCTCATTCTAAATCTTATTGGTCATGGCTTCTCTTGGAATTCGAGTTTGAAAATAACTCTCCATTTTTTATTTTTAGTAATTTATGCTTCCATTGACTCACTCAATCGCATTGAATACTACACCAGCCACAACTTGACTGACAATAATCCCGGATCTGAAAATCTTGAGGTGAAATCCAACAGCATTCCAGGTGTGTATAGCATCACTTTCTGTCAATTAATTTTCGTCCTACACCCTCTATGCTGTCCAAAACTTAACGATCGCAACCCTCAGAAGGTAGTGTGATCACTGGAATGTTGGTTAAAGTGAAAATCGCTGTTTTGATACCACATGATCATGGGCATGGACTGTCCGGCTGTTTTGTTGCTCACAGAGATTATAGAGCCCATGACCTCTACTTGTAATGTGCAAAGAGACGTTCGTTCGATGTATTTGCTTTCAGGAACTGGACTCACACCCATTCCCGAAGACGAATACGTCTCCTTAAGCTGAACACTACAAAAAGAACCAGGTTATCATTCTAATCGCATTTTTCCAGCACACGTTGGCCCACAGCCTTGTATGTTTTGACATTGCAAGTGCATCACTGAATACTTTTTTGAGCGTGTTTTGCCTCTATCACCCTTCCTGGCAGAGAGTCGAAGATTTCCTGTTTACTTCTCCCATCACTTCTCTGAAATGTATGATTCCTGATCTTTGATCTCTCCACCAAAGAGAAATGTTCCTCCTGTCTTCCCCAACTACTGTCGTCATCATTTCATGACTCATCGCAGGCATGCCAGCAACTCTGCATGCTCAGCTCCAAGTCAATAAATTGCAAGATAGATACAGCGATAGGTCTCTCAGCCCTTCGTAACTCTTCCTCCTTTCAATGAGACAATTCCAAACTATGGTGTGGCCTAAATCCAGCTCCCTGCCTTTGAAGCATGTCCATAAATACCTTTGATCAACAATGATCTCGGCCACATTTAAAATTAAGAATTGATCAGACATCAGCTAATTTTTGGGAAATATATTTCCAAACCCTGTACAGCTTTATCCTTTCTTGACATCTTCCCTGAACGGTCTGGCTTTAATTCTGTGTATAACACCTCGAGCTAAAATAGTCTAATCAGTTGAAGTAGTTTACTTTATGTTCCCTGTCTTATGCGGGTTATTATCTTGAATAATTCAATCAGATAACATTTCACCTTCTCATTTCCAGGGAAAACAATCCTAATTTGCACCAACTCTGCTCATTCCGTAACTTCAGAATTACGATGACCGACCTAACTCTTCTGGTCTCAGTTTCCAGCACTCGCCTTATCTGAGACATTCGTCTCGTTTTCTAGTTATCGTTGTTGTGTATTTGAATTTGTATCAGTGATGCTCATCTTTCTCTCCAGGTCGAATTCGTGGTGAGTATGACGATGTTGAGACTGAAGATGCAGACTGTCATGATGGAAAGTTACAATTGGACAGTGATCCTGATGAACCCCTCACACTTACAGATGATGACAGTGGTCTTTGTTCACTCGGTGAGTTGAATAACAGATATTCACATCTTTAACCACCTTTCTGTGCATTCACACTGCCATAATTCCTTTCCATTCCATGATAATATTATATTTACTGAAAATCCTAGAACAACGTCCAAACCTGTGCCTCATTTCCACAGCTTGTCACTGAGAAAGCAATGTATTATTGGAGAACGATTTTATTTCAAAAGCATAAAGAACCGTCTTTAAAAATGAATTCGATGCGATTCATCATACGCTGCGTTTTGTCAGTTCTTCGAATAGCTGATGTTCACCTAATTTTGTAATTACAAATCTACAAAATTGCTGTTTCAATGCGTCATCAACTGGCTGTATGGAGAATATGAAAGATGGGGTTTTACGTGCTCAACAGTTTGAACGGTTTAGTTCTTGTAGCTCACATGGAATACAAAGCCCAGGACCTTTACTTGTAATGTGCAAAGAGACGTGCGTTGGATGTGGTTGTTTTCAGGAACTGCACTCACACCCATTCCCGAAGAAGAATACGTCTCCTTAAGCTGAACATTACAAATGCCAACAACTCACGGTTGCCTTTGAAACCCAGACTATCTGATCAGCTGCTTAACCATTTTAGTGTTTTCGAATGGCATTTTGGAAAAGAAAAACTGCTCCATTGTTCCTTGTATTCCTAGTTATCCGCTTCCATTATTCTTCACCTTCTCTCCTTTTTCACAGAGAGTTGTTTAATTACTGTTGTGAGTACTCTCCTGTAACATGTAACAGTCACCACACTAACAACCAAGGTCCTATGTTTCTTTGAAGAATGGTCACCGGGCTTGAAACTTTAACTTTGATGTCTTCCAAACATGTGTCCCGACATGCTGGGTTTTTTCTAGCAATTCCCGTTGTTTGCTTCTGATTACGAATGGCCAAATGAGCTTCTCTGCACTGCATGATTCGATAGAACTATGATACAGCCATTGCCATGTTAACTCTGTTGTCCAATCAGAAAATACATCTGACTTCCCCTGATAACTCGCATATCGGTGGCGCCTTCACTGTTGACATGCACTGGATGTGCGATCCAAACTTTTACAATGTTCGCATCAAACCCATAATTGCGACGTTTCCTCCTGAGTTCCAATGTTTCTGATGCAGAGGAGAGAATGGGATGCCTCGGCTTTCTGCAAAATTCTGAAATATCTTGAGCACTATGTAATGTTGAAAATCATCATGGGAAACTTGACATTTATTTTTCAGTTAAACATTGAATACATTCGTGAGGATTGTTTAAATTAATGAAGAAAGCAACTTTTATTGTTTCACAGAGATCTATTAAATTGTTTTAGGAGTGCGAAAGAAACCATAGATATTTGTTTATCTTGCACTTTCAATCAACATCTCACCTGCAAAATCGTGCATGGCCAGTGATATACTAAACACACAGATAGAGAAACATGTCAATGTGCCTTCCAAATATGGCCCGTCATCAGTCTGACCTTGCTGAGGCAGAATTAGTCTTGTCCCTACTCCATGGAGTGAGAGTTTCAGCTAGAGATTGGTAGATTCATGTGCTGTGAATAGAGCCAGAGGTGACTTGAACGCGTGGACTCAAATTATTTTCTTTATCATTTCAGGTCGATTTTAGAAGCGATTTCAACATGGGACGTCCTAATATTGCGAGAAGTCACCGACTATCGTTTTGAATCTCAAAAATATTTTTCTCAATATAAGCTGCAACTGGTTGTAATTCAGAAGCATGTACTTTGGCATTGAAATGTATATATTTGCATATATATACATTTGAAATATATCTGAAAAATTGCATGTTGTGTGTTTTAATGAGTTAAAAGTGGGTATAAACAGAGTGCATCGAAGTTATTTTTTATGTGTGCATACATTACGTAATTCATTTCTCAGTGTGAATGTTTGAAGTCACAATAGTGGACGATGGTCCTGTGGCTTGTCAATGAGGTATTGAGGAAATTCCATGTGAAATTGCTTTGCTTTCTCATACCGAATGAAGGAGGCTTTTAAACTTGTCAAGCCAAAGAATTCTATGAAGTGCTGTTTTGCTATTTATTGAATGAAATGTTCTGTCCCTGAACTGGGAATATTTCTGAAAGTGATGTTGCAAAATGTAGGACACAATTCATCAATAAAAATGCAGTGATTGCAAGTTTGTTTTGGGATTCTGAGTCCGTTTGTTGATGTCAGTGCCAAGTGTATGTGTGTGAGTGTCAGTGAGTAAGTGAGAGTGGTTGTAATTGGCTGTGCTTGTGCAACTGCATCTCTGAATATGAGAATATTTTTGATTCGGCCAGTACGTTGGAACGCTGATTTCAGGATGGAAGAACACAGGAAACGAAAGGTAACTTGGAAAGTTAACATTCAGAAGGATCGTGGCTTACAATCTGCTTGCATCAGGTGGGTCAGGTAAGCAAGGAGGCACATGACAAGGTTTCCTGCATTCGTCGGAAAATACGTGGTTTAATTTTTATGCAGTCAGGTTGTGTGTTGTCGAACTTTAATTCGGCCACATTTGGAAGATGACACACAGTTCTGGCTGCCAGAAGTTCTCTCGCTTCCTCTCTCTACCCCCTCCGCCAACCCCGTCCTCCTCTTGTATTCCAAGTGAGACAATGCCAACCAATACCAGTCCATAAGCGGCAGATATTGTTTCTTGGATAAAGCATTCAAGCCTGTGAATTTCCCAGGTTACAACGATACTTTATTCTTCAAGGAGAAAGTGAGGACTGCAGATGATGCAGATCAGAGCTGAAAGTGTGTTGCTGGAAAATGCGCAGCAGGGCAGGCAGCATCCGAGGAGCAGGAGAATCGACGCTTCGGGTATGAACCCTTCTTCAGGAATCATTCTTGGATGCTGCCAGCAACACACTTTCTTCTTCAAACCTGCGCTTGTAGAAATTTTGTTCAATCGACCTTGCCCCTGTGATATGAGCAGAAGGAGATGAACAGACCCAGTGTTGGCCTGACCCCTTCAGATATTAAATTCACTTAGAATCTGACTCAATAAATTACATAGATATGTAAATTGCACAAAGTGCAAGAATATTCATCATTTCTCCTTGTTAAAACAATTCACTGAGAGGTCCCAGAATACAGTTGCCAGCAAATGTTCGATTTAAGGTGTACAATGTCAGGAAACAGCCCAAAGATAAATCAATTCGACATTGCAGAAGAAACTCATTGGTTTCTCAACAGAAACATCTTTCACTCTGAGGGAACCTGAAGTACAATTGAAATCATCTCACTAGTGTGTGCATGTCTGTGTGCTTGCATCTGTGTGAAGCGTATGTGCGTCAGTGTCGTGGGTACCGGTGTGCGTGTCAATATAGATGGTTGTCTTTCTGTATCTGTATGCTGCTGTGAGTTGGTCGCTCTCTTTCTCTCTCTCTGATGGTACGCTGCATCTTCTCCTATGCAGTGGCGTTGGCAGTCCAGCAGAGGGTGGCGTTATATCAGTTTTAACACAAGGGAGTAATTGGGACAGAGACATTTCTCTTCTCTTTTTCTCTCTCTGCCTTCTTCTTCTCTCCTCCTCACTCCTCCATCTCTCTCTCTCTCCCTCTCCCTGTCCCACTCTCACCTCGTTCTTCCTTCATCTGTCCCCTGCTCCATGTCTCTCTACATGTCTGCCGTTCCCCACACCCTCTCCCCCACGCTTTATCCCTTCCTCTCCTGCTTCTGATTCTTCACTGTTCTCACTCTTTCCCTTTGTCGTGTTCCTGTCTGCCCTGTCCCTCTTCCTCTCTCCCTGAGTAACTCGGAAAATATTATGGGGAGCAATGAATTACCAGGAGGAGGTCACCTCGTGTGATCAAGACACAGGCTATGGTACCAAAGCACTTCTGTTGGCCTGGACTGCATAAGGATGTGTACACTTTGCCATACATTTCAGAGGTGCGTAGTAGGGTGAGCCACAGGCAGTAATCAAACTAGTGCATTTGCTGCCAATTCCCGCGGATCCCAAGAACACGTCACGTGGGTTATGATTGATTGTGTTTGTCCTCTCCGTAATACCAGAAATGGGAACCATTGGTTGCTCACTGTAATGGATGTGGCTATCAGATTTCTGGAATGTGAAGGCAAAAAGGGTGGTGGAGGAGTTGGTACCTTTCTTTACCCAGTATGGGTAACCGAGGGAGATTCATTCAGACCAAGTCTCCAATTTTGCTCCGCAGTATTTAAGGAAGTCATGGATACATTCTGCACGCAGCACTTTAAATTAAATGCGTACCATCCTGAATCCAAGGGAGCCTTGGAAAGGTGGCATCAGACCCCGTAGATCATGTTTAAGAGCGAACTGTCAGGGCTACCCAAATGCTTGGGATAAAGGTATCCCATTCACATTGTTTGGATTAGAAATGCTAAAAGCCTCCACCGCTTTCTCTGGCAGCTCATTCCAAACACGAATCATGTGAAAAAGCTACACTCAGTTCCCTTGTAATCCTGTCCCCTCTCACCTTAAATTTATGCCCTGTGTGTTTGGTTTCCCCCACCCTGGTGAATGAAAAGCCTTGGACACTCACGTTATGTATGTCAATCGTGACATTGTAAAGCTTTACAATGTCATCCATCAGTCACCTACAATCCGGGAAGAAATCAGTCCCAGCCTATCCAACCATTCCTGGCAACACAAACCATCCAGTTTAGATTACAGCATTGTCAAACTTTTCTGCTTTCTTTTCCAATTTAATAACATCCTTCCTTAAGCAGGGCTTGCAGAATTGAGCGTGGTACATCAAAAGTGGCCTCACTAGATGGTGTGTCCTCACCAGATTCATACCAGGAATGCCAACGACAGCCAGAATGGGGTAGGAGACACCCTGAATTATCCAAAACACGTCCTGAATTCGAGATGTTAGAGGTATCCAATTCTGGGAATGCCAGTAGAGTCAATTGTAGAAACTTCAGTCCATTGTAATGATCACAATCAGTCACTCTCAGAATCCAATCTCTTCCTCTGTCTGTCGAGACGACCGTCCCCCATTACTGAGGGAGTTGGCACAACCACTGACATGGCAGGGTAACACGCTGCAAGGAGTCCCTGAGTATTAAAGGAGGAGAGTGCCCTCCAGGTACACAGCGATAAACTGTGGAGCCTGATGTTAATGGGAGATGGAGAGCAAACAGGTTCCATTAACCCATTCCATTCCAGCAGCGTTCTACACAGTAACATCGAACGTCTGCCCAGTCTCATTGGTACCTCCGTGGCTCACTGGGGGAGTCAATGTGACACGTTTCAGATACGAGAGTGTTGTCAGAGGACTGGAGAAGTGTAAATTACCCAGGCTGTGTATTCAAAAAAATAGAATGGATTTGTTTTATTTTTAATTCATTCACTGGACCTGATGTGTCTTTGGCTGGGCCCAGCATGCTGCCTGACCTGCTGTGCCTTTCCAGCACCACACTCCCGACATTTATCATGCTGTCCCTAGTTACGTCCATGAGAAGGTAAGGCGTGCGACTTGGAGGGGACTTGAAGGATAAGGAGCAGCATATGGGGGAACACCAATCCCTGCAGGTTCCCCTCCGAGCCCCTCACCATCTCGACTCAGAATGGTGTGAATTGGTCAGAATCCTGGAAATTCCTCCCGATGGGACATTGTGGTTCTGCCCTACAGCACATTGACTGCAGCAGTTCAAGAAGGCAGGCCCGACCCCCGCACCTTCTCAAACACAGAAAAAAACGCATGTACACACTTTTGAGACAAGAAGGGTGCGGAGTTCCCAGAAGGAAAATGACCTGTTGTTCCTCCAGCTTGCACTGAGCTTCGCGAGGTTATAATAGCAAACCTGCGAGAGATTCTTTCCAGAGAACAAGGTGGTGATGAGAACATTCCCAACGAGCCTTTTATCAATCCTTTGTCTATCCAACTATTTTCATCTCTCATTGTCCCACCTCACTCCATTTTTCACTCATTCATCCGTCGCCATACCTTCTCCAGGATATATATCAATAGCTTCAGAGCCAAAGCCAATTCTGAAGGAGGTCAGTGAACCCGAAACGTTAACTATGCTTGCTCTCCACAGATACTGCCAGACCTGTTGAGTATTTTTTTTTAACAATTTCTGTCTGTTTCCGATGAATGTTTCAGTGCAGGACAATTTGGGAACAGTGATCAAAGTTCAGTATGTTTAAGGTAGGTAGAATAATGATCATACAGGTCCCCTGGTAAATGTTTTAGTACAATGCAAGGCAAATGATAAGGTCATCAGGCAGTAACTGGAGAAATTAGATTTAAGGGATTCTTTTCAGGGGAAATCTAATTTTGTCAGGTGGGAATCATTTAAAGGTCAATGATCAGAATTCGGAATCACGTGGAATCAGATTAGTTTGGGAGAAAGCATTCCCGAAAACAAATGGGACAAGCAGGTGACAACAATAGTTTAGAGATCTGCAAAAGCAGCGAAGATGGACGTCAGGTGATGGAAGGCACTGCCTGGAAACTTGGGGAATGCAGATTGAAACTTGCCACAGCATTAGATGAATATGGAAGCAAATATTTGCAAGATTATCCGATTAAGACAGGACACTGGCATTAGGTAATCATGAGTGTTTGAAAAGCCAGTACAGACACCATTGAGGAGAAAGTGAGGTCTGCAGATGCTGGAGGTCAGAGATGGAAATGTGTTGCTGGAAAAACGCAGCAGGTCAGGCAGCATCTAGGGAACAGGAGAATCGCTTAGAAGGGCTTATGCCCGAAACGTCGATTCTCCTGTTCCCTAGATGCTGCCTGACCTGCTGCGTTTTTCCAGCAACACATTTCCATCACAGACACCATTGGCCGAACAAACTCATCCCAGTCTGTAAGGCTATTGCAACTCAGTGATTCTGTGACAGACAGACTGTCTTCAAACGTGTAGCCTCAGTCTTGGATCCTAATTCACGTTTGTTCGCACTGATTGAATCTCAAACTGATCGTTTCTGTCACGCTGAATCATTCTGTTAGACGTTTGTTTACCAGTAACTAGATTACAGAAATTTTGTGCGACCGTTCAGGATTTAAGGTGTTAACATATTTATAGATTCCCAGTTGACATGAGCCTGGAACTGAGATGTGCTCTTCCATGTTGACGCCCCATTGAGATTCTGTTGAGGGTATATTCTAATTCCGAATTTACTGCTTTTTCCATCTGATATTTTTTATTTTAAAGGAGAAACAGGCGACAACATTAGAGTACAGAATTTACCACGGTACCAGGTGTTTCCTGTTGTTTGAACAGAAAGGCAAGACGCGCAGTGACGGTTCTGATGTTCTGCAGACTGAGAAGCTGCCTTTTCATACACTGAACCTTCCATAAATCCTGCCAAATTCCAAATTATGATCTGCTGTAAAATATGCTTCTGCGTGTTTTTTTAACAACATGCTACGGCTCTTCGATGCAATCAATTCATTGGTAACGTCCAGCATTTATGATATCAAAATGCGTGTTCATGCATTTTGCCTCTGTCTGAAAGATCAGATTTCTTCAGATGATTGGCAATTTGCCCTGTATCGTAACACAACCCATATATGATGTGAAATTCGGCAGCACATCTGCGAGACATGGTGCAGGCGCTGTCTTGTAGATGACTAGATCAAAACAGCACAGATAAAATGGAAATTGTTGATAATGTGAATGAATGTAGTTATAACGCTAAACTGTACCCAGTTTCTTAACCATGGCCACACGATCAAAGTTCTGATGGTGTTGGCAATCTGAATTAATAACACAGAAGATCTGCAGAAACTTGGGACAAATATGATCTTAATGTTTCGAGTCCATTGACTGTTATTCAGACCTGAAGAGGGCTGGATAATGCTGATTTATGTGCAATTTATCTAAGATGCTCAAGGGAAAGAGATGTGGGCAGTGAGCAGAGAATAAGACAGAGACAGGCCTTATAGTAGTAAAGGAGCGATGTGGATTCCAAATCGGTATTGATGATAAGTGTGACAATCAGGACGTCACTGATCAGAGCACCTACAGTTTCATTCAAAACACTTATGTATATTACAAACAACTGAGTTACAGCACTGATGCTGTTGTAACAACATTGATCACAGACTTTCAGGGAGAGAAAATAACACACACACTTCCACAACTTCATTTTGTATTCTGTGATTATTCAATTTTGTTTCAGGTATTTTGTGATCTACACTTCCGTAAAGAGTGGTTACCTGCAAAAGGATAATTTGACATGATGACCTTTATATCAATGTCTCTGCACTATTTATGTCCCGAGGTAGTGCGGGAAATGGGCCACATGTGTTCCTATGTTAACCAAAGGACAAATCCAACTAGGCCAAATATTGTCCAAACCGCTTGCTTTCAGTCAGCAGCCATGTGTTGGAAGGGGTCACCAACAGTGTTGTCAAATAGGAACCACACGGTAATAAACTGTGTGCTGACTTCCAGTCTGAGTTCCACCAGGGCAACTTAGCTCTTAATCAAGCATCGATAATGCTGGGAAACTCAACATGTCTCGCTGAAACTTAGGACAGGGATACATAGTGATGGAGTACTCCCAAATGCCGGACTGGGTGCATCTCCAACAAAACTCAAGAAGCTTGACAGCATCCGGACCACAGCAGCTCGAGTGACTGTGACCACATCCACAAAAATCTACTACCATCAGTAACAGCAATGTTCAGTATTTTCACAAGGTACCGAATAAATTCACCAAGGCTCCTCAGACTGCAGTTTACAAACTTACGAGAAATTCTACCCAGAGAAGAAGGCCGGCAGATATTTGGGAACAGACCAAGTTTACATCTGTGCAATTCATTATCTTAATTGAAATTATGTCGCCATTCCTTCTTTGCTGTTGGGTCAAAATCTTGGAAAATACCTCCCTCACGGCATTGTCGGTCTAACCGCAGCATTTCGTGTTCAATGTTTAAAGAACCCAGTTCATGACGGATTTCTCAAGGGGAAATAGCGATGGGTAATAAATGCTGGCAGAGACAGCGCTGCCCCAATCCAGTGATAGAATTTTAAACAGAACTGTGAAGTTGATTACAGGGAAATGGTCTGAGGTTCAGGTCATGATCTGCATTTCATTCCACAATTGAAGACACCAGAATATCTGAAATATCCCTCTTTCTGCTCCACATGCCCCAAAGTGCAATGAAAGAGTTGTCTGAACAGCAGATTGTCCTGAAACTATCGCTGATCTTCTTGTGCATTGTTCCACCCATTTCAATGAAACTGTTGGTAGAATGAAATGACGCTAGATATCGATTTACATTAACAAATGGTTTCAAAATTTCAAATTCTACGTTTTATATCCATGAAGTTAGAAGTCATACATCACCAAATTAAAGTCTGAAAGGTTCATTCGCAATCACAAGCTTTTGGAGTGCTGCGCTTTTATTAGGTGACTTCATGGTGATCCTCCAGTTGAACACATTACCAATCTTCTCTCTCTCTCTGTATGTCCCTCTCTCTTTCTCTCTCTCTCTGTCTCTGTCTCTATCGCCCCCCTCTCTCTCTCTCTCTCATACGAATGCAGACCGATAAATTTGTGTTCTCATTGGAAAAAAGGCTAAGTGGGGATTTGACAGAGACATACAAGATGATCAGAGGTTAAGACAGGGCAGGCAGTGAAATACGTTTCCTAGGATGATTTCGTCAACTTGTAGGAGAAGGCATAACTACAAATTGAGGGGTGATAGATTTAAGACAGATGTCAGTGGCAGGTTCTTTCCACAGAGAGAGGTAAGGGCTTGGAATGCCCTACCTGCTAATGAAGTCAACTCAGCCACATTAGGAAGATTTAAACAGTCCATAGACGAGCACATGGATGATTTTGGGATAGTGTAGGGGGACGAACTGAGAATACTTCACAGGTCGGCGCAACATCGAGGGCCGAAGGGCCTGTTCTGCGCTGTATGTTCTAATTTTACCTTCTACATTTAGCTTCCACAGTTTTCACGCTGGTAGGAAACTGATGCATCTTTCTTGAATGTACCCAATGACATCCCAATCTTGTCGAGAATTCCACTCACAATTCCCTGAGTGCCAAAATCTCTGTGCAACCCTATGAAATGGCAAACCTGTATCTCAAGACCATGACCCATTTTTCTCGATACCATAAGCCAGACGAACATCAAACCTGCATCCTGCATGTCAAGGCCGTGAGAAGTATTTGCGTTTCAATGAGATCCTCACCAATGATTGTGGACACAATGAATACAATGTTTCCTTCCAGGACACATCTGCTATGCTCGATATCAGTCTGGTAGATTTCACTGCAACTATTCCAATGCAAAGCCCTGTATCTTAGGCAAGGCGATCAAAACGGCACATAATACTTCAACGGTCTCTGCAATGTTCTGTAGAAGCATTTTTTTTTAAAAAAACCTTTATTCTTGGACTGAACCCGTTTTTCAAAGAAGGTCAAATTCGCACTTACCTTTTAGTCTCGGAATTGTTTCCTTGTTTTCAGTTAATGGGGTACCGGGTCATCCGTTTCTCTTTGTTCATTATCACTAACATACCTTTAAATATTTATTTTACTCTCTGGTGTTCTATTCTCTCCTGTTTTCTGTCCAATGTCGTTAACCTTACACTGATCCGAGTTAGACGGCATCTTTCACGCATTTTCTCTTTGACTCAACTTGTCCAGAAGGCCTTGAAGCCTGTTTGTAAGGTTCTGATCAGCAAATCTCGCAAAGTCACATTTAATCCCCTCATCCAAAATCGTTGTAGTGCGTTGTAGGTAGCTAATGTCCCACCTTCGATTTCCCATACACTCCGTTTATCACCTCCTTCCCACTGAAAATGCACAACTTTTTCTCTCAGTGAGACAGTTCTCTGTCCTGACCTGTATGTCACATATGATAGCGCAGGCTTCAGTTCTGTACACCAACCTCTTGTGCTAGATTTGATCAAAAGTGTTCAATGAGCCATCGATACCACATGGACAGATTCTCCCATATTCAATATAAAAGTTCCCTCATCAAAATATTGTGAAATTCTCAAACCAAGACTTCTCTTCCATAATTAATTTTAATTTTGTCAGTTCCCAGTTGATGCTTGTTATCACATTGTTTATGGTGGACACTACCATGTTCAGAATATTGCAATTAACCGGAGAGCCTGTACATCCCTGTTTCTCCCTTCCTCGAATTTAGAACAGACAGTTCATATTTTCCACCCTTATTCTTCCAGACTGTTTCTTTATCAGAATCTGGAAACTTTTGCATTGTGACAAACCAAAACATGTATTAAATCTATTGTCGTCTCAGTTAGTGCCAACAAATGCAGTTTATCAGGCTCCACAAATTCCCAACGAAAGCCTTCAGTCTGAAACGTCGATTCTTCAGCTCCTCGGATGCTGTCTGACCTCCTGTGCTATTCCAGCGCCACAATGTTCGACTCTGATCTCCATAATCTACAGTCCTCACTTTCTCTGATGAAGTGACAAACTTGTTGCATTTTTGTATAACTTAGTCTACTCAGAGAGTCGTAGTGGCGTGGAATGCACTGCCTGTAACTGGAGCAGACCCGCCAACTTTCAGGGCATTTTAATGGTCATTAGACAGACATATGAATGAAAATGTACTACTGTCGGATAGATTAATTCCACAGGTCGGCTTCGGATTGATTCCACAAGTTGGCGCAACATTGAGGGCCAAAAGGGCCTGTATTGCGCTGTAATGTTCGATATTCTACGTTCTATGCTCTACATTTACAGTCACAGTTGTCCTGATGTCAGATCCTGCAAGTTTGAAAGATGAGGCATATCAAGAGGAAATTTGATATTTGGCAAACTTGAATAATTTGAATAATTGTTGTATTGCACTGCATCCGTCCCATAAGAGCTGACCATCCAAGGAGGGAAATCAACATGAATTGAAATTTGAGCAGATTTTGCATAGGAAGCGGAAAAGAAAACTATTATTTCCTCTGCAACTTGGTTGGACAAATTCTACCGAATGATACTGATGAGTTATATATTGGAAGGTATAGTGATGGAGACGAAGGAACAAGTTTGCAGAAGAGACATAGAAATTACGAACTGTAGTAAAAATAAGATAAGGTTTTTGGGGACTTTTTAAAGTTTTTCTAAAAGTTAATTCAATGGTTAAAACTTTTAGAATAACGGAAAGCTGATTTTATAAACAAACAAGACCGACATTTGAAGAAAACAACAAGTTGAGCAGCATCTGTGGACACACAAAGCGAGTTAATATTTTGAATCAAATGTGATTATTCTGGATAATGACAGTTTTTAATAGTGTGCACAGACGAGGGAGGAGAAGAGACTGAAACAGGTGGTCTGTGTGCTCAGAGGATAAGACAATGGACTGATAGTTATAGTAATAGACAGAATTATGACTCAGAATAGGTGCTAAGTATTGGGGGAATGAGATTAATGTGGGTGTGCTGTGCTGAGACCAATGTCGACAGGACAGGAATGTATAAAGGAGGAAAGGGGTTACTTGTAATCTAAAGGAAGGGTAGAGGTTCAGCTCTGAAGTTGTTAGTCTCCATTGTTAGTCCGGAAGAGTGTAAAGTGAAGAAATGGAAATTGAGCTCTTTCTCCAGCTGCTCGTGGAGATGCTGAGTTGCAGAGTATTTTCAATGAATCTGAGACCAACAACCTCCTGTGGTTGTGTGATTGTGTGATATGGATTCCGGCGTGGGGACTCGCTTCCAAGTCAAAATCTGAAACGTCATTGATCTGTTAAGATGAACTAGCGTTTGGAAGTCATTGTACCCATTAATGGTCACATCATTTCTCATTGGTGGAGAAGACAGAGTTTACTCAATAGTCTGCTCACATCAAAATCTATTGGTTGATGGAAAGAAACACGAGCCCCTGGACAAGGCGTGGTGAAGGAACTAACTGTTACAGAAATCGAGGAGTCACTTGATCTGTTAACTGCTGCTCAGTATCTGTGATCAGCATTCAGCAAATGTTCCGATTTGATCTGGAGCCACCAGCTGGGACGATGTTTGTAAGCCTCGTGAAGTTACTTCTTCTGCAGCTATTGAACTGTGAGTTATGGTCTCTTGAATACATTTTCTCAACCTTTTATAGGTCAATGATTAGTAACATACATGTGGCAAACATATAATGATAACTCTATGCGAGATAAAACAGTGGCATGATAAGGAATGAAAATTATTTTGTCTTCATTATTTTCTGACTTTTCATGGAACTGTTTCTGAGGCTTCAGAGCTTCCCAACCACAACCCCCATTCACCCCCAATCCTTGCACTTATTCGCAGTTTCCGTACAGCTCACAGAGTTGAAAACCTACTCAGACAATTCGGGTGTGTTTGGAAACAGTGCCCATCGCTGCTTCAACAGTGTGTGCAGTTGGGAAACCTGCTGAACAATATCTACCTGATTTATTCGTCAATATTTGGGAGAATGTAAAACAGAAACTGAACATTTTTGCATTTCTCGGAGCTTGATGTGCCACTGATTTTAGTTAGTATTTCTTCTCTTTATATTAGAAAACTTTCTCGATACTGATGCATTTATATAGCGCCGTTGACAATGTCAGTGAAACAAGGGAACTCTGGGCCAATTTGGTACATTTTGTTGTTGAGACAGTTCTGCGATTTAGGAAACGTGACAGGCAAGTTACTCTGAGGAAAGTGTAAGAAACATTGCTGTGATAAAGGGCGCAGTTAGCCGTTCGCATCCTCAGTGGAACAAAGGCGCTGTGTGCTAATTTGTTATATTTTATTGTTCAGACAGTTCTGTAATTTTGGAAACTTGGCAGGCAATTTATTCCATGAAATCTGTTAGAATTGTCGCTCTAATAAAGGGCACAGTCAACTGGTCATCTTCAAATAACCAAAGCGAAACATTCACGCTGCTTTCTGTCTGCAAATGTTGCCAGATGTGCGAAGTATTTCCAGCAATTTCTCCTTTGTTTCTGATTTCCAACATGCACAGTTCCTTTGTTCGCCAGTTTTGTTATTCACTGAATTTGGTCGAATGATTGGCACTGGCCAGGCCAATATCAAAAGCTCTCCTTCCTGGACTGGGAAAGTTGTTGATGAAATTCCGTCAAATTACTGTAAACATTTTTACAGAAAGATGCTTCTTTTCTCTCTCCAAATAAAAACTGTATGTATAAAATACCTTTACATACATAGGTAGTCATTGAAACAGGTCACTACTGTACCGCAGTTAAAAAGTGTGGTGCTGGAAAAGCAGAGCCGGTAAGGCAGCATACGAGGGACAGGAGGTTCGACGTTGCGAGCGTAAAATCTTCATCAGGATAAAGATCTTCTGCTTCAAACGTCGATCTCCAGCTCCTCGGGTCCTGCCCGGCCAGTTGTGCTTTTCCACCACCACCCTTTTTGTCTTTGATCTCCAGCATCTACAATCCTCACTTTCTCCTACTTCTGTACAATCCTGTATGAAGGAAAAACAAACACTGGAATTTGACTCTCTACAGCAACACTCTAAAGGCATGTCTTACATGGACAAGATTGTAACTATATATACTTGAGACATTAGGGGGGACTGGTAACTGAACGGACCACCATATACCTTCTGCAGCAAGACCTAAGACAGTGGTCTTTCTCCACTGCCTTAGTGACAGCTGCCCCAACCTTTTATACATCCCTCAACACTTAGTCCTGGTCCTTGGAATGTGCCACTGTGCAACCCTCATTCGGGGTCAAATACTTGCCCTGGAATACCAAAGAGTTTAATGCCAACAAACGTGCATTTTTCAGCGATTTGGTGCTCTTCCAGGTGCAGTTGTTTGTTTCAGTGTCGGGGTGTGTCATGGGGAACAGACCGTAGACCACTGTGTCTTGAGTCAAAGAGCTGCTTGTGAAGAGACTCGACAGAAAGTACTACATCTTTCGCCAGACATCTTTTGCAAAGGACCATTCCAGTAGGATATGTTTTAAGTCCCTACCGGTGTCCCCGCCACCCTTCCAAACCCCGCATTCACTGAGAGAGCAGTGTGGGTAGCCGCAAACTAACTAGGTGTACATGAGAGATCTGGCAGTTTGTGCCCTTCCCAAGTGATGTCTTCGTGCTTGTTAGAACGTTCTAATGGTGAAGCATTCTGCCAAATGACTTGGACAGTCTGCTGAGCGAGCAACCCGACAGGATCGGCCCTCTCCTTTTCCCACAGAGAATCGAGGACGCGAAGATACGTGCACCAACTGACCTGTGAACCAAACTGCTCCTTCAGCGCTGACTTTATGCTCAAACCGGTGGAATCGGGTTTAAACAATTACCTTTCTGTGTCGGAGCAAGAGAGCTGCAAATTGAGGCAGGGCTGACAGTAATATCATTTTGTTGGCAGAGTTAACTCTTCGAAAATTTGAACTCACTTTAAACATATCTCCTATTCTCTGATGAGAGTTGTGCCAGACTTACTTTTAGACATGAACTGAATAGGAATATGGAGGCAGATTAGGCGTTTTACCTTGTTTTGAATTTTTGTTTTGCTGACGGTGGTATCACTGAAGGAAAGCCAAGAAGGAAGCAATTTTCAATCTTCTCAAGAAATTCTGAACAGCTGTAACGGTTGTCTGTTACATTTGGATGCACCGGATTCTGGGCTAACAGTGAACATGGTGTCAGTAAAACACCAGTCAATGTCACCATTGATTGAACTCACGCACAAATGGATGAGACTCTCAGATTATACCTGTGGCCTGTGTGACCGTTTTGTGATATTATTCATAGAACTAGGTGACTTTTATGTGGAGGTGCCAGTGTTGGTTTGGGGTGGACAAAGTTAAAAATCACACAACATCACGTTAGAGTCCAACGGGGTTTATTTGGAAGCACTACCCTTCAGAGCGCTGCTCCTTCATCATGTCGTTGTGCTGATAGAGGAGCGGCACTCCGCAAGCTAGTGCTTCCAAATAAACTGGCTCGATTATAACCTGGCGTTGTGATTTTTGCATATGTTACTTAATTCACGTTCGCTGCATTCGAGATTTATTCCACTATTTGATGTGGAATTAATATGTTTACCTCGATATTGTTTTACATTACGATTTTCATCACGCAAGCCTTTCAAAAATGAAATATCCAAAATAAATCCTTTTCAAACTTTATTCTTAGTGACAAATAGGAGAGGTGGAAATCATTATTAGGATATTTATTTCACGACACTTTTTCTTTTTATTCAAAACTGTGGGAATGTCTGGTTTTGTAAATGTTACATAAAATCCAACCAGGCGGCGGTGACCTGAACTCATGGTCCACTGCATTAGTTGAGGCTCGGTACATCATCATATGTGAGGAGAGAATTACAGAATCATGATCAAGTATCAGTGAAGGAACAACGACGCCATTCCAATCAGGATGGGTATTTGCAGGTGCTGGTACTTTCAATTTTCTGTGCACCTTGTTAGCTGGTGCGGGTGCAGTTTTGTTCGGTTGTGTGAAGGTGTTTAGCTGAGTTGTTGCCGTTAACATTGATGGCGCAACGTCTGTGGCTGAATCTTGGTGGCGAATGCTTCAAGTTGTTCAGATAATGGGCGGTGTGTAAATGAAACCGATTGCTTTCTGCGAAGTGCCCTCCAGCTTGTGAAAATATGTTGCAGTTAATGCAGCAATGTAAGCAGCGAATGTCTGTTAAGCGCGCTGGTTTGTATGTTGCTCACAGTTATTACTCTTCAGAAAGTGAATAATGCTGAAAATCTGGCACCTGTTCTCCACTTGTAGTGAAAGGATGGGCATCCTGCTTCAGATTATTATATGGAGCAGCATGTCAGCTCAGTTGATTCCAGCCTCGGGCGACTGACTGTGTGGTGTTTACACATTGTCCTTGTGTATGTGTGGCTCTCCTCCAGGTGCTCCGGTTTCCTCCCACAGTCCAAAGATGTGCAGACCATGCCAAGTTGTCCACACTGCGTTAGGTGCATTAGTCAGAGGGAAATGGGTCTGGGTTGGTTGCTCTTCGGAGGGTTAGCATGGACTTGTTGGGCCATTTGTCCTGTTTCCACTCCGTAGAAAGTCTAGCTTTAAAAGATTCTGTCTATGCTATGGCGTAGTATGTTAAGAGAGTTCATGTACACAGAAATATATTGCTTTGTGGTAAATTGGGTTTCTCAATCTCTGGAAAATTTACTCCTATTTATCCAGTGACATGAATTAACCAAGGTATTGACGCCTTCTTTTTCATTCTTCCCATGGACGTATTTCCATGTACATTAATGAATTAAGTGCTTGAATTCGAATTTTGTGGATTATTTTCATAAAACATATCACACCGGTTAAATCAGGCTCCCGAGATCGAAATAATGGGTTAGAGTAACTGGTGTGCCTCGAGTCTATTGATGTACTGCATTTCGTCAATCCATTTACACCCAAATCACGGGTACAGTGACCCTGAGAGTGAATTGCATTTTATATCGAGAAGACTAACCTGGTACTATTTCCTTTAAAGTTTAGTTGCTGTCTGTTTTGTCCTAAGATATATGGCAGAAGATAAAAAAAAGACATGCACATCAACACAGCTCAAGTTGCTCAAAGACTAGATTTCACTTTCAAAATTATTTTATAAGCTGATATATGAACAAAGGGGGTTGAAAATATATTTATTAACATGAATTTTGTGGAGTACGCATAACCGCCTGATAGCTCAAAGAAACTTCAAAAATGTTGGATGAAATCAGGAGATATGTCAACATCAATGAAGAGTGAAACACAGAAATATTTCGAGTCTGATACGATCACCCAGAGCAGAAGGATAGAAAATAAGGAGTCCCAACAGAGTGGCAATTTTAACACTGTTCCTCTCTCCGCATGTGTTGGGGTTCACCAGCATTCTCCACAGTTGTTTCAGATTTTCCATGTGCACTTTTCTTTTCTACAATCAGCCCGGTGTCTCAATTATTTTGGCTTAATTTGTAAAATTGTTTACGTTGTGAATTTGACGACCAGAGATAGTAACCTGACGTTGTTTCATATAATTTAAGAAAAAGCATTTCGGGTTCAGTTGGAAGGAGACCCGATTGGGGACTGATGCAAGAATAAATTCCCATAGAAATGGAGGTTGCTCAGAACCATTGAAAGAAAGGTTTCTGAGTTTAGTTTGTGTAACTTCGAGATCAACAGTCTTAGTGGCTACTAAGATGAGACGATCAATTTGAACGAGAAGTAAATTTACTCTGGTTCTGCATTACTTGTACACTATTTTGTCTCATCTCGTGCTTTGAAACTTTTCAATTTGTGAAACAGTGAGACAAATTGGTAGCTTAATCTCATATTAATTTATCTAGAAGTAACAACATTCTTGGATCAGATTATAGAGCATGAGATGGTGAACGGCTCCATCATTATGTTTTGTCGATCTTTGTTGAACAGGTGAGGTGCCGAAAGACTGGAGGTTACCAAACGTGGTGCCACTGTTTAAGAAGGGCGGTAAAGATGCCAGTGAACTATAGACCAGTGAGCCTGACCTCAGTATTGAGCAAGTTACTGGAGGGAATCCTGAGGGGCAGGATTCACATGTATTTGGAAAGGCAAGGACTGATTAGGGATAGTCGACATGGCTTTGTGTGTGAGAAATCATATCTCACAAACTTTATTGAGTTTTTTGAGGAAGTAACAAGGAAGATTGATGAGAGCAGAGCAGTATATGTGACGTATATGGACTTCAGTAAGGGGTTTGACAAGGTTCCCCATGGAAGACTGATTAGCAAGGTTGGATCTCATGGAATACAAGGGTTGGAGGATTTGAGCTATAGGAAGAGGCTGAACAGGCTAGGGCTGTTTTCCCTGGAGCAATGGAGGCTATGGGGTGATGTTATAGAGGTTAATAAAATTGAGTGGCATGGATAGGGTAAATATGCAAAGTCTTTTCCCTGGGGTGGGGGAGTCCAGAACTGGAGGGCATAGGTTTATGGTGAGAGGGGAAAAATGTAAAAGGGACCTAAGGGGTAACTTTTTCACGCAGAAGGTGGTAAGAGTATGGAATGAGCTGCCAGAGGAAGTGGTGGAGGCTGGTACAATTGCAACATTTAAGAGGCATTTGGATGGGTATATTCGTAGGAAAGGTTTGGAGGGATATGGACCGGGTGCTGGCAGGTGGGACTAGATTGGGTTGGGATATCTGGTCAGCATGGACAGGTTGGACCGAAGGGTCTTTTTCCATGCTGTACATCTCTATGACTCTATGACTCTAATTAGGGAAGTGCATGAAATATAAAATTGCAAGTTGCACAAAACCACTTGAATATTCATCTCGTGCCGAAGTAATGAATAGCTGACTTTTCAATCCACTATTGCTCTTTTATAAATTCGATATTAGTCAAGAAGAAACACAAGGGTCACTCCCAGGCACCCATGTTCAACTCAATGTTTTCTATTTTACTAAGAATTGAATTCTTTATTCGCGACATAATTCTACTACTTGGGTATACCATAAAATCTAATTGATCCTTTATGTGAAGAAAAATGAATGATTGAAGTCATATCAACCGAGAGGTGAATGCATTGTTTAGTTTCTAAATTTAGTAATTAATATGTGTTCAGTTTTAATTCGCATACAGAAATGTCAAGTATTCTGCATTTTTGCTGCTGTCAATAATTTTGTTTCTTTTTATTCCCTGTGTCGATTCACACTTAATTGAATTACAAAATTTCAGAGAAATAAAGATGTTTTGAAATCTAAATAAACGCTACAGTAAAAGAAAAAATGGTATTCATGTCCCTCATGTGTAGTTGAAGCAGACTGGAAATCAACTTGCCTTCTTCCTTGATACAGCGATTCAGCTTGAAGTAGGCAGTCATCTGAGTTAGCTAAATACTGCACTGGCACTGGACAGATTGCGGAGAAGCTTCACAGCATTGATTCCGGAGAGGATAGCTTGAGAAGACCAGGACTATATTTGGAATTTAGAAGAATGAGGGGCGAATCTTACAGAAAGATAGAAAATAATGAACGGAGTAGATATGATGGAGGTTCATCACACTAGTGGGTGAAAGTAGAACTTGGGAAAGTAGCTTTAAACTAAGGAGGATCAGGTTTCAGACTGAGGTGAAGAGGAACTTTTCCAGCCATTCTGTTGTGAATCTGTGGAATTCCCTGCCCAGTGAAGCAGTTGAGGTTATCTTGTTGGATGAAATCAAACGTAGATATATGGATTATTGAACAGTACTGGAATTATGGGTTGTTGAGAATCGGCGGGTAAGTGCAACTGAATCCACGGAAAGATCAGCCCATGGTCTCATTGAATGGTGGTGCAGCCTTGATGGGCCGGATGGCCCACGCCTGCTCGTCGTTCTTGTGTTCTCATACAGGTGTGAAATATGTAGAACACTAATTGTACTGACTCTCACCTCATTCCACGTTGAATGGTGTGTCCTCTGCAATGTTGCAAGAGAAATTTCACGTGAGCCAGTAAATGCTGCAAAAGTAGTTCAAAAGGACATACGTCTTCAAAACCAGACAGAATTATTCCATAGTTACATCTGTCTGAAATTGCGATGAACAGTCTTTCAGTAGATTTAGTTTGTACCAGTTCTCCCATCAGTTAGAGAGTTCACAATGATGCCACTGATCTGATATGTATTTGTTATTTTCCAAAAATCTCCAGTGAGTAAGGATCT